>NC_080162.1:120810906-121121323 GCF_950295315.1 Erinaceus europaeus
AAGGATTTTGATAACTGTTTCAAATTCATTAGCTGTTATGGGCCTGTTCATATTATCTAGTTCCTCTTTATTCAATTTTGGAAGGTCGTAGGTATCTAGGAAACCGTACATTTCTTCCAGGTTCTCTAGCTAGGTGACATATAGTTGTTCATAGAAGCCTTGCATAATATATTAAATTTCTGAGGTGTCTTTTGTGATTATCTCCTCTTTAGTTTATGATCCGATTTATTGGAGTCTTCTCCCTTTTTTTTGTTTTGTGAGTTTGGCTAAATGTTTGTCAATTTTGTTCATTCTTTCAAAGAACCAACATTTACTTTCATTGATCTTTTGTACGGTTTTTTAATTTTCAATGTTATTTATTTCTGCCCTAACTTTAGTTATTTCTGTTTTTCTGGTTGCTTTAGTGTTCCTTTGTTCTTCTGCCTCTAGGTCTTTAATGTGTGCAAGCAGACTGATTATTTGTGCTTTTTCTTGTTCTCTCTCAGTACTGCCTTAGCTACATCCCAAATATTTTGATAGTTTGTGTCTTCATCTTCATTGAACTTTTGAACATTTTGATTTCTTCCTTTATTTCCTCTGTGACCCAGTTGTTAAGTAGTGTACTGTTGAGCTTCCACATTTTGGGACTATTACTCATCTTTTGTTGATTGTTTAGTGTTAGTTTGATTCCACTGTGGTCAGAGAAGATGCTTGGGATGATTTCAATGCTCTTGAATTTGCTGATGATGTCTTTGTGGCCTAACATATGATCTATCATTGAGAATGATCCATATGGACTTGAGTATAAAGTGTATTCCAGTTTATTGGGGTGAATGATTCTGAAAATAAATGTCCAATATTTTTAGTTTATCTATCTCCTCATTTAGCTCCCTTATTTCTTTATTGATTTTCTGCCTGGATGATCTGTCAACTTGAGAGAGTGGGGTGTTGAAAGTCCCCTACTCTGACTACATTGCTGTTAATATATTGCTGTAGCTCTTTCAGTAGATATTTGATGTATTTAGATGGCTTCTCATTGGGTGCACAGATGTTTATAATTGTTAAGTCTTCTTGATTGACTGATAATCTGAGCATTAAGAAATGGCCCTCCCTATCTTTTTAAATTTTATTTTAAAGTCTATTGTTTCAGATATGAGAATAGCTATTCCTGCCCTTTTTTTGTAGGCCACTGGATTATATGATAGTTTTTCATCCTTTCACTTTGAGCCTTTTTTTCTTGTTGAGTTAGGTGGGTTTCCTGTAGACAGCATATTGTTGGGTTGTGTTTTCTGATCCATCTTCCTAATCTGTACTGCCCGACTCCCCATGGGTTCTTTTTTATAAATAAAAAATTAAAAAGATATAAAGCAGAACAAATTGCTTAATAATCAGGAACCTAAACTGAAGAATATAGCAGATGAAATTTGGGGCCTTTCTGTTGGAAGGAGCTAGGGAGTCTCTTTCAGGGACCCAAAACTTTACCACTTTTCCCTGGAGTCCCACAGCTAACATTTTCAACTGTGACATCATCTCCCCAGACATCATTATTGTAGTCTGAATACAGAACAATTTTACCACTCTCCAGACTTCCCCAGCATCCCATTTCTAGTAGGTCTCAACTATCCTTATAGGAACTAATCTATTTTCTGCGACCATAGATAAGTTTTGACTTCTTAAGTTTTTCATTTAAATGGAATCAGTTTGTGCTCTTTCTTATTTGACCCTTTTTGTCCAGCCATCTTATTTTGAGACAAGTCCATGCTTTGATGTGAACCAGTAAAACATTAATTTTTTTATTACTGTGCAGATTCAGTTGCAATACTAAATTAAAATATGTTATTCATTCTCATTTTTATGAACACTTGGGCTTTATACATATTTTTTTCAGGCAATTATAAATAAAACTGCTTTGTTGGGCATTTGCATTAACTTCTCTCAAGCCTAAAGATCTATTTCTTTTATTTATTTATTTCCCCTTTTTTGTTGCCTTTGGTTTTCATTGTTGTTATAATTATTATTGTTGTTGTTGATGTCATCATAGTTGTTAGATAGGACAGAGAGAAATGGGGAGGGGGGGGAGACAGAGAGGGCGAGAGAAAGAGAGACACCTGCAGACCTACTTCATGGCTTGTGAAGTGACTTCCCTGAATGTGGAGAGCCAGGGGCTCAAACCTGGATCCTTACCGGGTCCTTGTGCTTTGCTCCACATGCGCTTAACTTGCTGCACTACCACCTGACTCTTAAGTTCTCTTTCTTTTTAGAAATCTTTAGAAAAAGAATTGAGAAAAACCACTTTTATGACTTCTTTAATACCATACTCAGTTTTTTTTTTTTTTTAAATCAGTGAAGTCCTTTATCCAGTCAAGTTAGTGAAAAAGTCCAATTTTACAAAATTGCCTTGGTATAAGAATGGCAAGGAAGACTAAAATTAGCAACTTACTGATACCTTACTCAGGACATGTTTCAACAATGTGTAACCTGAAATTCTGCAGACTTATTTGAAGCTCCGGAGTCTAAAGACAAGACTATTTAACTAGAGACTGGGATCTGTGACTTCTAGTGTGACAGAACATTAATAAAGAAGAGTGATTAGAAGCAGCCATTTGGTAGGCATATTTTAGTTATATTTCAAAGGTCCTGTGGCTATACCAAATGGCTGCTTCTAATCACTCTTTGTATTAATGTTCTGTCACTAGCTATCTACAGAACGGAGATGCCCCCAACTCTTCATCTGCACAACTCCAGCCTTTAGGTTCATGATTAGTCAACACTTTGTTTGGCTTTATTTGTTAACTCTCTTTTCAGCCAGGTTCCAGATGGTAGCATGATGCCAACCAGACTTCCCTGGACAGATGACCCCACCCATGTATTCTGGAGCTCTGATTCCTCAGAACCCGGCCCCACTAGGGAAAGAGAGAGGCAGGCTGGGAGTATGGATCCACCTGTCAACACTCATGTTCAGTGGGGAAGTAATTACAGAAGCCTGACCTTCCACCTTCTGCAACCCACAATGACCTTGGGTCCATACTCGCAGAGAGTTCAAGAATAGGATAGCCATCAAGGGAGGGGATGGGATACGGAGTCCTGGTGGTGGGAACTGTGTGGAGTTGTACCCCTCTTGTCCTATGGTTTTATCAGTGTTTCCTTTTTTTAAATAAATAATTTGTTTTATTATATTTGTACATTCAGCAAACTACTCTACCTTTTGCCCTATTTTTATTAGTTTCCCTAGACTAATATATTAAAATACCGCAGACTGGATGCTATTATAAACAGAAAATTATTTTCTCTTAGTTCCAAAGGCTGAATGTCCAAAAACAAGGTGTTGACACCCTTGCTTTCATTCAGATTCTCTCTCCTGGGCTTGCAAATAATCATGTCACTTGTATCTTTCTTCATGGTCTTTCTTCAGCATCCACACATTCCTGTAGTCTCTTTGTCCAAATTTCCTCTTATATGGACACTAGTCAAATTGAACTAGCACCCATCTTAGTGGTCTAACTTTAGCTCAGTAATGAAATTAGATACTCTGTCTCTTAGTAGAATCACATATTATTGTACTGTGGGGGGTTGAATTTCCTTTTTAAAAAAATCATCTTTATTTATTTGGTGGTTAGAGATAGTTAGAAACTGAGAGGAAAGGAGGAGATAGAGAAACAGAGGGACATTAAGACACCTGCATCCCTGATTTACCGCTTGCAAAACTTTCTTCCTGCAGTAGGGGACCAGGGGTATGAACCTGTGTCCTTGCACATTGTAATATGTGGGCTCAACCAGGTGTGCCACCACCCGGCCCCTAAACTCTGACAACTTTGTAAACCACTGTCAAACCTAATAAAACTGCAAAGTAAAAAAGAAAAGAAAAAAATAACACATATACTAGTGTATAGGGTGCCAGTCACTATAAAATATAAAGCATAGAAAGAAAGAGTACAGGATAACTTTTTGAGAGTAGTTGAAGAAGAAGAGATAGGTTGAAAACTGAGGCTGTATCCAGTGGGGATTTACAGATTGGTTTAAGCTTCACTAGTAAGATTCAAGCCTTCATTTTCAGTTCTCATGGGAAGCTGAAATTCAGACTTATCAAACTCATAGAACAATTCATAAATATTAGTGATTAGTAACTTTCCTAGTATTGGGAGTAAGGACACATTTTCATGAAACTTTCTGAATCACACTAACCTTCCACTTTTCTTTCTCTCTCTTTTCTCTCTCTCTCCTTTTTTCCTTCCTTCCTCTCTTTCTTTCTTTCTTTCTTTCTTTCTTTCTTTCTTTCTTTCTTTTTCTCTCTCTTTCTTTCTTCCTTCCCTCCTTCCTTTCTTTCTCTCTTTCTTCCTTCCTCCCTTCCTCCCTTTCTTTCTTTCTTTCTTTCTTTCTTTCTTTCTTTCTTTCTTTCTTTCTTTCTCTTTCTTTCCAGTAGGATTATTGGTGTGCTCAGTGCCAGCACTAAAAATCCAAAGTTCCTGGAGGTCATTTTACCCCCTATTTTATTTTTATTTGACAAGACAGGGAGACATTGAAAAGGAAAATGAGATAGTGAGGGAGAGAGATAGAGAGACAGCTGCAGATGTGCTTTGCCACTTGTGAAGCATTCCCCCTGCATGTGGGGACTAGGGGCTCAAATCCAGATCCTTTTGCTTGGTGATATGTGTACTTAAACTAGTGTACTACCTCCTAAACCTCCTTTTGAAAAATACTCTAGACTAGTTAATTTCGAAAATGAGTTTAAATAATTTTGTGTGGGGGAGGACATCATTTTTTTTTTAAATCCAATTTGTACTCCTCCTCATAGTCTTTGTGAAAAACAAAAAACTTCCTCCTTCTGGAATAGACTCTGATTCTTGTGCTCCTTCTGAGATGCCTTCCCATATGGCCCCACCAAGCTATTTCCTCTCCACATAAACTAGGTCCCTCTGTATGACATTCTCATTACACCTTAGGGCTTACTGTTTTTCTCCAAGCATTTCTCACTATTTGTATTTATTTGTTTGCTAACTGACTTAATAGCTGCATCCCTTTAGTCCCATAGGAGTAGGATCCCAGGTCCCACACGTGTCTGGTATGTACAGAGGTTGTCCAGGAAGTGACATTTAGATGGATAAATGCACAGTGACATGACTGACTCTTCAACTGGATGGCACCTTGTAGATATCTGACCACTGGTTCATCTTGGAAAATTAAATTCACCTTATTAAGGTCTGATATCTTTAGAGTAGATGAAAATACATCCTTAAGATAGTAATAAAAGTCTTTGGTTGCTGAGGGTTCAAGAAGGTATAATACTAAAAATGTCATCATGTCATCACGAATTATCATTCATATTCATAGAAAGAATAGAATTATATAATGTATGTTTTGCTTAATAATAATATAACAGATATATTAATGATAACATATGAATAGTGGCTCATCAAATCATCTAGTAACAAATGTACTTGAGGGTGGCAGATAGGAACAGGGCAAATGGAAACTCTGCATCTTTTACTTAATTTTTTTTGTAAGCTTAAAACTGTTTGAGAAGAGTAAACTCTATTAAATTTTTTAAAAAGTGCTTCCTTAGAATACAGCTGTGAGGATCAAATGCTTAGCCAAGAGCATATAAATTAAATTGCAAACAAGAACTCCCTTCCTGTGGGAACAACCTTGATAGCTTTTAGGTAATATATGGTTACTCAGTTTTGTGGCTAACCCTGGAGTGTCGAAAGTCTCTAAATCCCTATGTCTAAAAATTTGAGGGGTCTGTTAAGGTATCTTAATGGGAAAGCAAAAATGATTCTGAGATGTACTGCCAAACTTGCAGCAAAAGTATGATGTTCATTAAAGCTCCCAGCAGAATCTTTTATGTTGGGTTTGTTGTGAGGTAGCTCTATGGCCTTCACATACCTAGGAAGAAGCTCAGCATCTTAGTGACATCTAGCTCTGAATCTTTGTGGAATATAGGGCTGAGCTGATGCAGTGGATACCACTGAGTGATTTAGCTGTATGACATAGGCTAGAGAGGCTCTGGGTCTGCTTTATGGGTGGCTCTTATACCTGGTCTGTACTAGGATGTTTTGCAAGGACTCTACATAACTTGAGTGGGCTGTGTGTGTGGGATCAGTTCTCTGTTCCTGCAGTCCTAGGACAGTTCTTGCTAGTCTCACTTCCACAAACCCATAAGCCTCCATCTGAGAGTATTTTTATTAAAAACAAAAACAAACAAACTTGAACTATGGAGAATATAGATTATCTAAAGGAAAGAAAACCCAGAAATTAAACAAAGAAACAATAAAGGAACTAAATTAAGCTGAGAGTTCTCCTGTGCTTATAAACTGATTTCTAATCTTCCTCAGTCTAGTTTTGGGGTAAAATAATAGACTCTAAGAAATGGAGAAAAACTTTGTTCAAGTCTATTTATTGCTACTGTGGTGTCTCAAAACCCACAGAATTGGCACAAATTGTATGTGGTACCTCAGATCTGAAAGTGAAGGCACATATCCTGCCTTTTGTTTTTTAAGCCACCTGTTTTGAAGTTAATCTTTCTCAATAGAGAGCTTTTTCCAGTAACAATACACTACTTTCCCCCACAGACCTTAAGCAGCAATAAAAAAGATCAACCTATGTGCACTCAAGATCCTCTCTTCTATTTCCTTCTGATTTATGGTAGCAACTGAATTTTGTGAGAGAAAGTGTTACCTTTTAGAATATTTTTAAAAGCAGTTTCTGTTGTGGAAGATGAAGAATTGTGTGACTAAACTTTAAAGTGGAAAATGAGAACTGAGCTGATCTCTGTATTAGTGATAAGAAATTGTTCTTTCAGGGCAGGCTTGGTGATGGTTGCTACCATGATACCATCTTTTTTTTTAAATTTATTTTTTATTTAAGAAAGGATAAATTAACAAAACCATAGGGTAGAAGGTGTACAACTCCTCACAATTCCCACCACAAGGTCTGGCTTCTGTAATTGCTTCCCCGCTGAACATGGACATTGACTGGTCGGTTCATACTCCCAGTCTGCCTCTTTCTTTCCCTAGTAAGGTGGGTCTCTGGGTAACCCCACCTCCCCAGTGCCCTGCTGCACTGGGGAAAGATAGAAATGGGATGGAGTTATGGATTGACCTGCCAATGTCCATGTCCAATGGAGAAGCAATTACAGAAGCCAGACCTCCCACCTTCTGAACCCCATAAAGAATTTTGGCCCATAGCCTTAGAATGATAAAGAACAGGGAAACCTCCAAAGGAGGGGAGGGAATTGTATGAAATTGTACTCCTCTTATTGTATAATATTGACAATCATTATTAAATTACTAATAAAAATGAATAAAATTTAAAAAAAATTAAAAAACTGTTCTAGTGGACTTGAACTACTGGATTAAGGTATTCTATACAATTTAAGTGTCAACCAAGGAGGCATATGGAGACTTGTCAGCTCATCAAAGAGTAAGGTCACAATGCCAAAGGCTCTAAAGTGTGTGGATACTAAAATTACTGCAATGAGGGTTGACCATTGAAATATCAGAGTAGTGGACAGACTGGGAGTTTAGGCTGGGATGTCTTGTCACTTCTTACTTCTTGGCTAGCTTCTGGACTAGCTTCCTCAGGTCTTATTATCAGTACATGTCCTAAATATTAATTTGTTAATTAATGAGAAACATATATCTAGCTTTCTTTTTTTTTTTTTGAAGTGATTGTGTCTTATAAAATGAACCTTTGCCTCACTCCCAAACATTCCACTGAACAAATGATGCTGGATCTATATGCCCTTGGTGTCCATCTCTCTACCTCTATGACAGAAGAAGGGGAGCAGTGGTGTTACTACTCAGTTTCTGGGGTCCTGAGGCAAAGACAGTTGCTTTGTTCCTGAGGATAACGTTTCTCAAGGGGACCCAGTCAGGAAAGGTGTGTTTACTCAGCCCTACTCAGCCCAATTTGGAGTGGCCAACACTTGGTTGAACCATCAATATTCAGGGTAAATTGATGCTTACTGTTGCATGCCACTAGACATTTTTGTGGTTATTTCTTAGGCAGTAAATGTTAACTAATATGTTTGTTCTAAATCACAGAGTTAGGAGCTGATTAAGCCAGGTTTTGCATCAAGAATTGTTTGAAAAACCAAGCTTTACCACTGTGCACTGCTTCAAGACCCATGCAACATATCTGACCTGAACAGCTCTTTTAAAATGTTTATTATTACTATCATTATTGACAAAAGTGATTCAGAGAAAAATGAATATAAAGGCAGACAGATTATTATTATTATTTTGTTAGAGGGCTAGAGACAGAGACAGAAAATTGGCAAGACAGTGCACAACTCCACTGCTCGTGAAACATCCCTCTCCACTCCCTCCCACAGCTGGTGGGGAATGGAGACTTGAACCTCTGCCTTGGTAATATATATATGCTCTACAGGTAAACCATCATCCAGTCTCTACTGAGCAGTTTTAAGAAAGCTGTTTAGGGTACAATTCTATGGCTATGTTATCTTACTGAATATATGTAAAAAGCCAAATCAGTAATTGTTATTAGCTCAATTTTGTTTTATTTTACTTAGTTTTAAGAGGCAACATCTCATTTTTTAAAAATTATTTTTGTTGTTTTTAAATATTTATATTTATTTTGGATAGTGACAGAGAGATTAGGGAGGGGGAAGAAAAAGAGGGAGAGAGGACGAGAGATACCTGCAGCTATTTCTCCACTTGTGAAGTTTTTCCCCTGCAGGTCTGTACCAAGAGCTTGAACCCAGGTTCTTGTGTGCTCGACCAGGTGCACCACTGACCAGCCCTCATTAGCTTCTCTTTTTAGATAAAGTTTAAGTAACTTTTCCAATATTTACATGAGAAGTGACAGAACAAGGCTCATATCCAAGTTAATCTGTCTCCAACCTACACCCCCTATGATACTATAGTGGGAGTAATATTGAACTTGATTCTGTGATTGTGTTCTGGGAGGAATACTGGCTTAGGTTCTGTGATTTTGTTGTGGAAGTAATATTGGATGAGGTTCTCTGACTTTGTACTGGGAGTAATATTGGACTAGATTTCCTAATTGTGCTCTGTAGCTTTGTGTCTCTTATTTGATTGACTGCTTTGGCCACAAGGTGAGGATTTGGTTACCAAGACAGACTGTTCCTCAAGACCAAGAATATCAATGTGTTCTGAACTTTCTACCAAGGGGAAAAGGAGTGTCACTTTTTAGAATACATTCTTTACTTTTTTAATCAATGGCTACTATTGTTCAAGTTTTGAAAAGTTGCCTCATTTTTTTTTTCTGTGTGACACTTCCCCCCTTTCCTTAACAAATTGGTAATTTGGAAAGCACATTGCATCTTTTAAAAGAGTTTTTCAAGAAGCCTCACTGACAGTTGCCTCCCAGCAGGCTGCCTGTGTTGAAACTATTGTCAAAATATGGCCTGCTGCCATCAGTGAGAATGGGGATTGTCAATTACTCTAATGGCTGGTGTGGAAATCTATCCTGTAGCTGTATTCCAAATCAGTAAGACTTATTTATTTTTTACTTTTTCTACACAGTCACAGTTCTTACTTTTCTGAACCATTTTGATTGTGAAAACCAGTGTTTTGAGATTGGGCCATTGTAGACTAATGACAAAGAGTAATTAAAGGGAGTGGGAGAGTCCTATGGGAATAACTCCTCAGAGTGTCAAATCTGTCATTTGAAGGCCTTTGTAAAGGCCCACATGGAAATGAGCATGTCAGAAAGTCACAGTGCACGTTGGGAATCAGAATGACAACAGACTTTGGAACTGGCTATTGGATATTGTGGGGTTGTGGTGGGCACACAGACTTTGGAGCTGTATTGGAATGAAATGATAGATGTTACATAGTGTTACATAGTGTACATGTGAACTTTTCTAAGTTTCATTGATATCTTGGCCTCTCAGGTTGTTTTTTCATTTATAAATAGAAGCATTCTTTTGCAATTTTTCTGCTTCAAATGATAGAAAGCAATGTGAGGTTACTAAGCTCTGGTGGTACACCTCCTAACAAAGTTAGAAAACCTAGATATATACCAGGGCCCATGAGATAGGACACATATACACATGTATCCATAAGTTGGGGAAAATATAAACCTTAAAATAAAAGTGCACAATAGTTTGCAGTGACTCAATAAGTGCTGCAAGCAAGTACAAAGACCTAAAAAAGACACCATGACACACTTAATTACATAGTTCTACTTAGGACTAGATACCCTTCTCACCTACTTCCTATTTCACTTTCCTCAATCACTCTAAGCTAGATAAGGGCAAGAGACTGACACACTCTAATAATGGCCCTTTTGGTCACTATCAGGCCATCTCATCATCTGGGACCCTACTCAGAGAATCCTTGGATTTCCATATAGATAAGATGGGCCTATACTTCTAACAGATCACTCGCTCCACCATCACTGGCCAACTCTACCAAGAATAACATCATTACCCCTCTTGTGTGTTTCTACAGGACATTGTCCCCAATGTAGGACAACAGTGGTAGAAATTGCCCCACTTTCCGATTGGGAGGCTGGGTCAACATACTCTATCACCCAGGAAGACTGGTCCTGAAATAAGTGCATCCTAGAATGTTCCTAGCTATGACCATGGAATGTGAGCTCAGACTGACAGGGATGCAGATGTTACACAGGCTCCTGTGCTGAATATGAATAGACATGAGTTCTAGGTCAGATCAATGGGGTTTACAATTAGTGGTATTTATATACTTTCCCCATATTTGTGAACTTCTCTTTGGCCTGATCCAGCTTTTTAGTCTTATACTCAACTCTGACACCATCTCCCTAGACAATACTTTCAGCCCACCTGCATGTTAGCTGTTGGGCTCAGGTAAAAATTAATAAAGTCATGGGCCCCTTGGAATATACCTAAAATAGACTTCCAAGTTTCTTCTAACTTGAAGACTCCAAATTTCATCTACTATATTCTTACTTTTAGGTTCCTGATTATTAAGCAGTTTTTTCTGCTTTACATTTTAATGCTTTTCCACCACCAAGTTGCAGGTGCTATCACGATACCAACCTGACTTCCCTGGGCAGATGACCTCACCAATGTGTCCAGGAATCCCACATCTCCAGAGCTCTACCCCCTAGGTAAAGAGACAGTCTGGGAGTATGTATCTACCTGCCAAAACCCATGTCCAGAGAAGAAGCAATTACACAAGCCAGAACTCCCACCTTTTACACCCCATGAAGATCTTTGGTCCATACTCCCAGAAGGATAAAGAATAGGGAAGCTCCAATATCCAATATAGCACAGCTATATACAAGATACTGGATACTGTACAGCAAACCATAACAAAAGGACTTTTCAAAGTTAACCCAATTAACAAATAATGTGATGATAACATTAACTATCGATTGTCTTTTTGAACCCTAAGACAGCAGGAACCTCACATCTCCACTATAGAGCCCCTACTTCCCCCAGTCCTGGAACCCTTGGATAGGGCCCACTTTCCCGTATGCATCTCCCAATCCAAACCAAATAATATTGCATCCGCCGATCACAACCTAACCAACGCAACGATTGCCACCTCAACATGCTTCACCTCAGACTGTGTCCAGAGACTTCACGTGTGGAATGACAACCCTTCAGCTTCATTACTCGGGTGAGACCTTTCCTTTTATAGTACACTCTAATTTCATCTCAGGTAGTTCACTTTCTTTCTTTCTTTTTTTTTAATTTTTTATTTAAGAAAGGATTAATGAACAAAAACATAAGGTAGGAGGGGTACAACTCCACACAATTCCCACCACCCAATCCCCATAACTCACCCCCTCCCATGATAGCTTTCCCATTCTCTAGCCCTCTGGGAGCATGGATCCAGGGTCGTTGAGGGTTGCAGAAGGTAGAAGGTCTGGCTTCTGTAATTGCTTCCCCGCTGAACATGGGCGTTGACTGGTCGGTCCATACTCCCAGTCTGCCTCTCTCTTTCCCTAGTAAGGTGTGTCTCTGGGGAAGCTGAGCTCCAGGACACATTGGTGGGGTCTTCAATCCAGGGAAACCTAGCCAGCATCCTGGTGGCATCTGGAACCTGGTGATTGAAAAGAGAGTTAACATACGAAGCCAAACAATTTGTTGAGCAATCATGGATCCCAAGCTTGGAATAGTGGAGAGGAAGTGTTAGGGAGGTACTCACTGCAAACTCCAGTGTACTTCTGCTTTCAGGTATATATTTTGCAGTAGTTTATGGATACGTGTGCACATACGCTCTCTCTCACAGAAACTGGTGTATATCTAGGTTATGGGACTTTGTTAGAAAGTGAACTACCTGAGATGAAATTAGAGTGTACTATAAAAGGAAAGGTCTCACCTGAGTAATGAAGCTGAAGGGTTGTCATTCCACACGTGAAGTCTCTGGATACAGCCTGAGGTGAAGCATGTTGAGGTGGCAATCGTTGCTTTGGTTAGGTTGTGATCGGCGGATGCAATATTATTTGGTTTGGATTGTGAGATGCATACGGGAAAGTGGGCCCTATCCAAGGGTTCCAGGACTGGGGGAAGTAGGGGCTCTATAGTGAAGATGTGGTAGTTCACTTTCTAACAAAGTCCCATAACCTAGATATACACCAGTTTCTGTGAAAGAGAGCTTATGTGCACACGTATCCATAAACTACTGCAAAATATATACCTGAAAGCAGTAGTACACTAGAGTTTGCAGTGAGTACCTCCCTAACATTTCCTCTCCACTATTCCAAGCTTGGGATCCATGATTGCTCAACAAATTGTTTGGCTTCATATGTTAACTCTCTTTTCAATCACCAGGTTCCAGATGCCACCAGGATGCTGGCTAGGCTTCTCTGGATTGAAGACCCCACCAATGTGTCCTGGAGCTCAGCTTCCCCAGAGACACACCTTACTAGGGAAAGAGAGAGGCAGACTGGGAGTATGGACCGACCAATCAACGCCCATGTTCAGCGGGGAAGCAATTACAGAAGCCAGACCTTCTACCTTCTGCAACCCTCAACGACCCTGGGTCCATGCTCCCAGAGGGCTAGAGAATGGGAAAGCTATCATGGGAGGGGGTGGGAAATGGAGATTGGGTGGTGGGAATTGTGTGGAGTTGTACCCCTCCTACCTTATGTTTTTGTTCATTAATCCTTTCTTAAATAAAAAATTAAAAAAAAATAGGGAAGCTTCCAATAGAGGGATGGGGTGCAGAACTCTGGTGGTGGGAATTGTGTGGAATTGTACCCATTTTATCCCCAAATCTTGTCAATCATTATTAAATCACTAATAAAACATTACAAAAGAAAAAATAAAAATGTGCTCTGTCTCCAGAATATTGGTGAATCAAATTCTGTTATGGCTGTTCACATAACAGGTAGTCTGGGATGACTGGATGCTGGAGTTCAGGATATATCATGACAGTTTATTTTTTTATCTCAACTCTCTGACTGGCCTCTTTCTTAGATGGATTTTTGCCCTCTGGTAGAATGATGGTCCTAGAATTCTCAGATTTCTCACAATTCACAGATTCCGAGAATCAGCATGTGTGAGGACTTCTATTTATGACAATGACTTTTCTAGATGTCTTTGTGCTTCCCTCCAGAACCACTATTCAAAGGAAGGGTCATTTCCCATCCAGCTATACTGAGAGGTGTTCTCATACTGTGTGTCTTCCTTGTCCACTGATTTGACCATTGTGGATACTGTGCAGATTATTGATGGCAGGGAACTGAGGATCGGGTTTGCCTTTTCCTACTCTCTCCTCCCCTGCAGATGTCTCCATGGGTTGACTGTTTCTGTCTACTGTCTTGACACTCCCTCTACACACCTCCCTCTTCCTCTGACCACTGCTCCTACTATGTATACCCTCAGAACTAATAGTGATAACAGCCCTCACAGATACTAGGCCCCAGATACTACTACTCATTTTATTTTTTTATACTTTTCTTTTTAAAATTATTTTTATTTATTTATCTGATAGAGATAGCCATAAATTGAGAATGAAGGGGGTGGCAGAGAAGGGACAGAGATATACCTGCTACACTGCTTCACCACTCACAAAACTTTCCCCATGCAGGTGGGAACCAGGGGCTGGAACCCAGGTTCTTGAGCATCGCAGTATGTGCACCTAACCAGGTGTGCCACCACCTAGCCCCTATTACTGCTCATTTTCATATAGTTTTATCATATGCTAAGCTATAAATATAGTTCTTTTTACTAAACTGTCTTCACATTACTTGCTTTGGTTGTGTTACCTGCTTTCTGTGGCATTTGCGTGATATAGTTAGCAATGAGCATAAGTCAAGCACCATTGTCCAGTGACTTCTTTCCTTAGCTCCTTGCCAAACTGAGTGCTTCCCTCATCTAAGTCCTCTTCTCACTTTCACTCCTATGGACAGCTAGCTTATGCCAGCAAAGTAGCTAATAATACTTCTATCTCAAGTATCCCACCTGTAGACAGCAACTGTACCAATTGACAATCTCGCATTTGTAAAATGCATTGAGATTATGGCAAGATTTTCATGTGTAACCTTGGAATAACTTGATAGCATTGGAGCTATAAGTCATGCCACACACTTACAAAGTGCAATTCAGACAGACTAAATAGACCATGCACATCACAGCTTATTTAAAGTGGACTCTAGTCCCGGGTATGTCACATGCAACTAACTCGTGTATATACGTGTGTGCGTGTGCGTGTGCGTGCGTATGTGTGTGTGTAAGATTCTGCTTGAGAAATGTAAAAGAGCAAATATCATAATTCTGGGGGACCAGATTGTAGTGTATGCAGTAGAATGAACACACTATAGTGTACAGGGACCCAGGTTCAAGCACCAGGTCCCTACTTGCATGGGGGAAGTTTCATTAGTGTGAAACAGTACAGTAAGTGTTTATCTCTATCAACCTCTCCTCCCTTTAATCTCTCTTTGTCTCTATCCCATATAAGTAAAGAAAATATTTAAAGAAGAAAAATCAGTACTCTCCTAGGGGAGAACACTTGGTCAGTGTTAAGTAGTGGGTGTGTAGCATTCTGTGTGGAGCTAAATCTCTTCCTAGGGAAAAATGAACATTTTAGAAACCATGAGACAGGACAGAGGCTGTATGTGGGGGAAAGTCAGGGCTGAAGTTGGAGTAGGGGAGGGGCCAGGCAGTGGCACACTTGGCTAACTGCAGACATTACAATGCACAAGGACCCAGGTTCAATCCCCTGGCCCCTACCTGCAGGGGGAAAGCTTCACGAGTGGTGAAGCAGAGATGAAGGTGTCTCTCTCTCTCTCTCTCTCTCTGTTACCCCTTCCCTCTCAATTTCTCTCTGTCTCTATCCAATAATAAGTAAATAAATAAATAAGTTGTAGTAGGGGAAAAACACAAAACTGAATAGAAAATGAAACAAGGACAGAGAGATTTCCAAGGACAGGAATTGAGGCAGAAAGCAGGTTTGGTAAAGAGACGATGAAACAAGAGAGGTAGAGTGAGAGAGAGAGAATGAGAGGCTCAGAGATCGGGAGAAAAGTTTAATTTAAGCAAGAGGAGAATCTGGTAAAAGAGATGTATTTTACAGGAATCTTCCTGAAATGAAGTGCTGGGTGTGAAACTCTATTCCTTCTCTTGAACAAAATCTTTAGTTATACATTTAAAAAAACAACTTTTTATCCACCCCATGGAGTGATTTTCCTTTCAGATCAACACAAAGTACTAAGCCTCCTCAGTGGGTAAAAGAGAGAAGTTGCCATCCTGTGGCAGCTGTCTCTGGACCACATTTGCATGTGCAAATGGGAATGTTTCTGTTGTCTCTGGAGCCTAAGGTTTGATTTAACTCTTAGAACATCTGGGTGTCCTGGAAGCCAAGAGGAGTCAGACACACACACACACACACACACACACACACACACACACACACACGTCAACAGCTCATATCACAGCATTCTTATTCCAGAGAGTAAAGACTATGACAGTGACTTAGCCAGGCTATTGTTTGTAGGGACATGCACAACAGAAACCAGAGGGTCTGAGCTAAAAGGAGACTGTAAGGTTTCTACACTAACTGCCTTTGCAAATATGTTTCTCTTATTAAAATTTTATTAATTAATTCATTTTTAATATGGAAACACTAACAAGACCATAGGATACTATAAGATAAGAGGGGTACAATTCCCACCACCAGATCTCCGTCCATCTCCTCCCCTGATAGCTTGCCAATTCTTTATCCCTCTGGGTGTATGGACCCAGGATCATTATGGGATGCAGAAGGTGGAAAGTCTGGCTTCTATAATTGCTTCTCCACTGAACATGGACATTGACAGGTTGATCCATACTCCCAGCCTGTATGGATCACATGTGACATATGTGATCACATATCTCTCTCGTTCCCTAGTGGGGCAGGGCTCTGAGGAAGCAGAGCTCCAGGACACATTGGTGGGGTTTTCTGCCCAGGGAAGAGCAGTTGGCATCATGTTAGCATCTGGAGCCTGTTGGTTGAAAAAGAGTTAACATATAAAGCCATATAAATTGTTGATTAATCATGAACCTAACAGCAAGAATATTGCAGATGAAGATTTGCTGTCTCCGTTTTGGAAATAGCTAGTAGGTCTATGTTAGGTATATTTCAAAGGGCCCATGACTTTATTAGTTTTTGCCTGAGCCTGACATCTGATATGCATGCAGGTGGACCCAGGTTATTGTCTGTGGAGATGATGTCATGGCTGGAAAAAAGGCTAGAAAGCTGGATAAGGGAAGAGAGTAGCTCCCAAACATGGGGAAAGAGTTTACATATTATTGACTGTAAACCCCATTGATTTGATTTGGGGTCCACATTCAGCACAGGAGCTTATGTAACTTCTACATCCCTGTAGGTCCGAACTTGCATTCTGTGGTCATCAGTAGGAACATTCTGAGTTGCACCAATTTCAGGACCCATCTTCTTCATGTGGTAGATACAGTATGTTATCCAACCCCCCTTCAGAAGATGGAACATTCTCTACCACTGCTGATCCACACTGAGGGAAAGGTCCTATGGGGGCCCCCAAAGGGGTTCATTATGTTGTTCCTGATGGAGATGACCAGTGATAATGGAGAGAGGGATCTATTCGAGATCTAGGCTCATCGTGTCTGTGTGAGAATTCCCAGAACTCCCCAACTAGGACTCCAGCTGATGGGGTGGCCTGATAGTGACTAAAGAATCATCATTAAAGTATGCCAGTCTTTTGCCCTTATTCAGCTTTTGTAGTCCTTACTTTGATAAGGTCATCACAAAGCTGTTTCTTAAAAAACACTTGTATGGTTTTGTTCACGTGTGGAATTTAAAAATTGAAACATATGAGCTTGCACTAACTAAAACAAAACAAAAAAGAAAGGAAGGAAGGAATAAAGGAAGGAAGGAAGGAAAGAAGAAAGAAAGAAAGAAAGGAAGAAAGAAAGAAAGAAAAAAAGAAAGAAAGGAAGAAAGAAAGGAAGAAAGAAAGAAAGAGCCAAAGTATCTCTAAGACTCTGTAAGAGCTCTGGTTGTTATTGTTGAGATGGTGAAGGCACAGAACTTTGGTGGTGGGTGTTATGTATTATATGCGTTCTACCTATGTTCCTGTAATCCCAAATTCTTGTAAATCACCACTGAATCATTAATAGAAAATCAGAGAATACTCTTAACATTAGAGGAAGCTTTCTTAATGGATGTTAAGTGTGAAAAAATTTACAGAACCCAGGTTATTATTTCTTTTCTAACTTTGCCAATTTTTTTCAGTTAGGGTATTGGACTCAGTAGTAAGTATGGGACGAATTAAAGTCAGTTATAGAGAGCTGCTGAGATGGAAATGGGGGAATCCAAGCTTACTTGCCTTGTGACTAGGGAGTTTCTCTATGGAATTTCCTAGGAGCACAATTCTTAGTATTTTATTATGTGTATTCTTAGTTTATTCCTCTTTCTGAGATTCACAGTGTAAATCAGCACATTAACAGTTCTGAGATGTAGTACTAAGAAACAAAAAACATTTAAAGACTGGTTTAGCTAGTGTTACCCTTGTGAGCACTGTCTTAATTATTTTCTGTACTCTTACAAAATACCATACGCTGGTGGCTTATACATAACAGACATTCATCTTTTAACGCTCTGGAAGCTAGAGTGTCAGAGAATGTTGAATAGGCAGATATCATATTTGGTGAAAGTCCTTTTTCAGATTCATAGGCTTTTGTTCTGCTCTTGCCAAAAAGGGGGCTTTAAAAAGAAGTCTTTATAATAAAAACATTAGTCTCATTCCTAAGGACCCCAACTTCATGACCTGACCTCTGGATATTGGGATTAGGATTTACCATGAGTTATGATGGGAGTGTTGCTATTTAGTCTACAGCCAACACAGCACTTTGTTTGATAGTTTATTTTCCTGATGTTATTTATGAAAATAAGCAGAACCATTTCTGAGCTAGACTACTCTGAAAACAGTCATGGTCTAGATGATACAGAGCTCCACTGCCTAAAACTGTAGCCACTAGATGCATACTGTTACTGATTATTTGAAGTATAATTTATTTGAACTGGGAATACTTTAACTACATAATTCACCCTGGAGTTTTCCTCCTTTTTTCCTTTTTACTTTTTGCAGAGCTGAGATGTCTCACATGTGTAATTTCACCTCTCTTGGGCCAGCTTCTTCATTCAGAGAGAGAGAAATATTCACACATATAGAGACAAGGAGAAAGAACACAGGAACCCCTCCCCAGCAGCATGGCATACCTATGTGATACCAGGGTTTTTATCTGCTCTTCATTCATGAAAAAGCAGGTACCCTATCTGATGAGCAGTTATGATCTCTGAATTCTGAAGACTTAGTATGGAAGAAAATCCTCTCATCACTAGTTTTATATGGTTTACATTATTCTGACATGATAGTATTTTTGGTATATTGGATGAAATTATTGTTTCATTTGTACTTGTTTATTTATTTTGAAAATGTAGTTGTGGGGGCTGGGTGGTTGCACACCTGCTTGAGCACACATGTTATAATGCACAAGAGCCCAGGTTTGAACCCCTGCTTCCCACACAGGGGCAAAGCTTTGCAAGTGGTGAAGCAGGGATGCAGGGGTCTCTCTGTCTCTCTCCCTCTCTCTCTAATTTCCCCTCCCCTCTCAATTTTTTCTGTACAATAATAAATAAATAGATATTTTAAAAATGTAGCTGCAGGAAAAGTTTTGTATGCATGTATTGTGGCTTTTGTTGTTTTGCCACTGGACTGTATCCACATGGAAGAGAACAGCTAGAGATTGCTTGAACTCAGGTTCTTGCACATAGGAACAAGCAAGCTCAATCAGGTGTGCCAGACTCTTAAAAAAAAACCTGTAGGACTTTCCACATCATTCCAATTGTCAGTTGTATGCACTGCATGAGAGATGTTGACAAGACATGTTAAGAAACAGAATCACAAGTGAAAGTACTAATCAAAAGAAATAATTATGGTCATTCAAAAAGTGGGTTATCATAGAGTCAAAGACAGCTGATAAATCCATGTTGGTCAGTTTTCACACTTTTTGCTGCTGCTGAATTTGTTATGGATCTAGCTAGGTGGCCTGCATTGCCATGGCAGCAAACACATTACAGTGTACTAGAACCCAGGTTCGTGCTCCAGGTCCCCACTGCAAGGGAAAACTTAATGAGTGGTGAAGCAAGACTGCAGATGTCTTTCTGTCTCTTTCTCTCTTTCCTCCTCCTTTCCTCTCAAGTTATCTCTGTCTCTATCTGATAATACATTTTTTTAAAAAAAATTTCTTCCTCTCTAAGGCAGTAAATTGGCCTTCTGTGCACTCACTTCAACTCTTGGCAGCCAGAATTGTATCCACAAGGTCTCACCTCTGGCACATTGTACAGGTCTATAAAAGATGCTTGCAGAGGTGGGTTTTATATGAGAGAGCTTGGGATCAGACCACCTTGAGATCCAACCACTGCTTTGTTGCTTTCCAGATTCTAAGAGGCTAATGATGTTTGTACTTGTACAAACTCAGTGATGTCTCTGAATTTCACTTTTCTTTCTCTTTTAATAATTTCTTTTTTATATTTATTTATTCCCTTTTGTTGCCCTTGTTTTATTGTTGTAGTTATTGTTGTTGTTGTTATTAGATAGGACAGAGAGAAACGGAGAGAGGAGGGGATAACAGAGAGGGGGAGCAAAAGATAGGTACCTGCAGACCTGCTTCACCACTTGTGAAGCAATTCCCCTGCAGGTGGGGAGCCAGAGGCTGGAAGTGGGACCCTTCTGCTGGTCCGTGCGCTTTGCGCCACGTGTGCTTAACCCACTGCACTACTGCCTGACTCCCTGAGTTTCACTTTTCTATATATGAGACTAGATACACTTTATTGACCTCTTATGAAGAGTAGAGGAAAATGATGATGTGTGTCTGAAGCAGAGATTAAAGCAATCAACCCAAGGGCCAGGCATATAGTGCAATGGTTGTTCTTGCACAAAAGGTCCTGCGTCTTTGGCACCACAAATAGTCTAAAAAAAAAAAATCAGAAAGAAAGTCAAACAAAACAACCACTCCAAACAAAATTCACCCTCAATATTTTCTTACATAAGGCTTTGTCTCACTTCCTGAAGATCTTGGCATTCCCAGGCAACCACAAGGAGGAGAACTGAGATCTACATTCATATTTGTAGGCAGCTTGAATATCAAACTCTCAGAAAGTTCTTTAAGAGACTTTGTTGTAGCAACAAGCTAACAGTCAGCAGCCCACTCACAGGAAGTGCTGCTCCCTGGGCCCCTCTGTAGGGCTTCTTCTCACAATAGGGGCCTAGATGCCTATTGCTGTGACAGTGACATATGGCTTTCAAAAACACATCCCCTAGACTTGTTGGGATTTTTCTCAAATATTTCCTCAGAACAGATGTTTTTTAATAAGACAAAAACAAAAATTCAAATTTGAGAGGTTAATTATTTGAAGATTAGGGAGGGAAATGGATGTTGTCCATTTAGTTGCTCACCCTTAGCTATTTCATTGCTTCTAAATATTGCCTTTCCCTTAATAAAATCAATACTACATGGAAGTAGCTGTGTGGATGCTGACAAGCTAAAAGTAAGTGTTGGCTTGAGTTCATGGCTAAGAAATAAAAGCTGTCAGTTTAACTTTCCTGTGAGGATACTCACCCTGTCTAGGAGCCAAGGAAAGCTTGGTGTAGACAGGCCTGACTTCACAAAAATAGACATGGGGGTGAGATGATGGGGATTTGGAGGTATCCAGAGCCTGGGGGCACTTGGATGAGGTCAAACTACCATCCTGCCAGTTCTCTTTAGGAGAAAGAAAGAACTCTAATGGTTGTACACTGGAATGGCACACTAGTAGTGTCTGATACAACTGACTAGGATTCCATTCGGATTGTTTTGCTATTATTATTTATTTATTTATTTATTTAAACAGGGAGACATTAACAGAACCATAGGATAGAAGGGGATATAACTCCACACAATGAGCAAGGGGTCACACTTAGGACCCCTTATTTACTGTCCTGCTGATGGTCAGGTATCCTACCCTTTCCAGCAGTTGTTGTCAGAGCTCATGACAGCAGCTGCCTCCAAGTCGCTATCTTGGCTCCAGCCCCCGCTATTTTAATTTTTATTGCCACCAGGGTTATTATTATTGTTGGAGTTCTGTGGCTGTAGGACAACTCTACTGCTCCTGTCAGCCATCTCTCCCTCTCTCTCTCTCTCTCTCTCTGTGTTTCACTGTTTTTTTTTTCTCTCTCTCCCCCTTTCTTTTATTTGCTAGGACAGAGAGAAATTGAGAGCAATGGGAAAGGTAGGGAGAGAAGAAGGAAGAGAGACTTGTGCAGCTTTGCTTCACCATTTTTGAAGCTTCCCCCTGCAGGGGACCAGAGAGTTGAACCCAGGTTTGTATGTATGGTAATATGTGTGTTCTAGGTGGTATGCTAGAGCACAGATCCCTCTGGTTATTGGACTTGCATTGTGAATACAACTTCTATTGATGGATATTTTTTGAATAAAATTCCTTCTACATAATAGGGAAATAGGATGGATGTGTATGTGTAGGTTTCTAAGGACAGAGTAAATGATTTTTTAGGAGAGGTGAATAGACCCTTTACACAAAGGAAATATATCGTGTGGCAGTTTGTCTGGGTATTATATATATATATATATATATATATATATATATATATATATTATATAATATATATATTTTTATGCCTTTCTTTGCTTGATAAGATTGTTGGAGAGGGGATTTATCACACTTGAGCTTCTTTTGAGTGACCTGTTTTTAAGTAGACAAAGAGACATTCAGAGAATTCCTCTCCCTATATTTTCTATAGTTCAAGTGCTTACATTTCAAAATAATCAGTACATTAAAAGGCTGTATTTTCCTCAAGTATCCATCAGTGGGATGAATAAAATAATAGAGGTTGTGTAATTTTCATAGGGCAGTTGAGAAAGACCTCTCAGAAGAGAAAGGAATATGTTAAGGACAATACAAAGATGGTTCGTCAAAACTCTATATAGGATGCAATATTGTTTTTATTTTATAGTGAAATATCTTGTAGTAGAGTGAGAGTAAATCATTTTTCATGCCCTCACTTTAGTTAAACAGTGACAGAGATAAAGTTCTAAGTCGGTTGTATCATCACTCCAATATTCTTTACCAATTGTACTTTGGACCACATGGCCCGATTGGATGCTCCACAGAGATAGGCAAGTGTTGTGCAAGAGTCCGCATGTGACTTATAAATACTTGAAATGTGACTTGGGTTAGAAGTTGGATTTCATTGTAATTATTCAAACTTAGATAGCCATATGTAATTAGTAGTTCCCACCTAGGACAGCTATGATCTAGGATTTCTCCATTGTGGCATGACTTCCATCACCTACATTTATTTTTCTACTATTTGGGGGCTTTGAAAAAAAAATTCTCTTCCTCCTAAGGAAGAGTTCATCTGTCAGCCAACACACCTGCCAAAGATTAGCTACATTAACCCTCCCCACAGGCCTATGTCACTCTAATTAGTCACTGCATCTCAAAAACAGGATATTCATTCTCTGTCTTTACTTCACTTTATTTTTTTATGCACATGCTTTTCAATGTGAAAAATTGCAATGTGCAAGTATTGCGATGTGCCAAAGCCTATTAAAACAAAGGTACAAGGAGAAATACTGATTGAGACCACATGGGCTGTAGAGAAAAAGAAAGTCATTGTGATGGTGAAGGCCCTGCCTTATCAAATAGTGGCACCTTTCCTTATTAGTTAGTACAAGACAGCAGTCATGGATGGGCTGAATTATGTGGAATATAGAGACTTGAAACATGAACTTACATAGAAAGTAACCAAATTGTCTAAGACTTTGTGAGAGCTATAGTGGTTATCAATGGATGTGCAGGGGGTGGGAAATTCAGATATTCAGATAATATGGTTGTTGTAAATACCTCATGTTTTTCTTGTAAATGAGAGAGGCTGGGGCAAGTGGGTGTGGTTAGCTGATGCCATTAACATATGACAGATGTATAGCATAGGGAACTGTGGGTAAGAGAAAATTACTTTAGGGGCTGGGTGGTGGAGCAGCAAGTTAAGTGCACATGGCACAAAGCTCAAGGACCAGAGTAAGGATCTCAGTTTGAGCCCCGGCTCCCCACCTGCAGCAGGTCCCTTCACAGGCAGTGAAACAGGTCTGCAGGTGTCTGTCTTTCTTTTTTCTTTCCCCATCTCTGTCTTCCCCTCTTCTCTTGATTTCTTTCTGTCCTATGCAACAACAACAGCAGCAATAACAAAACAACGATAAACAACAAAGGCAACAAAAGGGAAAAAATAGCCTCCAGGAGCAGTGGATTTGTAGTGCAGGCACTGAGTCCCAGCACTAATCCTGAAGGCAAAAAAAAAAAAAGAAAAAAAAACTTTAGGCTGAGTCAAAAGATTAGCCTGCCTTTCTCCCTCTCTCTCTCTCTCTCTGTTTCTTTTTACTCCTTGTTCCTGTCACTGTACATTGCTGCTCCTGTCTCCTGCTTCTCCTGCTTCTCCTATGACCTGTACCATCCTGAAGTTGGTGAACTTTAAAGACTTATGGTTCCTGTCTTATGGCTGGATAATCATTTCTTTCTTGTTCCTGTATTCTCACTGCAGCTTTGATGTACCTCACAAACCTGCCACTCTTATAACCTGTAGCGAAAGCACCTTGTAGTTTTTTGTTGGTATGCTTCTAAAACCCCCTTCTGTTTCATTAGTTTAATCCCCCCTGCTTAACACTATTCTATTTACATAACCGCTGTTAACAAGCACCACCCTCCCTCCAGGGCATTGGTGGTTCAGTGGTAGAATTCTTGCCTGCTCTGCCCCCTCTCCTTGTCACACCCTGATTTTCACCAGTCACTTTTCTCTCCACCCTCTCTGCATCGCATCCTGTTCTCACCCTACTGGGCTAGTATATTTATAAGGATAAGATTGTTTGTAGTATTTAGTTTAGCTTAGCTTGGTATAGATTGCGCTTCGTCCAGCATGAATAAAGAAATACTGTGCACAGCTCAACCATGAGTCCCTGGTCTTCTGTTACCCGCCCGTGAAGCTAGCCCGTCGAAAACAACATATGGCGCCTACAACGTGGGACCGGACCTGCGCAACTCCCAGATAAGTGAAGACTTTGCCTACCTATGCACTATGGTCTTCTCTTCTACTTATGAGGAGGTTTGCCAAAGCCTCTACTGTTTCATCATGAGACAGTTACTCTGTCTCTGGAACATTTTGCTCTGGGCCAAACTTTGTTTCCCTGACCGGGAATTTTGGTTTCTTGTGACCCTAATCATAGAGCTTGGGAGATGCACTGAGATTTCTCCTTGGACTTTCTGGATTCCCTCTCCCATGTTTCCTGAGGAAAAGGACTACATTTTGCTCTGGGCCACAATTTGGTTCTTTATGACCATGATCGTAGACCTTGGGATATGCATGGGGATTTCCACTGGGACTTTCTGGACTTCTTCTCGCATATTTCCCATGGAGAAGGACTACTCTAATTTGAGGAGCATTCTCCAGTACCCTGGCAATCCCCAAGAATGGAGACATGTGGTTAGTTCTACTCTCCTGATTGGATTCTTTCTTTGATGCGAAGACACTTTTAAAAATGGGTGCCTGAAGCAATCCAGCAGGAACAGTCAGAAGCACCCCAAATGGAATTTCAAGGAGCTTTTTGGACTAGGATGCCCTCCGGGGACTCATAATGCTACATGGTGAGATCTGTTTCATTAGAGAGTGATTTGAATGACTGAATTTTTGTTTGACATTGACTTAAAAAAAAAAAAAGTTAGACACAGCCATGATTTCTAGAGACATCCAGAAATAATCAAAAAAATTGTTTTTTCCTCCTTTGATTTCTTTTTTTACGTCTTGGCATAAATCTGAAATATTTAATCCTGAAATGATATGAGTTATGGGCGGGGCAGATAGTGCAATGATTATGTTAATTATTCTCATGCCTGAGGCTTCTAACCTTGGTTCTTATGTTTATCTTTCCACATTTTATTGAGTTTAAACTGTTTAAACAATCTTAAAATCATACTAGAAAGGACTTCCAATTATAATGGAGTTATCAATTATAGTAAACTTCTAATCTGCTACAAGTTTTGTTTGACAAGTAAGTGAATTTCAGCTGTCAAGTCTTCACATGAAAAAGCATCTACTCAAATGGAATTCCCGAAAATCCATTTGGAACCCTGTTCTCTGACATTGCCCACAAGATGAAATGACTACAACACACCCCCGGAAACCAATGATGTGACCTGGCACGACCTGAAGAAACAGATTCACAGACTCCAAAGCTCACTCTCTACAGAAAAGCGGAATTCCAGTGGCCGACATTCCCCATCGAGACAGACGTGCAGCATTTCATCCCCTGACATTTTCTTCCATGGTCATCTACTTTGGACTGACACTTCTATCGGACTTACTGGTCTTCTGTGTTTCTCAAAGACTAACTTCAGCTAGTTGTCTTGGGACTTTATAGACCATGTCCCCTCACCTGTAGGCTCTGTCCCCAGAGGCAGAAAACTCCCCCTCCTTATTAGGTTATGCCCACAGAGGCAGGAAATGCCCTTTGAGGCAAGAGATGCCCCCAGAGGCATGAAGCGCTACCAGAGGCAAGAAATGCCCTTTCACCTGCTAGGCCTTGCCCTTTGAGGCAAGAAACGTTCCCCTTAGCATCACATTGGTTATTGCTGCTCACCTATTTTGTTTTCCATGTCTTATGCCAGTTCTTTTGAAAACGCCTGTACGATATAGGTTTCTGTTTACCCCACAATCCAGATACTATGGCCATTAGTTAAAAAGAAAGGGGGAATTGTTGGTATGCTTCTAAAAACCCCTTCTGTTTCATTAGCTTAATCCCCCCTGCTTAACACTATTCTGTTTACATAACCACTTCATTCTATTTACATAACCGCTGTTAACAAGCACCACCCTCCCTCCAGGGCATTGGCGGTTCAGTGGTAGAATTCTTGCCTGCTCCGCCCCCTCTCCTTGTCACACCCTGGTTTTCACCAGTCACTTTTCTCTCCACCCTCTGTGCGTCGCATCCTGTTCCCACCCTACTGGGCTAGTATATTTATAAGGACAAGATTGTAGTTTTTAATTTAGCTTAGCTTGGTATAGATTGCGCTGCTTCCTGCATGAATAAAGAGATACTGCGTACAACCCAGCCATGAGTCCCGGATCATCTGTTACCCGCCCGTGAAGCCAGCCCAGTGAAAACAACAGTTTTTGTTGTTGTTGTTTGTTTCACTATATTGGTGGTGGTGGAATGTGAACTATATCCTTGTAATTTTATAATATTGTAAACCATTATTAAATCATTAATTCAAACAATTAAATAAAATACTACTTTTAAAAGTGTTGAGTATATGTATGTATTCAAACTGTTATCTGGGTTTTCAATTATTTTTATCTTATTAATGCAGAGCAGAAGAAAGCTTTTTATTTATTTATTTATTTTTTGCAAAGTGAGGGAGTTTTATTGTTTTCTAGATAAAAGTAGAACCTGTAGACAAAAACTTCTCCAACTTGGTTTCTCACTAACCTCCTAATTGCAGGACTGATGCATTGACTTTAATAGATGCTCCTGGTACTAAAAGCTACATTTTTGTCTTGTTTTTCTGTAGGTGAGTCTGTCAAGATTAATTAGCACATGAGCTTCTTTATGTCACACTCCAAACTCTGTTTGTTTTGTCGTAGAGGCTTCACATTTCTTGGCTAACTTTTATAGAAAGATAGATGATAGATAGATAGATAGATAGATAGATAGATGATAGGTAGATAAATGATAAATGATAAATAGGTATATACATAGATAGATGGATAGATAGATAGATGAATAGACAGACAGATAGATAAAGATAGATAGATGGATAAATAGATGATAGATAAAGATACCACAGCACCTAAGTTTCCTCCAATGCAGTGGAGACTGGGCTTAAATCTAGGTTTCGCATATGACAAAGCAAGAACACTACCTAGGTAAACTATTATGTCCCCCTGCCCTGCCAAATCCTCATATCCTTTTGGATTTGGTCAAAATGATGCTGGACAATTATGTAAGAAGCATGAGAAACCATATGCAAAATCCCTGTCCAGAAGAGGTCAGGTCCTAAACCTAGAAAGTATCCATTCATGTGCGAATCTTGAGTCAGCAGAGCACTGTATGTTTTCCTTCTTCCACTTGAAGTGCTGCTGCTTCCCCTTCAGTGAACCAAGAGGCTGGTCCTCTGGAAGTCACATGGACATACACATAGATCTTGCCTTAAACTCAGCCTTTAATCTGCCCTCTTGTCTGTTGTTTGTTTCCTATGACACCTATTTTCGGTAGTGGTTATTGATTGCTTTTATTTCTGGTAAGTGGAGGCACGTAACTGCAGCCTTATGAGGGACAGTGTGGTGGGTGAAACCTGAGTCAGTGATGTGCGGTCCAGCAGATGGAGCAAACCACAGTGTGGGTCATTTACAGACCTTTTTAGTGTTGATAGGTGGAGGAAGGCCCCCTTTAAACTCTTTCTGGGAGCCACAACTACTATGAAAGCTGGAAAAGTGTCGTGCTGCGCCATGGAAAAGAGAGAGAGGAGGTCCGGAGCGAAGAGGGAACACAAATCTTTATTTGCGCTGGCACCTGAGTTGGGTGCAAGAGAAACAGGTTGGGCCACGTGGAGGTAGTGAAAATGGCCACCTCATGCAGTAACCTGTCCTGCGTCTAAACACTGAAGTGAAGCTCCGGCAAGAGAGAGAGGTGCAGAAGAAGAAGGGCTTTTATAGGAGCAGCTTTCGTGAGAATGGGAAGGGGGAGGAGTAACCATAGCACTCCAGGATAGGATAATAACTCTCATGAGAATGGGAGTGGGGAGGAGTAACCAAAGCACTCCAAATATCGTGGGGAAATAGACAATACCCTGAGGGCACAACATGGTGGAACAGGCACTCCGAGAATGTCCCAACTCTCCTGGGAACTAGCAGTAGCCTGAGGGGACAACATGGCAGATGTGACTGCATCTACACAATTTCCCGGCAGAAAAGCTGATAGTTGTACACTGTGACGGGCCCTTTAATGAACCCAGTGAAGAGCTGGAGTTTTCTGAGTAGGTTGGCAAAGGCCAGAACTAATTACCTGTTAGCACTGGAGTTTGAGTGCAGCTGGGACTGTAGCAAGACTTTGGCAGAAACAGCCTGTTCTTTCTATATCCCCCTGGGCTGCATGGCCTCTGCTTGTAGAGACTCTGGGATTCCTGGTGTAAAGGATTTTTGAGCACATTCTCCTCAGTGGTGAGCCTGTATAATTAAGGGGAACACCTTTTCACTATGGACTCATGGCTATTCAGACCATTGTTCACCTTCTTTCTGTTCAAAATCAAAGATGAAACATGAATACCCATGGACATGAAAATATACTCCCTGGATTTGTTTTTAGTTGTCTCTGAATCTTCACTGATCTCTACTCACCTCATAGCAAGAGAGAGACACACAGAGAGGGAAAGATTTCATAGCACTGCAACTTCCTCTTTTTTTTTTTTTTTACATATAGAAAGGAATTGAGAGGGAAGGGGGAAGACTGAGAGGCAGAGAGAGACACCTGCAGTAGTGCTTCACTGCTCTTGAATATCCCCCCAATACAGGCGGAGACTGGGAGTTTGAAATCTGATCCTTGCATATGGTAATGTATGTGCTCTGCAGGGTGTACCACCAAGTAACTCTGAAAAGTTATTTTTAGTTCCCTACACCATCCATTTCATGGCACTTGGCATGATTGGCTGTTACCCTCATCATTGCAAAAGTATATTTCTCCTGGTTATTGATGGTAATCACGTACTCTTACACACTCAAAACTGCCTCTGGGTGTTCCACCTTTTTATTTATTTATTTATTTATTTATTCATTTATCAAAAAAGAAACACTGACAAAAACCATAGGATGAGAAGGGTATAACTCCACACAATTCAAAGCATCAGAACTCTGCATCTCATCCCCTCCCTTGATAACTTTCCTATTCTTTATCCCTCTGGGAGTATGGCCCCAGGGTCACTATGGGATGCAGAAGGTCTGGCTTCTGTAATTACTTTCCCACTGAACACAGGTGTTGACAAGTCGATGCATACTCTCAGCCTGTCTCTCTTTCCCTAGTGGGGTGGGGCTCTGGGGAAGAAAGGCTCCAGGACACATTGGTGGGTTTATCTGTCCAGGGAAGTCTGGTTGGCATCATGATAGCATCTGGAACCTGGTGGCTGAAAAGAGAGTTAACATATAAAGCGAAAGAAATTGTTGACTAATCATGAAACTAAAGGCTGGAATAGTGCAGATGAAGAGTTGGGGGGAGGTCTCTGTTTTGCAAATAGCTAGCAGGCCTGTTTAGTTATATTCCAAAGAGCCCATGACTATACAAGTTTTTTTTTTTCTGAGCTTGACATGTGATATGCAGGTGGATCCAAGTTATTGTCTGGGGAGATGGTGTCATGGCTGGAAAAAGGACCAGAAAACTGAATCAGGGAAGAGAGTAGCTCCAAAATATGGGAAATCTGTATAAATATTGTTGACTGTAAACCTCATTGATTTGATCTGATCTGGAGACCATATTAAGCTTAAGAGCCCTTGTGACCTCTGCATCCCTGTAGATCTGAGCCCACATTCTGTGGTCATGAGTAGGGTTGTTCCAAGCTCCCCCTGATTTCAGGACCCAACTTCCTTGGGTGGAGCATAGAATATGTTGTCCATCCTCCCTTTAGAGGATGGAACATTCTCTACCATTGTTGATCCAAGTATAGGTCAAGGTCCTATGGGGCCCACAAAGGGGTCTATTGTGTTTTTCCGGATAATATATGATTGGTAATCTTGGGGAGAGGGATTTATTCCAGGCCTAGACCCATCATGTCTGTTCAGGAATCTCAGGACTCCCTGACAAGGGCCCTAGCTGATGGGGTGGCCTGCTAATGACTAAAGAATCATTTTTTTAAAAAAGATTTTATATATTTATGAGACAGATAGGAGGAGAGAGAAAGAACCAGACATAACTCTGGTATATGTGAATTTGGGACATCATGCTTGAGAGTCCAAAGCTTTATCACTGCGCCACCTCCTGGACCACAAGAGTCATTGTTAAAGTATTCCAGTCTCGCCCTTATTCAGCTTTTGCAGTACTTGCTTTGATAAGGTTAGCTTTGGAGTGAGTGAGAGAACTTTAATAGAGCTGTAATAGGAAGTAGGTGAGGAGGGTATCTAAGTCTAAGTAGACACTAATTCTTTATGAACTTGATACTGACTCACTGCAGACTATTGTGCACTTTTGCTTTCAGGGATATATTTTGCCCTTATTTATAGATACATGTGAACATATGCTCTATCTCAGGGGACGTGGTCTATATGTAGGTTTTGGAACTTTGTTAGGAAGTTAACCTGCTGGAATGGAATTAGAGAATCCTATGAAAGGAAAGGTTTCACTGGAGTAATGAGGGTGAAGGGTTGACATTCCACACTTGTCATCTCTGGACACAGTCTGAAGTGAAGCATACTAAGGTGGTACTCATTGCTTTGATTAGGTTGGGATCATGGATGCAATATCATTTGGTATGAATTGAGAGTAACATGTGGGAAATTGAGCCCCACCCTAGAGGTTCCAGGAATGGGGGAAATATAGGCTCTATAGAGGAAGTGGAAGGTTCCTGCTGTCTTAGGGTTTAAGAAGAAAATAGACAGTTATTGCTATAATCATATTATTTGGCAATTAGGTTAACTTTGAAATATCCCTTGTTAGGATTTGCTGTATTACATAAACATCACCATTATTTGTGTCCTTTGACATTCTTTGTATATAGCTGTGCTACCGGTTGCTTCTGTTCTCCCTGGTCTGAGCTTTTAAGAAAGTCAGAAAACCAAAGACTCAGCCTATGTTCTGTGCATTAAAATTTTGAGACATTCAATCAATTTTCCCCTCTCATATTAACTAAATAGTGATTTATGTGACTACAAATTAATAGGAGTGTACATAAACACCATTCCCACCACCAAAAGACTGTGTCCCATCCCATTCTTCCCAATCCCTCACCCCCTGCCCTGTGAAGCCGAACATCTACCCTAACCTTCAACCCAGGGTTTTTACTTTGGTGCCCTACTCCAAATTCAGTCAGATCCTGCTTTCAGTTCACTCTCTGTTCTTTTTCTACTTCTGTTTATGAGTGGGATTATCCCATACTCATCTTTACCTTTCTTACTTAGCTCACTAACATAATTTCTTCTAGCTCCATTCAAGATGGGTCAGAGAAAGTAGGTTCGTTGTTCTTAATAGCTGTGTAGTATTCATTATGTATATATACTACAGCTTTTCAGCCATTCATATGTTTTTGGGCACCTAGGATGCTTCCAGATTTTAGCTATTATGAATTGTGCTGCTATGAACATAGGTGTACACATATCTTTTTGGTTGGGTGTTATGGAGTCCTTGGGATATATCCCCAGGAGAGGAATTACTGGGTCATATGGAAAGTCCATGTCTAGCCTTGTGAGAGTTCTCCAGCATGCTCTCCACAGATGCTGGACCAGTTTACATTCCCACCAGCAGTGCAGAAGGGTTCCTTTGTACCCACAGCTTCTCCAGCATTAGTTGCTGCTGTCCTTTTTGGTGTATGCCGTTCTCAAGGGGTGAGGTGGTATCTCAATGTTGTCTTAATTTGCATTTCTCTGACTACCAGTGACCCAGTGCAATTTTTCATGTGTTTATTAACCTTTTGGATCTCTTCTGTAGTGAATGTCTTGTTTATAACTTCTGCCCATTTTTGGATGGGGTCATTTGCTTTTTTGGTGCTAAGTTTGCTGAGCTCTTTGTATATTTTGGTTATTAGTCTCTTGTCTGTTGTATGGCATATGAAGATCTTTTTCCATTCTGTGAAGGGGTCTCTTAGTATGTGTGATGGTTTCTTTGGCTGTGCCTAAGCTTTTCAATTTGATGTAGTCCCACTGATTTGTTTTTGTTTTTGTTTTAATCTTCCTTGCAATTGGGTTTGTATCATCAAAGATGTCTTTGAGGTTTAGGTAGGTAAGTGTTCCACCAATGTTTTCCTCTAAGTATTTGATAATTTCTGGTCTAATATTCATGGCCTTGATCCATTTAGAGTTTCATTTCATTTCTGGTGAGATAAAAAATTTTCAGTTTCAATCTTCAGCATGTTACAACCCACTTTTCAGAGCACCATTTACTGAAGAGAGCCTCTTTTATCCAGTTAATACTGTGGGCCTCATTATCAAAGATTAGATAACCATAGGTGTGGGGGTCTAGTTCTGGGCTTTCAGTTCTGTTCCACTGGTCTGTGTGCCTGTTTTTGTTCCAGTACCAGGCTGTTTTGATGATGATGGCCTTATAATATAGTTTGACCTCTGGAAGTATGATGCCTCCATTTTTGCTTCTTTTCCTCAAGATAGTTTTGGTGATTCTTCTTGTTTTTTGGTTCCAGATAAATGATTTTAATTTTCATTGTATTCTTTTAAAGAAGCTTGTTGGAACTTTGATGGGTATTGCCTTAAATTTGTATATGGCTCTGGGGACAATATTAATTTTGATGATATTTATTCTTCCAATCCATGAGAATGGGATGTCTTCCCATTTTTTGGTATCATTTTCTATTTCCTTGAATAGTGACTCATACTTTTCAGTATACAAGTCTTTCACTTCTTTGGTCTGCTTTATTACTGGGTATTTTATTGATTTTGCTACAACAGTAACTGGGAGTGATTTCTGGATTTTTTTTTTATTTAAGAAAGGATTAATTAACAAAACCATAAGGTAGGAGGGGTACAATTCCATACAATTCCCACCACCCAATCTCCATTTCCCACCCTCTTCCCTGATAGCTTTCCCATTCTCTATACCTCTGGGGGCATGGACCCAGGGTCATTGTGAGTTGCAGAAGGTAGAAGGTCTGGCTTCTGTAATTGCTTCCCCGCTGAACATGGGCGTTGACTGGTCAGTCCATACTCCCAGTCTGCCTCTCTCTTTCCCTAGTAGGATGGGGCTCTGGGGAAGCAGAGCTCCAGGACACATTGGTGGGGTCTTCAGTCTAGGGAAGTCTGGCCGGCATCCTGATGACATCTGGAACCTGGTGACTGAAAAGAGAGTTAACATATGAAGCCAAACAAATTGTTGAGCAATCATGGACCCAAAGCTTGGAATAGTGTAGAGGAAATGTTAGGGGGATACTCACTGCAAACTCTAGTGCACTTCTGCTTTCAGGCATATATTTTGCAGTAGTTTACGGATACGTGTGAACATATGCTCTCTCTCACAGAAACTGGTGTATATCTGGGTTTTGGGACTTTGTTAGAAAGTGAACCACCTGAAATGAAATTAGAGTATACTATGCAAAGAAAGGTCTCACCCGAGTAATGAAGTTGAAGGGTTGTCTTTCCACATCTGAAGTCTCTGGACACAGTCTGAAATGAAGCATGTTGAGGTGGCAATCGTTGTGTTGGTTAGGTTGTGATCGGCAGATGCAATATTGTTTGATACGGATTGGGAGAGGCATATGGGAAAGTGGGCCCTATCCAAGGGTTCCAGGACTGGGGGAAGTAGGGGCTCTATAGTGGAGATGTGAGGTTCCTGCTGTCTTAGGGTTCAAAAAGACAACTGATAGTTTATGTTATCATCACATTGTTTGGTAATTGGGTTAACTTTGACAAGTCCTTTTGTTATGGTTTGCTGTACAGTACCCAGTATCTTGTATATAGCTGTTCTGTTGGTTGCTTCTGATCTATTTGGTCTAGGCTTTTGAGAGAGTCTGCATATCAATTACACAGCCTATATATTGAAAAGATTCAGTTTGTGTTTTGAAAAACTTCGAGACATACAATTAATTTTCCCCCTCTCGTATTAATTAACTAGTGATTTATATGACTACATTTTTCTAGGAGTGTACATAAATACCATTCCTACCACCAAAAGACTGTGACCCATCCCTCCCACCCACTCCCACCCCCCACTGTCCCAGGAAGCTGCATGTCGACTCCTCACCACAGGGTTTTTACTTTGATGCCCTACTTACAATTTGGTCAGGTCCTGCTTTTAGTTTCCCTTTCAAATCTTCTTCCTCAACTTCTGTTGATGATTGGGATCATCCCATATTCATCTTTATCTTTCTGACTTAGCTCACTTAACATAATTTCTTCTAGCTCTGTTCAAGATGGGTCAGAGAAGGTGGGTTCATTGTTCTTGATAGCTGCATAGTATTCCATTGTGTATATATACCACAGCTTTCTCAGCCACTCATCTGTTGTTGGACACCTGGGTTGCTTCCAGGTTTTAGCTATTATGAATTGTGCTGCTATGAACATAGGAGTACACACCTCTTTTTGGTTGGGTGTTATGGAGTCCTTGGGGTATAACCCCAGGAGAGGAATTACTGGATCATATGGAAGGTCCATGTCTCGCCTTGTGTGAGTTTTCCCGACTGTTCTCCACAGAGGCTGGACCAATTTACATTCCCACCAGCAATGTGAAAGGGGTCCTCTGTCCCCACAACCTCTCCGGCATTTGTTGCTGCTGTCCTTTTTGATGTATGCCATTCTTACAGGAGTGAGGTGGTATCTTAGTGTTGTCTTAATTTGCATTTCTCTGACAATCAGTGACCTAGAGCACTTTTTTATATGTTTGTTAGCCTTTTGGATCTCCTTTGAGGTGAATGTTTTGTTCATATCCTCTGCCCATTTTTTGGATGGGGTCATTTGCTTTTTTGGTGCTAAGTTTGCTGAGCTCTTTATATATTTTGGTGATTAGTTTCTTGTCTGATGTATGGCATGTGAGGATCTTCTCCCATTCTGTGAGGGGTCTCTTTGTTTGTTTAATAGTTCCTTTGGATGTGCAGAAGGTTTTCAATTTGATGTAGTCCCATTGGTTTGTTTCTGCTTTAGTCTTCCTTGCAATTGGGATTCATTCACCAAAGATGTCCTTGAGGTGTAGGTGGGAAACTGTTTTACCAGTGTTTTCCTCAAAGTATTTGATTATTTCTGGTCTGAGATCTAGGTCTTTGATCCATTTGGAGTTGATTTTTGTTTCTGGTGAGATAAAGTGGTTCAATTTCATTTTTTTGCATGTTACAACCCAGTTTTCCCATCACCATTTATTAAAGATAGTCTCCTTTTTCCATTTAATACTTTGGGCCCCCTTATCAAAGATTAGATGCCCATAGGTGTGGGGATTTATTTCTGGGCTTTCAATTCTGTTCCACTGGTCTGTGTGCCTATTTTTGTTCCAGTACCATGCTGTTTTGATGATGATGGCTTTATAGTATAGTTTAAGGTCTGGGAGTGTGATGCCTCCATTTCTGTTTCTTTTCCTCAAGATGGTTTTGGCAATTCTAGGTGTTTTCAGGTTCCAGATAAATGATTGTAGTGTTTGTTCTATTCTCTTAAAGAAGCTTTGTGGAACTTTGATGGGTATTGCATTAAATTTGTATGTGGCTCTGAGGAGAATATTCATTTTGATGATATTTATTCTTCCAATCCATGAGCATGGGATATCTTTCCATTTCTTGGTATCAGTTTCTATCTCCTTGAGTAGCGACTCATAGTTTTCAGCATACAAATCTTTCACTTCTTTGGTCAACTTTATTCCTAGGTATTTGATTGATTTTGCTGAAACAGTAAACGGGAGTGATATCTGGATTTTTTCTTCTTCAGTTTTAGTGTTTGCATAAAGAAATGCCACTGATTTTTGTACATTGATTTTGTAGCCTGACACCTTGCTGTATTGCCTAATAAATTTCAGTAGTTTTCTGTTGGATTCTTTAGGTTTTTCTATGTATACTTTTGTATCATATGCAAATAGTGAGTGCTTAATTTCTTCCCTTCCAATATGCATTCCTTTTATTTTTTTCTCTTACCTGAGTACTATGGCAAGAAATTCTAATACTATATTGAAGTGTAATGGTGATAATGGACAGCCGTTTCTAGTCCCGATCTGAGGGGAATGCTTTCAGCTTCTCTCCATTGAGTATGATGTTGGCTGTAGGTTTGTTGTATCTGAACTCCAGTATCTAGAGGAATTTCCCATCTATTCCCATATATTGCAGTATTTTGAGCATGAATAGGTGTTGGAATTTGTCAAAGGCTTTCTCTGCATCTATTGAGATAATCAAGTGGTTTTTGGCTTTGCTTTTATTGATGTGGTGAATGACACTGATTGACTTACAGATGTTGAATCAGCCTTGCATTCCTGCAATAAATTCCACTTGGTTGTGATGAACAATCTTTTTGATATACTGTTGTATACAGTTTACTGGGACCTTGTTCAATATTTTGGCATTTATGTTAATCAGAGCTATTGGTCAGTAGTTTTCCTTTTTTGTTGTGTCCCTATCTGCTTTTGGTATCAGGGTGATGTTGGCTGCATAGAAGGTGGAAGAGAGTATTCCTGTTTCTTCAACCTTGTGGAAGAGTTATAGAAGTACAGGTATTATCTGTTTCCTGAAGGATTTCTAGAATTTGTTTATAGCCATCTGGTCCAGGACTTTTGTTGTTGGGATATTCTTTTTTTTTTTTAAAAGATTTTATTTATTAATGAGAAACACTGGAGAAAAAAGAAAGAGCCAGACATCACTCTTGTACATGTGCTGCCAAGGATTGAACTCAGGACCCATGCTTGAGAGTCCTATGCTTTATCCACTGCACCACTTCCTGGACCACAGGGAAGATTCTTAACAACTGTTTCAATTTCTTTTTCTGTGATTGGTGCATTTAGGTTTTGTGGTTCTTCTTGGTTCAGTTTTGGTAGGGTATATGTTTCAAGGAATTCTTCCATTTCTTCTAGATTCTCTAGATTGGTCACGTCAAGAAGGTGATCACAAAATAGAATTCAGGTGTGTGATCACCTTCTTGGATTCTATATTCTGAACACTGATCAGGGGTTGGTGTTATGGAATCCTTGGGGTATATCTCCAAGATAGGAATTACGGAATCATATGGAAAGTCCTTGTCTAGCCTTGTGAGAGTTCTCCAGACTGCTCTCCACAGAGGCTGGGCCAATTTACATTCTCACCAGCAGTGCAAAAGGGTTCCTCTGTCCCCACAGCCTCTCCAGCATTTGTTGCTGCTGTCCTTTTTGATGTATGCCATTCTCACAGGGGTCAGGTGGTATCCCAATGTTGTCTTTATTTGCATTTCTCTGACAATCAGTGTCCTGGAGCAGTTTTTCATATGTTTGTTAGCCTTTTGGATCTCCTCTGAAGTGAATGTCTTGTTCATATCCTTTGCCCATTTTTGGATGGGGTCATTTGCTTTTTTGGTGCTAAGTTTGCTGAGCTCTTTGTGTATTTTTGTGATTAGTTTCTTGTCTGATGTATGGCATGTGAAGATCTCCCATTCTGTGAGGGGTCTCTTTGTTTGTGTGATAGTTTGGATGTGCAGAAGCTTTTCAATTTGATGCAGTCCAATTTGTTTTTTTCTGCTTTAGTCTTCCTTGCAATTGGGTTTGATTCATCAAAGATGTCCTTGTGGTTTAGGTGGGAAAGTTTTCCACCAATGTTCTCCTCTAGGAATTTGATAGTTTCTGGTCTAACATCCAGGTCCTTCATCCATTTGGAATTGACTTTTGTTTCTGGTGAGATGAGTGGTTTAATTTCATTTTTTTGCATGTTTCAACCCAGTTTTCCCAGCTTTTGTGCCCCCTTATCATACATTAGATGTCCATAGGTGTGAGGACTTAGATCTTGGCTTTCAATTCTGTTCCACTGGTCTATGTGCCTATTTTTGTTCCAGTACCAAGCTGTTTTGATGATGATGGCCTTATAATATAGTTTGAGATCTGGGAGTGTGATCTGGGAGTGTGATTTCTGTTTCTTTTCCTCAAGATGGTTTTGGTAATTCTAGGTGTTTTCAGGTTCCAGATAAATGATTGTAGTGTTTGTTCTATTCTCTTAAAGAATCTTTGTGGAACTTTGATGGGTATTGCATTAAATTTGTATATGGCTCTGGGGAGAATATTCATTTTCATGAAACTTATTCTTCCAATCCATGAGCATGGGAGGCCTTTCCATTTTTTGGTATCAGTTTCTATTTTCTTGAATAGTGACTCATAGTTTTCAGTATACAAGTCTTTCACTTCTTTGGTCAGCTTTACTCCTAGGTATTTTACTGATTTTGCTGCAATGGTGAATGGGAATGATTTCTGGATGTTTTTCTTCTTCAGTTTTAGTGTTTGTATAGAGAAATGCCTGATTTTTGTATATTGATTTTGTAGCCTGACATCTTGCTGTATTGCTTAATATCTTTCAGTAGTTTTCTGCTGGATTCTTTAGGTTTTTATATGTATACTATCATATCATCTACAAATAGTGAGAGCTTGACTTCTTCCCTTCCAATTTTTATTCCTTTGATTTCTTCCTCTTGACTGATTGCTATGGTAAGAACTTCCAATACTATGTTGAAGAGTAATCGTGACAGTGGACATCCCTGTCTAGTCCCCGATCTGAGAGGGAATGCTTTCAGCTTCTCTCCATTGAATATAATGTTGGCTGTAGATTAGCTGTATATTGATTTTACTATATTGAGGAATTTCCCATCTATTCCCATTTTTTGTAGAATTTTTAGCATGAATGGGTATTGGATTTTGTCAAAGGCTTTCTCTGCATCTATTGAGATAATCATGTGGTTTTTGGCTTTGCTTTTATTGATGTGGTGAATGACATTGATTGACTTACAGATGTTGAACCAGCCTTGCATTCCACTTGGTTGTGATGAACAATCTTTTTGATATACTGCTGTATCTGGTTGGCCAATATTTTGTTTAATATTTTGGCATTTATATTTATAAGAGATATTGGTCTGTAGTTTTCCTTTTTTGTTGTGTCTCTATCTGCTTTTGATATCAGGGTGATGTTGGCTCCATTGAAGTTTGAACAGAGTTTTCCTGTTTCTTCCATCTTATTGAAAAGCTTAGATGTATGGGTATTACCTGTTTCCTGAAGGTTTTGTATAATTCGTTTGTGAAGCCATCTGGTCCAGGACTCTTGCTGTTGGGGAGATTCTTAATAATGGTTTTTATTTCTTTGTGTGTGGTTGGTGCATTTAGGTTTTGTAGGTCTTCTTGGTTCAGTTTTGGAAGGGCATATGCTTCTAAGAATTCTTCCGTTTCTTCCAGATTTTCTAGCTTGGTGGCATAATTCTGTCGTGTTAGTTGCAATATCTTCTCTATCATTTACAATTCTATTAATTTGACTCCTCTCACATTTTTGTTACTTAGTCTGGCTATGGGTTTGTCAATCTTGCTTAATTTTCCAAAGAAGCAACATTTGGCTTTATTGATGCTTTTTATGATTCTCTTATTTTCGATGTTGTTTATTTCTGCTCTAATTATAGTTATTTCTGTCCTTCTGGGTGCTTTAGGGTTCCTTTGTTCCTCTTCCTCTAAGTCCCTAAGGTGTGCCGTAAGGTTGTTTATTTGAGCTTGTTCATGTTGTTTGATATGTGATTGTATGGCTATGAGTTTCCCTTTCTATACTGATTTAGCTGTGTCCCAAATATTTTGATAGGTTGTGTCTTAATTTTCATTTGTTTCCAGGAACATTTGAATTTCTTGCTTGAGTGTTTCTCTGACCCAGTGGTTCTTAAGGAGTATGTTGTTTAGATTCCAAATTCTGTGACTTTAAATAATTTTCTCTTTGTTGTTAAATGTTAGTTTTACTCCTGTGGTCTGAGAAGATACTTGGGATGATTACAATGCTCAAGAATTTGTTGATGCTGTCTTTATGGTCTAACATGTGGTCTATCCTTTAGTATGTGTTGTATTGATTTGAAAAAAATGTGTATTCCAGTTTTTTGGGGTGAAGAACTCTGAAAATGTCCAAGAGGTCTAATCTGTCCATCTCTTCATTTAATTATCTTGTATTTTTGTTGATTCTCTGCTTTCTTGACCTGTCTAAGTGTGAGAGTGGGGTGTTAAAGTCTCCCACTATTATTGTATTACTATTGATGTATTTTTGAAGTTCTTTGAGTAGGTGCTTGATGTATTTAGATGGCCCCTATTTTGGTACATATATGTTAATAATTATTAAGTCTTCTTGGATGATTGATTCTCTGATCTTTATGTAATCACCTTGCCTATCTTTTATTACTTTATTTAATTTAAAATCTATTGTGTCAGAGATGAGAATGGTTGTTCCTGCCTTTTTTTTTCTTCTTGGTCCATTAGCCTGTATGATAGTTTTCATCCTTTCACTTTAAGTCTGTGTTTATCTTGTTGGGTCAAGTGGGATTCTTGCAAGCAGCATATGGTTGGGTTATGTTTTCTGATCCATCCTCCCACTCTGTGCCTTTTGATGGGTGAGTTTAAGCTATTGACATTTATTGAAATTATGGATTGAGTATATTGTTGTGCCATTATTCAACAATTCTTTATTTGCTCTGATACGTGGCAAGTATTTTAGTGATGTTCTTGTTTATAAGAGGTCTTTTAGTACCTCTTTCAGGGCATGTTTGGTGATGGTTGCTTCCTTTATCTGTTGTCTGTCTGAGAAGGTTTTGATCCCTCCATCTAGTTTGAATGAAAGTCTAGTAGGATATACTATCCGGGGTTGAAACCCTTTTTCATTCAGGGCTCAATAGATATCTTGCCATTCTCTTCTGGCTTTTAGAGTTTGAGTGGAGAAGTCTTTATATAGTCTTATGGGTTTTCCCCTGTATGTGACTTTGTTTTTCTCTTGCAGCCTTTAGGATCCTTTCTTTATCCTTACTTCTTTTCATTGTAACTATGATGTGTCTTGGTTCTTCTGGTCTGGATTCATTCTGTTTGGCACTCTGTGGGCCTCTTGAGTTTTAATGTCCTTTTTGTTGTTCAGGTCTAGGAAGTTTTCTTCTATAATTTCCTCTAAAATGTTTACTTCCCCTTCCTCTCTTTCTTCCTCTGACAGGCCAATTATATGAATATTACTCGTTTTGAGATCATCCCATATGTCTTTGTTGTTTTCAGTGTCTCTCAATCTCTTTTTGGGCTCTTTTACCTCTTTCTTAGTTTTCTCTAGCTCATCCTCTGTCTGGGTAATTCTGTTTTCTGCTTCTGTTAGTATGCTTTCCCTTCTCTCAGCTTCTTTCTTCAGTTCAGCTATTTCAGCTTTCACTTCTCTAATTGCCTCAAGGTAGTTAGTATTTTTCTTGAGCATCTCAACTGTTGTTTCCCTAATACTGCTATTCCTTTCTTCCAAAGTTGTTTTCACTTCTGTGATTAATAAATTTATTATTGCTTGCATGCTTCTCTTATCTATGATTACTTCTGGTTGATTTGTAGTTTCTTCTGGGCTCTTGTCTTCATTCATAGTAGTAGCAGTTTTATTTGCTCTTGATTTACCCATTTTTTTATTAATGTGCTTCTTATTTTTATGTTCAATTGTTCCTCATTTGTTGTGTTTTGAGTACGAGCCCTGGTATAATAAATACTTTTATGACAAATGCAGTCACCACCCTAAGAAATTACAACAATAGTAACTGAAGCAAGGATCGAAGCAGTTTAACCAATACCAATTAGCCCAACAATGTCTCCAGTCCAAGAAAATGTAGCAACCAAATGCAAATGAAAAAGAAAGAAAGGAAAAAAAGGATAGTAGGAATAGACAATTATGCAAATCTACTGCCCACTCTAAATTCTAGTGGTAGCAAGAGGAGAAAAAGAAGTAGATCAGAGATACACAAAAAGAGAGTCCACTCTGAGTCAGATTTATTCCCTGAAATAATTCACAAACGAGTATCAGTGATATCAGAAAGCAGAGAAGGAGGAAGGAAGAAAGGCAAACGGGGAAAAAAGAGACAAAAGAAAAAAGAAAGGAAAAAAATAGTAAAAAGAAAGAGCAGTTAAAGGAGAGTTTTTTTTTTTTAATTAGCTAGGAGGAGGGAGAAGGGGGAGAGTGGATAGAGGAGGTATGAAGAGTGAGACAAGTTCCTCTCACAATAGAGAAGACACCCAATCGCCTAGCAATGGAAAGTATACTAAGAATTAATTTTGGTCAACCTGAGGGAGGCGGGTCAAAGGAATACATGTATATATAATAGTCAAAATAAAATAGAACAGAGTAAAATCACTAGCAGTGGGTCTGCAGCTTGGATAGCTTCCTGTTAGCTCAGGCACATTGAGCCTAGACAACTGATTGAAAAAGGAAAAAACAAACAAACAAAAAACTTCCAGGCAGTCTTTCCCAAGTGGGCTGAGTCTTTGCCACTCCAACTGGGCCTAAGTCCCTTATTGAGAGAGAAAAAAAAAAATCTTATCCAAGGTATTCAGAAAGAAACAGGATTGGAATGGAACCCCTGGTGAGCCAGGAATCTTGTTAAACAAAAAGGTCAGTGGGGAGCCTTCTAGCAGGGGCTCCCTACCCCCATGGCCTGGTTATGGGGGGGGGAGAAATAATAAAAAAATTTCCTTTCTTTTTGCTCTATTTTCTAACCCAAATTTAGCTATAGTCACCTTCTGTTGGTATGCATGAGACCCCTTCTGTTTCATTTGGTTTAAATCCCCCCTGCTTAACGCTATTCTATTTACATAACCACTTCATTCTATTTACATAACCACTGTTAACAAGTTCCACCCTCCTTCCAGGGCATTTGTGGTTCAGTGATAGGATTCTCGCCTAATCTGCCCCCTCTTTGTCACACTCTGATTTTCACCAGTCACTTTTCTCTCCACCCTCTCTATGTCACATCCTGTTTCCACCCTACTTTGGAAGTATATATAAAGATAGCATTGTGAGTTTTAGAGTACTGTACTTTGAGTTTAACTTAGCTCATCTTAGATTGTGCTGCGTCCTGCATGAATAAAGAGATACTGCCTACAGCTCAGCCATGAGTCCCTGGTCGTCTGTTACCCGCCCGTGAAGCCAGCCCGGCGAAAACAACATAGCCCAGCGAAAACAACAACCTTCTTCATGTCACACGAAGAATGTCTTGTTTGCCGTCCTTCTGAAGACCAGGATCCAATGCTTTCCAGCAGTTGTTGTCAGAGCTCAAGCCAGCAGCTGTTTCCAAGTCACCATCTTGGCTCCTCCCCCTCTGCTAAAATTTATTTGAATATGTTCTCTACTCCGCTCTCTTCTTCTTCAGGCATTTTGGATATTTGTTTTGCTGATGGAGTCTGCTATTTCATGGAGAAGTGCTTTATTTTTCCTAAATTATTCCCATCTAAATGTTTTGAATTCACAAGAGTGTAGTGGTTGTGTCTTCTAGTGTTGAAATTTCTCCTCCAGTTGATTGAGTCTGCTTTCAAGCTTCTTACCTCAACCTGAACTGCATTCAAAATGTCCTTTAGGCCCTGCAGTTCTGTTTAGATTTTTTTTGTACTTTTTAATTCTTTGGTAAAATTATCTCTGAGTTCTTATATCTTAACTTTATTTTCTTGAATTTATTTCATAATTTTTCTGAACTGCATCTTTGTCATTTTTTCTTTAGTCATGTCTGTCTGATCATTTCAGGTTTCTGTCATTGCTGTCTATGTATTTTTCAGTTTCAGCATTTAGTGTGACATTTATTGTTGTGCCGGTATAAGGTGCTGTGGTTAAGGTATTTGATTCCCCTTTTATATATCTTGGTGGGAGAGAGGGACTTTATCCTGAGTCACCCAGCTGGTTCAGTGACCTTGACATATAAATATAAGGTCTCACTGCTACTGTACCATCCTTTGTGCAGCAACATCACTGGAAACTGAAGAAATCAGAGTTGTAAATTGATAAATTTTGTTGCTTAATACTGGACCCAGAAGTGGTGCACCTCAGCTGCCAGTATCCAAGTTTAGTGCCAGCTGTCCTTGGGAAACACTTTTTAATCCTGGGAATTGTTCTCTCACCCTCTTTCCATCTACAAGCCACACAAGTCTATACTCATTTATGGCTTAAGTGATTTTCTTTCTTTCTCTCTTCCTTTTTTTCTTTCTCTCCCTTTCTTTTTAACAGTTGTTTCTTTAACTTGGATCCACAAGTGGTATGTATGCCTAATCTACCAAACTCCCAATCTGGCTGCAACCAATACTAAGAACAGCTTTTTAGTCCTGGGAATCTCCTCAGAAATCTCCCTTTTCTGTCCATGAGCCACACATGTCTGCACTTACCTGTAGCTTGGTGAGTTTTTGAAGGAATACTTGTCATATTTTGTTGAGTTTCAGGTGATTTTCATTGTTTTTACTAACTGTTGGTATGCTTCTAAGACCCCTTCTGTTTCATTGGTTTAATCCCCCTGCTTAACACTGTATTCTATTTACATAACCACTGTTAACTAAGCACTGCCCTGCCTGCAGGGCATTGGTTTAATCACCACTGGTTCACGATGTCTTTTTGCTCCACCCCCTCTCGTAAACACTCTGATTTACACCACTATCTTTTCATGCCACCCTCTCTACATCAAATTCTGTTTCCATTCTACTTGGCAAGTATATATAAGGACAGGATTGTGACTAGATATAGTTTAGAGCTTAGCTTAGATTGCACTGCATTCTACATGAATAAAGAGATACTACTTTCCAGCTCAGCCATGAGTCTCTGGTCGTCTGTCTCCTGCCGGCAAAGCTAGTCCAGCAACTAACTGATAGGGAGAGCAAAACTGCTGATGTTACTCTATAGAGGCACCTCTGGAAGGTGTGGTATCTCAATGTTGTCTTAATTCGCATTTCTCTGACAATCAGTGACCTGGAGCAGTTTTTCATATGTTTGTTAGCCTTTGGGATATCCTCTGAAGTGAATGTTTTGTTCATATCCACTGCCCATTTTTGGATAGGGTCATTTGCTTTTTCGGTGCCAAGTTTGTTGTGCTCTTTGTGTATTTTGGTGATTAGTTTCTTGTCTAATGTATGGATTAAACCCATTCTGTGAGGGGTCTCTTTGTTTAATAGTTTCTTTGGATGTGCAGAAGCTTTTCAATTTGATGTAGTCCCATTGGTTTTTTTTTTTTTGCTTTAGTCTTCCTTGCAATTGGGTTTATTTCATCAAAGATGTCCTTGAGGTATAGGTGGGAGAGTGTTTTACCAATGTTTTCCTCTAAGTATTTGATTGTTTCTGGTCTAACATCCAGGTCTTTGATGCATTTGGAGTTGATTTTTTGTTTCTGGCAAGATAAAGTGGTTCAATTTCATTCTTCTGCATGTTTCAACCCAGTTTTACCAGCACTATTTATTGAAGAGAGGATCTTTCTTCTATTTAATACTCTGGGCCCCCTTATCAAAGATTAGATGTCCATAGGTATGGGGAATTATTTCTGGGCTTTCAATTCTGTTCCACTGGTCTGTGTGCCTATTTTTGTTCCAGTACCATGCTGTTTTGAAGATGATGGCTTTATAGTATAGTTTAAGGTCTGGGAGTGTGATGCCTCCATTTCTGTTTCTTTTCCTCAAGATGGTTTTGGCAATTCTAGGTGTTTTCAGGTTCCAGATAAATGATTGTAGTGTTTGTTCTATTCTCTTAAAGATGCTTGGTGGAACTTTGATGGGTATTGCATTAAATTTGTATATGGCTCTGGGGAGAATATTCATTTTCATGAAACTTATTCTTCCAATCCATGAGCATGGGAGGCCTTTCCATTTTTTGGTATCAGTTTCTATTTTCTTGAATAGTGACTCATAGTTTTCAGTATACAAGACTCTCACTTCTTTGGTCAACTTTATTCCTAGGTATTTTATTGATTTTGCTGCAACAGTAATGGGAGTGCTTTCTGGATGTCTTCTTCTTCAGATTTAGTGTTTGCATAAAGAAATGCCACTGATTTTTGTACATTGATTTTGTAGCCTGACACCTTGCTATATTGCCTAATAATTTCCAGTAGTTTTCTCCTGGATTCTTCAGGTTTTTCTATGTATACTGTCATATCATCTGCAAATAGTAAGAGCTTGACTTCTTCCTTTCCAATTTTTATTCCTTTGATCTTCCTCTTGCCTGATTGCTATGGCAAGAACTTCCAATAATATGTTGAAGAGCAATGGTGACAGTGGACAGCTCTTTCTAGTCCCTAATCTGAGGGGGGAATGTTTTTAGCTCTTTCCATTGAGTATGATGTTGACTGTAGGTTAGCTGTATATTGATTTTACTATATTGAGGAATTTCCCATCTATTCCCATTATTTGTAGAGTTTTGAGCATGGATGGGTGTTGGATTTTGTCAAAGTCTTTCTCTGCATATATTGAGATAATCATGTGTTTTTGGCTTTGCTTTTATTGATGTGGTGAATGACACTGATTGAGTTACAGATGTTGAACCAGCCTTGCATTCCTGGGATGAATCCCACTTGGTCGTGATGAACAATTTTTTTGATGTGCTGTGTATCCTGTTGGTCAAGATCTTGTTTAATATTTTGGCATGTATGTTCATTGGATATATTGGTCTGTAGTTTTCCTTTTTTGTTGTGTCCCTATCTGCTTTTGGTATCAGGGTGATGTTGACTTCATAGAAGTTGGAAGGGAGTATTCCTGTTTCTTTGATCTTGTGGAAAAGCTTAAGAAGTATGGGTATTAACTGTTTCCTGAACATGTTGTAGAATTTGTTTGTGAAGCCATCTGGCCCACGACTTTTATTGTTGGGGAGATTATTAATAATGGTTTCAATTTCTTTGTCCGTGATTGGTGCATTTATGTTTTCTAGTTCTTCTTGGTTCAGTTTTGGAAGGGCATATGTTTCTAGGAATTCTCCCATTTCTTCCAGATTCTCTAGCTTGGTGGCATATGGTTCTTCATAGAAGTTTTGCATGATTTTCTGGATTTCTGTGGTGTCAGTTGTGTATCTCCTCCATCGTTTACAATTCTATTAATTTGAGTCTTCTCTCTTTTTTGTTTGGTGAGTCTGGCTAGGGGTTTGTCAATTTTGTTTAATCTTTCAAAGAACCGACATTTGACTTCATTGATCTTTTATATGGTTCTCTTATTTTCAATGTTGTTTATTTCTGCTCTAACTTTAGTGATTTCTGTCCTTCTGGTTGCTGTTCCTGCCCTTTTTGGTGGTCCGTTAGCCTGTATGATAGTTTTCTAACCCAAATTGAGTTATAGTCACCTCCTTGTTGTCACCACTAGAACCCTTTATTGACTGTCCTGCTAAAGGCAAAAAATCCTACAATTTACAGCAGATGTTGTCAGAGCTCAAGCCACTAGCAGCTTCTCAGTCCGCCATCTTCCAGAATCCACTGACCATGTGGTTTTGGTCTTGCTTTTATTGATATGGTGGATCATGTTAATTGACTTACATATATTAAACCAAGGTTGCATCCCTAGGATAAACCACACTTGGTCATGATGAACAATCTTTTAAATATACTGCTGTATCTGGTTGGCTAGAATTTTGTTCAGTATTTTAGCATCTTTGCTCATCAGAGATATTGGTCTGTAGTTTTCTTTTTTGGTTATGTCCTTGTCTGCTTTTTGTATCAGAGTGATGTTGGCTTCATAGAAGCTGGAAGAGAATATTCCAGTGTCTTCAGTCTTCTGGAAGACTTTTAAAAGTAGAGCTATTAGTTCTTCTTTGAAGGTTTGTAGAATTCATTTGTAAGACCATCTGGTCCAGGACTTTTAATTTTGGGAAGATTTTTGATAACTGTTTCAATTTCATTAGTTATGATGGGCCTTTTCATGTTATCTAGTTCCTCTTTATTTAATTATGGAAGTTCGTAGGTATCTAGGAAACTGTCCATTTCTTCCAGTGGGTTTCCTGTAGACAGCTATTGTTTGGTTGTTTTTTCTGATCCATCTTCCTACTCTGTGCCTTTTAATGGGTGAATTCAGGCCATTGACATTTATTGATATCAAAGATTGAATATTTTAATACCATTCTTGTAGGTTTTTAGAGTGTGCTGATATATGGCATATTTATGGTGATCTTACTGTTTGTAGGAAACCTTTCAGAACTTTCAGGGCAGGATTGGTGATAGTTGATTCTTTCAACTGTTGCTTGTCTGAGAAGGTTTTGATGCCTCCATCTAGTCTGAATAATAATCTAGCAGGATACAGTATTCTTGGTTGAAAACCTTTCTCATTGAGCACTCGATAGATATCTTGCCATTCTCTTCTGGCCTGTAGTGTTTGTGTGGAGAAGTCTGCTGCTAATCTTAAGATTTTCCTCTGTAGGTGACTCTTTGTTTTTCTCTTGCAGCCTTCAGGATCCTTTCTTTATCCTTATTCCTTTCCATTCTAAATAGGATGTGTCTTGGTGTCTTTATGTCTGGGTTATTTCTGTTTGGGATCCTCTGAGCTTCTTGAACCTTTATGTCTTTGATGTTGTCTAAACTAGAGAAGTTCTCAGCTATTATATCCTGAAGAATGCTTTCTTAGCCTCCCTCTCTTTCTTCGTCTGGTAAGCCAATAATGTGTATATTATTTCTTTTGAAGTCATCCCTTAGGTTTCTGTTGTTGTTTTCAGTATCTCTTAATCTCTTTTTGAGATCTCTTACTTCTTTTTTAGTTGTCTCTAATTCATCCTTGATTTTGCTAATTCTGTCTTCAGCCTCATTTATTCTAGCCTCTCTCCCTCTATTGTTTTCTGGAGTTCATCTATTTTGTTACCCTGTTCTGATACTGTTTTATCTTGTTCAGCTAACTGTGTTCTTAGATCAGCTATTTCAGCTGTCAGCTCTTTAATAACCTGAGATAATTAGTGTTTTCTTCCAGAATATCATTTGCTGTTTCTGCATTTCTGATGACAATTCTTTCAAACTCTTTACTTACTCCTGTGACTATTTCCTTAACCAGTGTTTGGATGTTGACCTCCTTATTTTGTGCTTCAACCTTTGGGGGGCTTTTAGATGGACTCTAGTCCTTGTTCATTTCTCTAATATTTCTTCTTTTTTGTTTAACCTTCTATATAGTATGTTACAATGTCCTGCTCTCAGTACTTTTCACATTAGTTATCACTCTTATCTGGATACCTAGGACACTTTATTATGATTTTTTTGTTGTTGCCTCCAGGGTTATCCCTGAAGCTCAGTGCTGTAACTATGAATCAGCTGCTTCTGGTGCCTGTTTTTTCCATTTTATTGGATAAGACAAAGAGAAATTGAAAGAGCCATGTGAAATAGAGAGGGCGAGAGAGATAGACACCTAAATATCTGCTTCACCACTTGTGAAGAGTCCTTTGTACAGGTGCACAGCTGGGTACTCAAACCCAGATCATCTCACATGTCCTTGTGCTTGGTACTATGTGTGCTTAGAGGGATGTGCCACCTTCTGGCCCTTATTGTGGTTATCGTAACAAGTATAAATTGGAGCACTTTTTTGTGGAGGGGGATGTGACTGTACCATAATAACTAATCAAATTTTTGTTTGTGAATTTTTACTATTTTAAAAAATGTTAATAGCTATATAGTATATATCAATGGGTATAATTCAAACAACACAGGCATGAAAAAAGACCAGATACAGTTGGAAAAGCATTACAGAGTTCTGCATGAAAAGTAAAGAATTTTTATTTTATTCTTTTTTATTTATCACAATAGAGATGGAGAGAAATTGAGAGGGGAGGGGAAAATAGAGAGGAAGAGAAACAGAAAGGCACCTTCAGCCCTGTTTCACCATTCATGAATCTTTTCTCTTACAGGTGGGGACCAGGGAAGTTTTTATTTTATCATTAGTGCAATAAGAATCAGCAACCTGGGTGAAAAAAATGTTGATTGAGTTTTTGAAAAAGAGGTGGTGGTGGAAGTGGGGAGATAGATAAGTAGATACAGGAAACAGTCTGATGTAGAGTTCATTATTTGGACTGTTACTCATAGAGAGATTCCCCAAGGGAGTGTCTCTTTCTCTCTCTCTCTTCCATTCTCTCTCTCTCTGTGTGTGTGTGTGTGTGTGTGTGTGTGTGTGTGTTGTGGGGGTAAAGGGGAAACAGTAGTGAATAAAGTTTTTACTCAATACTACTATTTTTTAAAAGTATTTACTTATTTATTATAGAGACAGAGAGAAATTGAGGTGAAAATGGAGATAGAGAAAGAGAAAGAGACATACCTATAGTACTTGCTTTGCTGCTTGTGAAATTTTCTCTCTTTAGGTAGGGATCAGGGCCTTGAACTGAGTTCCTTGCATGTGGTAACATGTGCATTCAACCAGGGATGCCACCCCTCAGTCTCGAGGGTCCATTTCTTTAGTGAGGGTTGAGTCAATTTGAAATATATTATTTTAACTGCTGGCATTATAAAATTCTGAGATAAATGCTTGCGTTATTGTACAAGGGTATTATGTGGCTTACAGCATCAGCCTGGATGAGCAGCATATGTGACGGCCCAATGCTAATCAGCATTAATATTAGTCCACATTTGCACTGATGTGTTATTTTCTCTATGTTAAGCTATAACATGTACCAGATGAAGCTGCCTGGGTGGCAGTATAAGCAAACTGGGGCATGGGTTTGAGTTTCTAAACATTTGTCTAAGTCAATGAGTGATAGGAAATATAAGAATAAACAATACTCTCACAAGTAAACCTTCCACCATAGTTAGCTACTGCTATTATTATAAAACTTCATAGGCTACAGCTGGCAAAATAGTTCAACCAGATAGTGTGCTCTTTCTCCATCTGCTAGTCCCAGGATCTAGTACAGCCCCTGGGACATGAAAGGAAGTTTTGGTACTATGGTCTCCCCCTACCCCACCCCTATTTTTTCTCTTTCTGTCTGAAAAGGTCTGCCTGGAGTGATTTAGCTTGGAGATGTCAAAAACAAGTTCAGACTGGAATAGGGTTTTCGCAGATAAACTAAATGTGGTACATACAAGTGTAATGATTTTCAATGGAAAACAATTAAAAGTTAAAATGTTTATAATAATTTTACTTCAATAAAAAAGTTCATTTAGTCTGAGAGTTCTTCAGACTGCTCTCCACAGGGGTTGGACAAATATACAATTTTTTTATCCCTACAACCTTGCTAACATTTGTTATTACTGTCCTTTCTAATGTATGGCTTTCTCATAGGAGTGAAGTGGCATTTTATCATTGTCTTTATCTGGATTTCTCTACTAATCAGGGACTTTGAACATTTTTTCATATGTCTGCTGGCCCTGTGGATTTCTTCTTTGGTGAATATTCTGTCCATACCTCTCCCTAATCTTGGATGGGGTTGTTTTATTTTTTTGTTGCTGAGTTTGGTGATCTCTGTAAATTTTGGTAAAATTTTTGTTTTATGTATGGCATAAAAAGATCTTCCGTTCTGTAAGGAGTCTCTCTATTTGGGTAGTAGTTTCTTTTTGCTGTGGAGAAACTTTTCAATTTGCTGTTGAGGAAAAACAAGACATCATACTCTAGTATCTCAAAATATAGTACAAATCTGTTGTGAACAAAACTGCCTGGTATTGGAACAAAAGTAGACATACTCACCAGTGGAATAGGTCTCAGAGCCCAGAAGAAGTAAGCTCTGGAATCTATGGACATCTAATTTTTGACAAGGGAGACTAAATGTTAAATAGAGAAAGGAGGATTTCTTCAATAAATGGTGTGGGAGGAAAATTGGGTTGAAACATACAGAAGAATGAAATTGAACCAGTTCATTTTACCACACACAAGCATAAACTCCAAATGGGTCAGGAATTAAAACATTAAGCCTGAAACCATCAAATATTTAGAGGAAAATGGTGAGAGAATTCCTTTCAGTCTGGGTTTTAAAGGTGTTTTCAATGACTAAAGTCCATTTGCAAAGAAAACAAGAATAAACTTTTTTTTTTTTTACCTTTTCCCTGGAAGTATTCCCTGGATTTTTGCTTGATGGGATACTTGAGAGTGCTATGCATAAACATCAAATGGGTACTATTTAAAATATTGTACACCCAGTTGAGTACACACTTGTCATGTGCAAGGACCTGGACAGTGTGCTACAGTGCTTATGTGTGTGAGCCAGGTTCAAGATTTTTCTTCCCCTCGCATTGCAGAGATTTTCCATGCTATAGTCTCAACTCTGAGTCTTTGTCTCTGTCTCTCTGTCTCTATTTATCTATCTGAAAGTCATCCCAGAGCAGTGAAGCTCTGACAGTGATAGAAACAAAATAAAATATTGCTTCCTTAATCTTCCAATGCCTTTAATATAATAGAAATATGTCATCACACTGAGTTTTACATTTAAATTTGATTTTCACACTTACATTTTATATTTTATATTAATTTAATGATATTTAGTTATATGAATTAAAAATAGCTTATTTAATTTATTTTAATGAGAGGAGAGAAAGGGAGAGATAGATACATGATACATAGGTAGATGATAGAGAACAGAATATTTTTCAGCTCTGGCTTTTGGTGGTATTGGAGATAGAACCTGGGGCCTTAGAGCCTTAGACACGAAAATCATTTACATAGCCATTATGTTATCCCCCAGCCATTTGCTATAATTGAATTTAAAATATATTGCCAGGGAGTCAGGGGATAGCGCAGCGGGTTAAGCTACGGCTCAAGGACCCGGGTTCAAGCCCCCGGCTCCCCACCTGCAGGGGCGTTGCTTCACAGGCGGTGAAACAGGTCTGCAGGTCTCTTTCTCCCCCCTATGACTTCCTCTCCTCTCTCCATTTCTCTCTGTCCTATCCAACAACGACATCAATAATAACTACAGCAATAAAGAACAAGGGCCATAAAAAGGAATAAATAAATATTAAAAAAATTCCCGTTAAGTCATTTATTACTAACAATCTTAAATACTTCCTAACTTATGTGCTACCATTGGTTTTTAGATGATGTTTGTTGACAGCAGTGGTGCAACCATGTGCTCTGAAATTCTTCCAATCACATCAAATGGCCTTGTAGTTTGACTAATCACAGTAGGTATGCTATTTTAAACTAACATTTACATTTAGCTTGTCATAGTTTTTCTTCTTGGTTCCATCTGTCCAGTGCTTTTAATAAGAAACCAGATTCCTAGAGAAAACAAGACTTGGCAGAGATACCAATTCCCCCAAACTGGTAGACAGCAGTACTGCTGCGACTGAGTCTCCCAGTGGGATGGAGTATCTGAAGTCAGGTTGTTTTCAAAAGGTTGACATTGGGGCCTGGCTATGATACTACGATCTCATTCAGTCTTCTGTTATTCTTGCTCTGTAACCTGACTTTGGTCCAGGAAGAGGAAATCCTTGAGCTTAATTGAAGACAATCAGCCTAAGGTCAGTAGGGTAATGCTAAACAGACGAGGTAAAGGTAGTGTGGAAATAAGGAAGATGGTTTGACCAAAGAGGATTCAATGACTAGACTTAAAGATGGAAACCAAATGCAGCTGGAAGGCAAAATATACTTGAACCCTAAAGTATACAGAGCCCTGGGGAGATATAAAAATAAATCAGTCTTATTTAGTTTATTGCTTTTCCACTTCCCTGGTGGCTTGTCCAGCTGTTACCCCAGTTTGAACAGGCAGGTTGGAGACCTGAAGTTTTAGGTATTTATCACGGGGTGCCTGCACAACAGCTGCTGGTAAAAGAACCTTCAATGCCTCCATTATAATCAGCCTCCCAAACTTCACAGCTCCTTATATTATACTACTTTGATCGGAAATTATAGTGTTTCATTTAAATTTTAAATGGCACATTGCAATGTGCTTTTAGGTAATCTGTAATGTGCCTCTGGGCATAGCACCATTTTTATGTAGGTATCTAAATTACACAGCAGAGTGGAAGTGGTTTAGATTAAAATGAGTAACCAGCCTGATCGAAGACTTTCTTACAATTAGGGATACTGCCTTCTTGCAGGCCAGGATATGGCTAATAAAATATCATGTGAATGTTGCTGATGATTCAAAAGAGACTTTTCCTTTGAGAAAAGGACTAAGAGTTGGCCTTAAATTTTTCCTAAAAGGTAGTTATTGATGTCATTTTACAGATGAGGAAATCAAAAGTTGTTTAAATGAAGCATACATTCTTATAGACTAGCACTGAGGGCAGAACACTGACTATGAGGACAAATTACTTGGATTTGAATCCTGGTTACATCACTTATTATTGATCTTGTTCTAAGCAAATCATTTAGCCTTTTGGTATCTCAGTTTCCACATCTCTAAAAAGAGAAAGTAGCTTCTGCCTCAATAGACTTGTTACACAGAATGATGGGCTAATAATTTTAAAACATTCAGCCCAAACTCATAATACATAATCCTGATGAAAGGCTTCATGTATATCACTAACATCTTACCTGAAACCCAGTAAGACAGGTTTTGAAATTCAGAGTTTTTCCAATCTTATAAAGGTGATAAAGAATAATGAGGGAAGTGATATTTTTATATTATAGCCACAGAAAATCCTAGGAAACCTGTAGACAAATGTATTGATATATTTGTAGCCAAACTGCTGATCATCTACAGTGGGTGGACGGGGACGATGAGCAGAAATGTGTTTCCTTAGTACAAACCAGGTTTAGGTACTACATAAAGTACACAAGTCTTCAACTTTCCATAAACTTTTTTCCCCCTTCCAACTAGGCATTAGAGATTGTGGATCTGAAACAACACTGAATGGCAGGTAAACGACTGGAATACAGAAATTTCAGGCATCCTAACCTCCAGGCTAACCTCCATCCTAACCTCCAGAATTTGAATATTTTTTCTTATTATTTGGAAATATAAAAGCAGAGAAATTTAACAGTTGGCTCAAGGTCATATAACTATTACCACCAAACAAGAAAATATTCTTGGATTCTTACTGCATGGAGTATGATGCTAAATTAAACTTAAAAGAATTCTAGAATTTTTAAACCTGTTCCCCCTCCCCCTTCCTAAAACCTTTATTGTTCTAATGAGAGTTGTTCTACAAGGGCAGTAAGCTATACACTCTGCCTACATTTGTTTTACCATACTTTTCACATTGTGAGAACATTGCAAAAAGGACACTTTGCATATTTTGTTTTACAGCATTCTAGTCAAGACTTGTAATGATCATTGCATGGAGTAGACACAGGCAAGTCATAGTTTTCATAATTTTTCTTTTCTGTTTTTTTAAATTTATTTATAAAATAGAAATATTGACAAGATAAGAGGGGTACAATTTCACACAATCCCACCATCAGAGTTCCACATCCCATCCCCTCCCTTGAAACCTTTCTTACTCTTTATCCCTCTGGGAGCATGGACCCAGGATCACTATGGGGTGCAGAAGGTGGAAGGGCTGGCTTCTGTAATTGCGTCTTCACTGGGCATGGGCATTGGCAGGTAGATCCATATTCTCAACATGTCTCTCTCTTTCTCTAGTGAGGTAGGGATCTGGGGAGGTAGGGCTCCAGGACACATTGGTGGGGTTGTCTGCCCAGAAAAGTCCGGTTGGCATCATGGTAGCATCTGTAACTTGGTGGTTGAAAAAAGCATTAAAATATGAAGCAGAACAAATTGTTAAGTAATCATGAAGCTAAAGGCAGATGGAATGATGCTCCATTTTTCCCCTCCTGAATCACTCATTGAGAGTTACATACTTATCAAATCCCATTTTCCTGAATAAGATTGGTTTCATTGAAAAGGGATTCAGGAATCTCAACAGAGCAGTTTGCAAGGATATAAAATCCTGAGTATTTAGGAATACCTTGTTACAAATCAAGACTTTTTTTCTTGCAAAAAAATGTGATGCATAGGTCCACAGAAAGAAATGGACCCATTTTTCCATCCCACGACTCTACTAGAGGATCAGAATTTTCTTGTTCTTTCACTATTAAGGAATTCTAGTTTCATCATTCTCATCACAAAGCAGCAAGACCATTGATAATGGCAACATCTGGGGGTGAATCTATCGGCCTGGATTAAAATGAACTTTTGGGTATGTGTGCCCATGAGTCTTCTAAAGAAAACATGGTTTCTTTTAATGTTAAGATATTCCAGAAATGTTACTTGGACCATGAGAGATGAGTTGCTCTTCCTGTTGAAATAACACCAGCTCTTTGTGGGAGACAATGGACATAATGTGCTTGAAACACACTCTGTTTTACTAAGGCACTGTTGGGAAAACTTTTGGTTAGAAATTGGCAGTTGCTTTTTTTGTTTGTTTTTTAAGGTCTTTCTACTTGCTTGCTGTTTGGGGTCACTACAAAGTATCATACAGTTTTGCTTTAAGATGTATATTTTCCTCTAACTTATGAGTACATGTGGTCTGCCTCATGGACCCTGGTCTATGTCTAGGTTCTGTGGCTTTGTTAGGAGGTGCACCACCTGCTTTTTCAGCCTCATGGGGGGTGAGGGGTGGGAACACAGACCTTTGGTGGTGGGAATGGTATTAGAGAGAGGCTGGAAGTATGGATCTACCTGCAAAAGCCCATATTCAGCAGAGAAGCAATTACAAATGCCAGACATTCCACCTTCTGACCCCATAATTGCCAGTCCCTGTTCATGGCGCCATTTGCCGGTCTAGCTTTGCGGGTGGGAGACAGACGAACAGGGACTCATGGCTGAGCTGGGAAAGCAGTTCAATATTTATTGACAAGCGGGGATGCAGTTCAATAATCTAATGTCTTCTAATCTCTCTTTATTAGAAAGCTCTGTCTTTTATGACTCCTGAGGTGGAAGTGTCAGGAAGAGGAAGTACATAGGATAGAGGGTGGGGAGAAGGAAAATAGTGTGTGAACCAGTGGGGATTAAACCAGTGAGTACAATGATTATGTAAATAGACCACAGCCTCAAGCAATGTAACAGAAGGGGTCTTAGAAGCAGAATTTAGAAGCATACCAACATTTCCTCCTTTCTTTTTAACTAATGGCCATAGTATCAGGAGTATGGGGTGAACAGAAACCTATATCGTACAGGCATTTTCAAGAGAAGTGGAACAAGACATGGAGGAACAAGTAAGAGAGCAGCAAGAACCAGTGTGATGCCAAGGGGAGGCCTGAGGGGACATTTCCTGCCTCAAAGGGCAAGGCCTATCGGGCGAAAGGGCATTTCCTGCCTCTGGGGGCATTTCATGCCTCAAAGGACGTTTCTTGCCTCTGTGGGCATCTCTCGCCTCTGGGGGCATTTCATGCCTCAAAGGGCGTTTCCTACCTCTGTGGGCAGGACCTAGTAAGAGGGGGGGGTTTCCTGATTCTGAGGACAGAGCCTGCAGGTGAGGGGACATGTCTTATAGAGTCCCCAAGGACTTTTTTTTTTCTTTTGCTGGCTGCAAAGTCCATGGACTACTGTGGTCAGTCTTTGAGAAACCCAGCAGCATAAAGGGAAACTTCCGTAAAGTTGTGTAAAGTGTCCAAGAGGTGTACCAGTAAGTCCAATAGAAGTGTCAGTTCAAAGCAGATGACCACAGAAGAAATGACAGGGGATGAAATGCTGCACGTCTGTCTCAATGGGGAAGGTAAGCCACCAGAATTCTGCTTTTCTGTAGAGAGTGAGCTTTGGAGTCTGTGAATCTGTTTCTTCAGGTTGTGCCAGGTCACATCATTGGCTTCGGGGGTTGTGCTATAGTCATGCCATTTTGTTGGCGATGTCAGAGAACAGGGGTCCAAATGGATTTCTGTGGTTTCCATTTGAGCTGATGCTTTTTCATGTGAAGACTTGACAGCTGTAATTCACTTACTTGTGAAACAAAACTTGTAGCAGATTAGAAGTTTACTATAACTGATAACTCCATTATAATTGGAAGTCCTTTCTAGTATGATTTTAAGGTTGTTTAAACAGTTTAAACTCAATAAAATGTGGAAAGGTAAACAGAAAAACCATGGTTAGAAGCCTCAAGCATGAGAATCATTAGCATAACCATTGCTTTATCTACCCCACCCATACAGTTTTCAGGATTAAACGTTTCCAAGACGTAAAAAATCAAAAGAGAAAAAATTTATGTTTTGGACTGTTTCTGGATGTCTCTAGAAATCATGGATGCATCTAGCATTTTTTTAGTCAATGTCATACAAAAATTCAGGCATTCAAATCAGTCTCTTATGAAACGCAACTGAAAGCAGACAGCAAACTTAAGATATTCAGAGAGAACAATGAGGGGGGAATTTAGAGAAAATTGGTAGGCAGTTTTTGCTTCTTTCACCTTGAACTAGATTGTCCAGATCTCACCATGTAGCATCATGAGTCCCTGGAAGGCATCCTAGTCCAAAAAGTGCATCAAATTTGCAGCTAGGATGGTTTTGACTGTTCCTGCAGAATTGCTGCAGGCACCCATTTTAAAAAATGTCTTCCCATCAAAGAAAGAATCTAATCAGGAGAGTAGAACTACCCACGTGTCTCCATTATTGGGGACTTCTAGGGTACTGGAGAATGCTCTTCAAGTTAGAGTAGTCCTTCTCCATGGGAAACATGTGAGAGGAAGTCCAGAAAGTCCGAAGAGAAATCTTCGCGCATCTCCCAAGCTCTATGATCACGGTCATAAGAAACCAAAGTGTGGCCCAGAGCAAAATGTAGTCCTTCTCCTCAGGAAACATGGGAGAGGGAATCCAGAAAGTCCAAGGAGAAATCTCCATGCATCTTCCAAGCCCTACAATCACAGTCACAAAGAACCAAAGCTCCCTGTCAGGGAACTAAAGTGTGGCCCAGAACAAAATGTTCCAGAGACAGAGAAACTGTCTCATGACAAAAGAGTAGAGGCTTTGGGAAACCTCTTCATAAGTAGAAAGGCAGCCCATAGTGGATAGGTAGCCAAGTTTACTTATCTGGGGCATGGGCAGGTTAGGTCCCATGTTGGTTGGGCGCCATAGGCCAGTCCCTGTTCAGGGCGCCATTTGCCAGTCTAGCTTTGCGGGTGGGAGACAGATGACCAGGGACTCATGGCTGAGCTGGGAAAGCAGTTCAATCTTTATTGATGAGTGGGGATGCAGTTCAACAATCTAATCTCTTCTAATCTCTCTTCATTAGAAAGCTCTGTCTTTTATGTCTCCTGAGGCGGAAGTGTCAGGAAGAGGAAGTACATAGGATAGAGGGTGGGGAGAAGGAAAATAGCAAAAGTGGCGATTAAACCAATGAATACAATGATTATGTAAATAGACCACAACCTCAAGCAATGTAACAGAAGGGGTCTTAGAAGCAGAATTTAGAAGCATACCAATACATAATGATCCTGGGTCCATACTCCCAGAGGGATAAAGAATATGAAAGCTTCCAATAGAAGGGATGGGATACAGAACTCTGGTTGTGGGAATTGTGTGGAATTGCACCCCCTCTAATCCTGTAGTCTTATAGATACTTTCTATTTTACAGATAATTTAATAAAAAAAAAAGAAATTGGGGTGGCGTGTCGGTAGTGCAGTGGGTTAAGTGCACATGGTGTAAAGCACAAGGTCCAGCATAAGGATCCTGGTTCAAGCCCCCAGCTCCCCACCTGTAGGGGGGTCACTTCACAGGCAGCGAAGCAGGTCTGCTTCTCTTCCCCTCTGTCTTCCCATCTTCTCTTGATTTCTCTCTGTCTTATCAAAAACAATGACAGCAGTAACAACAATAATAACAACAACAATGATAAACAGCAAGGGCGACAAAAGGGAAAAAAATGGCCTCTAGGAGCAGTAGATTCATGATGCAGGTACCAAGCTCCAGCAATAATCCTAGAGGCAAAAATAAATAAATAAATAAAATTAAAAAGAATAAAAAAAATGGCTGTTACATAAGGAATTTGAATTATTTATTTATTTTTTGCCTCCAGGGTAATCACTGGGTCTTGGTGCCCAGACTATGAATCCACTGCTCCTAGTTGCTATCTTCTTTCCTTCCTTTGTTCCTTCTTTCGCTTTCTTTCTTTCTTTCTTTCTTTCTTTCTTTCTTTCTTTCTTTCTTTCTCTCTCTCTCTCTCTCTCTCTATTTCTTTTTTCTTCCTTTCTACCTTTCATATTAGACAGAGAAATTGAGAGGGAAGGGAGAGATAGAGAGAGAGATATACAGAGAGACAACTGAAGACCTTCTTCACTGCTTGTGAAGCGATCCCCCTCCAGATAGGAAGTTGGTGGCTTGAACCCGGATCCTTGTACTTTCTAATATGTGTATTGAAAACGGTGGCCACTGCCTGTACCCCTATAAGGAACTTAATAATGTTCTATATTTCTATGAACTATTTGCAGTAAAACAACTTGTTTTCTTAGGTTTATAATACTGTGGAGATAGCACAGAGGTGGAACACCAGACTGATACACAATGCCCTAAAAGGTCACAGGCTTAGCCTCTGGCACATGTGCTGGAGGTGACCAGTGTTTTAGTCTCTTCCATTAAAATGAATAAATAAAATATTATCTTACAAAAGGAAAAAATAAAGGCTAGAGAAATAGTTCACTTGGATAATGCACTGCTTTGTCATATGTAGAACCTAGGTTTGAGCCCCGGCTGCACTACATTGACAGAAGCTTCAGTGCTGGTGACCTTTTTCATTCTCTCTGCCTCTATTTTTAAAAAAGAGAAAACCAGTTCATATATATATGAACTGGGTTATGGCTGGGACTCAGTGACTGTACTATGAATCCACTGCTCCTGGTGGCCATTTTCTCCATTTTTTTTTCACTGGATAGGACAGAGAGAAATTGAGAGGGGAGAGGCAGGTAAGAGAGGGGGAGAGAATGGTAGGCACCTGCTGTGGGCTCAAACCCGGGTTCTTGCATAGTGTGCTTAACCGGGTAATCTATTGCCTAGCCCCCTGTAAACTTCTTTATTTTTAAAATGTTGATTATTTTGTGGATGAGATTTGTACATGTGGTTTTCCTACGATAATGACAATGTCATAACTTTACTAAAATCCACTGAATGGATGGTGCTTACTTGACTGCACATTAGAACCACTCAGGAACTTCCAAAGTCCCTCAAATCCAAGCTATATCTGGACAATTATATCAGAATTTCTGGGGACAGGATCATCATCAGCAAAACCTTTTTTAAGTTGATTATGTGAGGGTATGGTTGAAAAACACTATCACTTCCCACCTGCAGGGGGTCCTTTTACAAGCGGTGAAGTAGGTCTGCTGGTGTCTATCTTTCTCTCCCCCTCTCTTTCTTCCCCTCTTCTCTCAGTTACTCTCTGTCCTATCCAACAACAACAGCAATGACAACAATAACAACAACAAGAACAAGGGCAACAGCAAGGGCAACAAAATGGGAAAACACTGGAGGCAAAAAGAAAAAAAGAGAAAAAAGAAAAAAGAAAAACACTATCTGAGTTTAAATAGTCCATCTCCTCTGATTCAGTTATCTTTCACTAACCATATCTCAGGGATTATAACTGAACCTAACCTGTCCTGCCTCTTCTGCACAGTACAATGTTTAGTATGTTTGAATGACCCAACTGATAGTGTTTGTGCTCCCCACCAACCCGTTTTCACAAACTCTTTATTTTAGTTTAATTTTATTAGTTATTTAATAATGATTGACAAGATTGTGATATAAGAGGGGTACAGTTCTCACCATCAGAATTCCATATCCCATCATTTCCATTATAAGTTTCCCTATTATTTATCCCTTTGAGAGCATGGACCAAAGACCTTATGGGGTACAGAAGGTGGGAGATCTTGCTTCTATAATTGCTTTCCCACTGGAAATGGGCATTGGCAGGTCTATATTATACCCAGTCTCCTTTCATTCTGTGAAAATTACTTTATAACTATAGACCTCTGAATTTGAGATGTCTGAAGTACTTATGGGGTTCTCTAGGTTCAGAACTATATAGAACCATAACAAAATTAATTGTTGCACATATTGTTTAAACAAACATATAAAGTAGAATGAAAATAGCTATGCAAGTACAGATTCCCACTTGTCAGTATACAGATTTCCATTTGGGGTAATGATGTGTCCTTGTCAAGATAGGCAGACAGAAGTCTCCAGTGGTGTCTACTGCTTGTGGTCAGTGGCAGTGGAACTGGGTGAGGCCTTCCTTGAGAGGAAGTAAATAGGGGGACACTAAGAGGAGAAATAATAGGATCAGAAACTGGATGAGCTGCTGAGAAGGTTGGAAACAAGCTAAGAGTCCAGAAGGAGAAATGGTCCAGAAACATGTTCTGAATGATGTTGATGTGTAAAGGAAATCTTTGCTGGCTCTGTCCTTTCTTTTATCTTGACATTAGACAAACAATGACCCCACTGTATAGAATGAAGCTTTAGTATTTTTTCCCCAACTCTCATTTTGTGCCTAAAAGGTTGTCCCAGATACGAATAGACATGGGCCCTGGGTCAGATAGATGGGGCTTAGCCTTAATAGTATTTATATGCTTTTCTCATAGTTGGGATCTTGTCTCTGTCCTGATCCAGCTTTCTACTCCAATTTCCAACTCTGACACAATGCTCCCAGAGATAATACATTATCTCTCCAGCTCAGGCAAAAATTAGTAAAGTCACAGGTACATCAGAATATAGCTAAAATAGACTTTTGACCTTCTTCCAATATGAAGACCCCAAATCTCATCTGCTATATTCTTACCTTTAGGTTCCTGATTATTTAACAATTTATTCTGTTTTATATCTTAATGATTGTAAACCACCAAGGTGCAGATGCTACCATGATGCCAACCTGATTTCCCTGGGCAGATGACCTCACTACTGTGTCCTGGAATACCAACTCCCCAGAGCCCTGCTCCACTATGGAAAGATAGAAACAGGCTGGGAGTATGGATCTGCCTGCCAACATCCATGACCAGTGGAAAAGTAATTGCAGAAGCCAGATCTTTCACCTTCTGCACCCCATAAAGACCTTTGGTCCATACTCCCAGAGGGATAAAGAATAGGAGAGGATGGAGACAGGGAACTTTGGTGGTAGGAATTGCTCCCCATTTATCCCATGGCCTTGTTGATCATTATTAAATCACTCATAGGAAAATTATATATATCCCAGAATGAAGATTGAGCAATGAAAGAAAAAGAGGATAATAAAGAACTTGTTAGTGGAGAATCCAGAAGAAAATATCAATTGACACTGTATTATAATACTGTATGGTAACATTAACCCTGAAAGTAAGACGGAAATGTGAAATATGATGAATTTGAAAAAATAAAATGTGTCTTTTTTCAAAAATTGTTTTCCATTTTTATTAGAGATTGAAATGTTTTTCCAAAATTATAAGATTCTTGGTGTATATTTTCATATGCACAGAAAGTTTGTCTATGTAGTTAAAAGATGAAATTCAAGATGTGGCTGCTTGATTTCTTTCATTTTCTTTTTATTCCCCCAGTTTCTGGGGCTTGGTAACTGCAAGTGGTAGTCATATTTTTCCCATTCTTTTTGTTAACTGATACCAAGAAAAATTGAGATGAAGCAGGTAGATAAGGAGAGAAAAAGAAAGACACTACTTACTGCATTGGGAAGTTTCCCACAGGGATGTGGGACACTATTTTCTTGTTCCCAGTTTCTCTGGTTAGTTCTTATGATCTCCATTACTAGCCCATATGTGCCCATTTGCTGATATTAAACTCTTTGTTTACTTTCTCCTTACTTTGTTTACTTTACATTTCTATAGTGAAGTTGGTGTCACTTTACATAACTACCTTAGTACTCAAATGTTTTGCAAGTCTGTTTTCTTATTTGATTACTTAGCTGAATAGTTAGTACTTGTTAAGCATGACAAATTAATTACTATCTATGGCCACTGAGTCTCATTACTGTCAAAAGTTACTAACAAAGACAATGAAAAGTAAGTAGGTTTCTAAGGTGTTTCATTAGCTCTCCATTACATGGTAAGAAAACACTTAAGTGATCTGTTTTAGTTGAAGTTTTAGCCTTGTTCATTGAACAAATCATTGGAAATTGATTTAACAGTTTCTGAGAAATTTTATTGAATATTCTCAAATCCCTGACTCTCTGTGACATGCAGAATAAAATCTATGTTTATTGATGAGACTTGGAATGTTCTCACTTGACATTTGCTTTCTTTCCAATCTCACCTCTTCCTCCTCCCCCTTTATTCCATCTGTATCTCTCTTTTACTCTCTCTTTTCACACACTGACTTTATTTCTCTCACTCAAACATACTGACAATGATTTCTCTCTGACATCTGCACTTGTTTTCCCTTTATTTTATTTTTCCCCTTTTGTTGCCCTTGTTATTATTATTTTTGCTGTTGATAGGACAGAGAGAAATTGAGAGAGGACAGGAAGACAGAAGAGAGAAAAATAGATACCTACAGACCTGCTTCACCACTTGTGAAGTGACCCCCTGCAGGTGGAGAGCTGGAGACCCCCAACTCTTCATTTGAAGTAATACAGCCTTTAGGTTCATGATTAGTCAACAATGTGTTTGGCTTTATATGTTGACTCTTTTTTCAGTCACCAGGTTCCAGATGCTACCATGATGCCAACCGGACCTCTCTAGGCAGAAGACCCACCAATGTGTCCTGGAGCCCCACTTCCCCAGAGCTCTGCCCCACTAAGGAAAGAAAGAGACAGGCTGGGAGTATGGATCAACCTCCCAATGCCCATGTTCAGTGGGGAAGCAATTACAGAAGCCAGACCTTCCACCTTCTGCACCCCATAATGACCCTGGGTCCATTCTCCCAGAGGGTTAAAGAGTAGGGAAACTATCAGGGGAGAAGATGGGATATGGAGTTCTGGTGGTGGGAATTGTGTGGAGTTACACCCCTCTTATCCTATAGTTTTTGTCAGTGTTTCTTTTTTTTTTTTTTTTATAAATAAAAAGAAAATAAAAGAAAAAAGAAAGAAAGGAAAAGAACACAGCACCAAAGTTTACTTCAGGTAGTAGAGGCTGAGCTTGAACCTGGGTCTTTCAAATGCGAATCATTAAACTATGTGAATGAGTTATTTTACCAGGCAGTGCTAGTCAGCTAGTCAATTTAAAGAGAGATAGATAGATGATAAATAGATAGAAAGATGATAGAGTAGATAATAGATAGATAGATAGATAGATAGATAGATAGATAGATAGATAGATATTGTTCCTTGTGGGACTGGGGAGATAATAATGGTTATGCTGGGGAGTTGGGCGGAAGTACAGTGGGTTAAGTGCACATGGCACAAAGCATTAATGGACCAGTGTAAGGATCCTGGTTCTAGCCCCCTGCTCCCCACCTGCAGGAGTGTTGCTTCACAGGGGGTGAAGCAGGTCTGCAGGTGTCTATCTTTCTCTCCTCCTCTCTGTCTTTCTCTCCTCCATTTCTCTCTGTCCTATCCAACAACGACAACATCAATAACAACAACTAATAACTACAACAATAAACCAACAAGGGCATCAAAAGGGAATAAATAAATAAATTAAATAAATATTTAAAATAATGGTTATGAAAAAAGATTTTCATATTTGAGGCTCTGAGGTCCTAGGTTCAGTCCCCAGCATCAGTATAAGCCAGAGCTGAGTATCTGATCTCTCTTTCTCCCTATATCTCTCTTATTAAAATACATTTAAAATTTCATTAAATAAATTTTTTACTTTTCATTTTGGCCCTGGGGAACTAAGAATAAGAATTTGTTCTCTTAAGCAAACTTCAATTAGAAATTATACCTTTCTAAATCTCTCTGAAGTCCTTCGTGTATTTTTGCTTCATTTTTTCAGAAACTAATATTCATATACATGCATACATGTGATTATATTTCCAACACTATTCAATGCAGGTCTTTTCCCCATTCTGCTCATGCAGAGTTGTGCTGTGGACAAATATTTAAATATTGAACTGCTTCACAGAACATACATGAGAATCAAATTACACAGTGTATGAACATTGTTTGGCACAGAGTTTACTTCAGTTTGAACACTTGATAAACATAAACAATGATTAAAATGATTGCTTGGTTCTTAGGTAAATCTACCATTATTTATATATTTATTTATTTATGCAATTCCCTTTCTTTCTTGTTTGCTTTTTTTCTTTCATCCCTCCACTCCCCTCCCAAAAGTACTGCACAGCTCTAACTTATAGTGGTGCTGGGCATTGAACCTTTGATTTTAGAGCCTCATGTATGAAAATCTTTTGCATGGTCATTATGCTGTCTCCCTTGCCCCTATGCAGTACTTTATTGATACTAGTTAATTGTAGCTATAGTTACACATATATATTATTTATTTAGTTTGTATAATGACAGAGAGAAATTAAGAAAGAAGGAGGGTTAGGAATACCAAAGGAGACCACCAGGGACTGAAACAAGACAGGACTAGAACGACTACAGGAACCCACCAAATCACCAGTGAGTGCAGACACATATGGCTGGTGACAGACAGGAGCCTAGGGAGAGACTAAGTGGCTGGTAACAGTCTCATTGTCTATCAGTTGAGACACCACCTCCAGTCTGTTCCACTAACAAGGGAAAAGCTGAAGGGAGGAGAGACTCCCCAGAGACTCACCAAGTACAACTCTGGGTCTCCATTGCTACTGCCCTCAAAGTCTGGAGCAGTGGCAGGGAGGGACACTAGGGGACAGAGATCTAACCAGGAAATTCAGGAGAAGACCTATACCTCGGTGGCATAGCTGTGGGGCTGTGAAAGTCTCTTTTCATAACCACTGGACTATCTCTGCCACACACTGCCTTATCTCTTGGTTAGGAGTCAGTGATTAAGTTAAGAAACCTACTTATAGTTAGAAGTCCTCAGGCTCCCATAGCCTACAGAAAAGAAAAAAAAAAAGAGGCTTTTAAATCACTGAGCACCAACTCAGGGATTAAAATACTATTGAAACAACTGTTAACTTCCACCACTGTGAACCCTTTAATTACCTTACTTAGACACAAGTCAATCCAGGAAATAGTGATCATCAATTTAAAAAGTACTGAGAGAGGAACCTCATAACATAATATATAAAATGGGTAAACCAACAAGAAGAAATATTGGAGAAACTAACCAGGACAAGAGTCCAGCTAAAAGCCCCCCAAAGGGTGAAGCACAAAATAATGAGTTCAAAATCCAAACATTAGCTAAGGAAATAATCACAGGAGTGAGAAAAGAGTTTGAAAGAATTGTAATCAGAAATACAGGAACAACAAATGAGACTCTGGAAGAAAACACTAACTATCTCAAGGTTTTTAGAGAGCTGAAAGCTGAAATAGCTGAGATAAGAACACAATTAGCTGAATAAGCTAAAACAGTTATCAGAAGAGGGAAACAAAATAGATGAACTCCAGAAAACAGTAGAGGGCAGAGAGAATAGAATCAATGAGGCTGAAGATAGAATTAGCAAATCGATGATGAATTAGAGACAACTAAAAAAGAAGTAAGAGATCTCAAAAAGAGATTAAGAGATGCTGAAAACAACAACAGAGACCTATGGGATGACTTCAAAAGAAACAATATATGCATTATTGGCTTACCAGAGGAAGAAAGAGAAGGAGAGGAAGAAAGCATTCTTCAGGCCATAATAGCTGAAAACTTCTCTAGTCTAGACAACATTAAAGACATAAAGATTCAAGAAGCCCAGAGGGTCCCAAACAGAATTAACCCAGACTTAAAGACACCAAGACACATCCTATTTAGAATGGAAAGGAATAAGGATAAAGAAAGGATCCTGAAGGCTGCAAGAGAAAAACAAAGAGTGACCTACAGAGGAAAACCCATAAGATTAGCAGCAGACTTCTCCCCACAAACACTACAGGCCAGAAGAGAATGGCAAGATATCTATCAAGTGCTCAATGAGAAAGGCTTTCAACCAAGAATACTATATCCTGCTAGACTGTCATTCAGACTAGATGGAGGCATCAAAACCTTCTCAGACAAGCAACAGTTGAAAGAATCAACTATCACCAAGCCTGCCCTGAAAGAAGTTCTGAAAGGTCTTCTATAAACAGTCAGACCATCATAAATAGGAAATATATCACAACACTCTAAAACTCTACAAGAATGGCGTTAAAATATCTTCAATCTTTGATATCAATAAATGTCAATGGCCTGAATTCACCTATTAAAAGACACAGAGTAGGAAGATGGATCACAAAATACAACCAAACAATATGCTGTCTACAGGAAACCCACCTAACTCAACAAGACAAACACAGACTTAAAGTGAAAGGATGGAAAACTATCATACAAGCCAATGGCCCACAAAAAAGGGCAGGAACAGCTATTCTCATATCTGACACGATAGACTTTAAAATAGATAAGATTAAAAAAGATAGGAATGGACACTACTTAATGCTTGGAGGATCAGTCAATCAAGAGGACTTAACAGTCATTAACATCTATGCACCCAATGAGAAGCCATCTAAATACATCAAACATCTACTGAAAGAGCTACAGCAATATATTAACAGCAACACAGTCATAGTAGGGGATTTCAACACCTCACTCTCAACTTGACAGATCATCCAGGCAGAAAATCAATAAATACATAAGGGAGCTAAATGACGAGATAGATAAACTAGAACTAGTGGACATTTTCAGAGTCATTCATCCCAAGAAACTGGAATACACATTTTACTCAAATCCACATGGGTCATTCTCAAGGATAGACCATATGTTAAGCCACAAAGACAGCAACAGCAAATTCAAGAGCATTGAAATCATCCCAAGCATCTTCTCAGATCACAGTGGAACTAAACTAACACTTAACAATCATCAAAAGATTAGTAATAGTCCCAAAATGTAGAAGCTCAATAGTACACTTCTTAACAACCTCTGGGCCAAAGAGGAAATCAAGGAAGAAATCAAAATGTTTTGAGACTTCAATGAAAATGAAGACACAAGTTACCAAAATATTTGGGACACAGCTAAGGCAGTACTGAGAGGGAACTTCATAGCTATACAACATATTAGGAAACGAGAAAAAACACAAATAAACAGCCTGATTGTACATCTTAAAGACCTAGAAGAAGAAGAACAAAGGAACCCTAAAGCAACCAGAAGGACAAAAATCACTAAAGTTAGGGCAGAAATAAATAACATTGAGAATAAGAAAACCATATAAAAGATCAACGAAAGTAAATGTTGGTTCTTCGAAAGAGTGAACAAAATCGACAAACCTTTAGCCAGACTCATAAAACAAAAAAGGGAGAAGACCCAAATAAATCGGATAGTAAATGAAAGAGGAGATATCACAAAAGACACCTCAGAAATTCAATATATTATGCAAGGCTTCTATGAACAACTATATGCCACCAAGCTAGAGAACCTGGAAAAAATGGATGATTTCCTAGATACCTACCAACTTCCAAAACTACGAAAAGAGGAAGTGAATAACATGAACAGGCCCATCACAGCTAATGAAATTGAAACAGTTATCAAAAATATCCCCAAAAATAAAAGTCCTGGACCAGATGGTTTTACAAGTGAATTCTACAAAACCTTCAAAGAAGAAATAATACCTCTTATTTTAAAAGCCTTCCAGAAGATTGAAGACACTGGAATACTCCCTTCCAGCTTTTATGAATCTAACATCACTCTGAAACCAAAAGCAGACAGGGACACAACCAAAAAATAAAAATACAGACCAATATCTCTGATGAACTTAGATGCTAAAATACTGAATAAAATTCTAGCCAACCGGATACAGCAGTATATTAAAAAGATTGTTCATCATGACCAAGTGGGTTTTATCCCAGGCATGCCAGGTTGGTTTAATATACATAAATCAATCAATGTGATCCACCACATCAACAAAAGCAAGACCAAAATCCACATGGTCGTATCAACAGTTGCAGAGAAAGCCTTTGACAAAATACAACATCCATTTATGATCAAAACACTACAAAAAATGGGAATAGACTGGAAAATTCATGACGATAGTGGAGTCTATATATAGCAAACCTACAGCCAACATCATACTCAATGGTGAAAATCTGGAAGCATTTCCCCTCAGATCAGGTACTAGACAGGGCTGTCCACTATCATCATTACTATTCAACATAGTGTTGGAAGTTCTTGCCATAGCAATCAGGCAGGAGCAAGTAATTAAAGGGATGCAGATTGGAAGAGAAGTCAGACTATCCCTATTTGCAGATGACATGAGAGTATACACAGAAAAATATAAAGAATCCAGCAAGAAGCTTTTGGAAATCATAAGGAAATACAGTCAGGTGTCAGGCTACAAAATGAATATTCAAAAGTCAGTGGCATTCCTCTATACAAACACTAAGCTAGAAGAAATTGAAATACAGAAATCAATTCCTTTTACTATAGCAACAAAACAATAAAATATCTAGGAGTAAACCTAACCAAAGAAGTGAAATACTTGTATGCTGAAAATTATGAGTCAGTACTCAAGGAAATTGAAAAAGACACAAAGAAGTGGAAAGATATTCCATGTTCATGGGTTGAAAGAATTGACATCATCAAAATGAATAGACTACCGAGAGCCATCTACAAATTTAATGCTATCCCCATCCAGATCCTAAGCACATTTTTTTAGGAGAATAGAACAAATGCTATAAATGTTTATCTGGAACCAGAAAAGACCTAGAATTGCCAAAACAATTTTGAGAAAAAAGAACAGAACCGGAGGCATCACATTCCCAGATTTCTTTTTTTTTTTTAATATTTATTTTATTTATTTATTCCCTTTTGTTGCCCTTGTTGTTTTATTGTTGTAGTTATTATTGTTGTTGTCATTGTTGGATAGGACAGAGAGAAATGGAGAGAGGGAGGGCAAGACAGAGAGGAGGAGAGAAAGATAGACACCTGCAGACCTGCTTCAACGCCTGTGAAGCGACTCCCCTGCAGGTGGGGAGCCAGGGTTCGAACCGGGATCCTTATGCCAGTCCTTGTGCTTTGCGCCACCTGCGCTTAGCCCGCTGCACTACAGCCCGGCTCCCACATTCCCAGATTTCAAACTGTATTATAGGGCCATTGCCATCAAAACTGCTTGGTACTGGGACATGAATAGACATACTGACCAGTGGAATAGAATTTAGAGCCCAGAAGTGAGCCCCCACCCCTATGGACATCTAATCTTTGACAAAAGGGCTCAGACTATTAAATGGGGAAAGCAGAGTCTCTTCAACAAATGGTGTTGGAAACAATGGGTTGAAACATGCAGAAGAATGCAACTGAACCACTGTATTTTACCAAATACAAAAGTAAATTCCAGGTGGATCAAGGACTTGGATGTTAGACCACAAACTATCAGATACTTAAAAGAAAATATTGGCAGAACTCTTTTCCGAATAAATTTTAAAGACATCTTCAATGAAATGAATCCAATTACAAAGAAGACTAAGGCAAGTAAAAACCTATGCGACCACATCAAATTAAAAAGCTTCTTCACAGCAAAAGAAACCACTACACAAACCAAGAGAACCCTCATAGAATGGGAGAAGATCTTTACATGCCATACATCAGACAATAGTTTAATAACCAATATATATAAAGAGCTTGCCAGACTCAACAACAAGACAACAAATAACCCCATCCCCAAATGGGGAGAGGACATGGACAGAATATTCACCACAGAAAAGATCCAAAAGGCCGAGAAACACATGAAAAAAATGCTCCAAGTTTCTGATTGTCAGATAAATGCAAATAAAGACAACAATGAGATACCACTTCACTCCTGTGAGAATGTCATACATCAGAAAAGGCAGCAGCAACAAATGCTGGAGAGGTTGTGGGGTCAAAGTAACCCTCCTGCACTGCTGGTGGGAATGTCAATTGGTCCAACCTCTGTGGAGAACAGTCTGGAGAACTCTCAGAAGCCTAGACATTGACCTACCCTATGATCCTGCAATTCCTCTCCTGGGGATATATCCAAGGAACCCAACATATCCATCCAAATAGATCTGTGTACACATATGTTCCTGGCAGCACAATTTGTAATAGCCAAAACCTGGAAGCAACCCAGGTGTCCAACAACAGATGAGTGGCTGAGCAAGTTGTGGTATATATACATAATGGCATACTACTCAGCTACTAAAAACGGTGACTTCACCATTTTCAGCCGATCTTGGATGGACCTTGAAAAAATCATGTTGAATGAAATAAGTCAGAAACAGAAGGATGAATATGGGATGATCTCACTCTCAGGCAGAAGTTGAAAAACAAGATCAGAAAAGAAAACAAAAGTAGAACATGAAATGGAATTGGTGTATCGCACCAAAGTAAAAGACTCTGGGGTGGGTGGGTGGGGAGAATACAGTCCAAGAAGGATTCAGAGGACCTAGTGGGGGTTGTATTGTTATATGGGAAACTGGGGGATGTTATGCATGTACAAACTATTGTACTTACTGTTGAATGTAAAACATTAATTCCCCAATAAAAAAAAAGAAAAAAAGAAAGAAGGAGGGAGGTAGGAAAGGAAGGAGAGAGAGAGAGACCTTCAGCAGTACTTTACCACCCATGAGACATTTCCCCTACAGGTGGGGACCTAGAACCTGAATTCAACCCCTTGCACATGTAATGTGTGCTCAACCAGGTGTGCCAACCTAGCCTCCTAGTGACTATTTTATTTTCATCTTCCAATAGGGAATAATTATTTGTCAACCTAGATAATCCTGAATGCCTTTCTTCATTCTGTATTTGTCATATGTCACAAGTGCTTGTGAATGACAGTGGGCTACTTCAAAGATATAAGGTCTTAGAAACCCTTTTGTGGACCTGACCTATTGCAAATGTGTGAAGTAACATCTTGCTCCTTGACTGTAATATGAGTTTGTAGGCATTGTATAAACATAACCTGGATACATATAGTCATTCTGATATTTTATTACTCAACCAATGTGGGGAAAAGCCCACTGTCTGGGAAATCCAGGCCATCATCTCCATGAAGGACTGAAAGTGTCAACCCTGAGCCTCCTCCTTACAGGAGGGGCAGTAGGCAGGCCATCACTCAATCCCATGACCTTATGATGGATAGAGTTTTCCAGGCCAGGGACCTTCCTGCACATATTACCTCATTCCTTTGAACAAAGGCTGAAAATTACTGTGTATGGCCAACTGAAACCCACTACAAATATCCTGGTTTTGCTCAACTGCCCTCATCCCCCTGCCCTGAGGTACTTATAAGTCACCCTTAAAGAAAAGCCTGCCTATGAATGATGAGCATCATACCTTATACAATAACTTTCCAGTTATGATCAAATACTTGATAGGTCAAGATTTAATCCTGTATTGTGTATGGATTAATGATTACCTTAACCTTTTTCTTAACCCTTTGGTATATCTACCTGCCTGCACTTCTGAATAAATGAGTTGTCTCTCCAAAGCTCTGGAGGAGGTCATGATTACTTTCCATGCACTTGCCTCTGTCAGCAGGGTCCCCAGGACCCCCGGGGGGTGGTCTGTCTCTCCCCCTAACCCGTGGTTGCCAGGTGATGTGCAGAGGAAAATGAGCCCCCACAAACTAACATACATTTTTTTTTTTTACAAACTAATATATGTTTGCAACATGTTAGGTAAGAGTTGCTACCTTTTGTTATTGTTGACAGGGCTTCTTCAAACTGTTCAGACATCTTCAGAAGACAGAGGAAGTTAAACACCTAATGAAATTCAAATCATTTCTCTTAGAATTGATGTGCCTCCTTTACATTTATACAACTCTTTTTTTAATGGGGATGAGAAAGGAAAATTATTACTTTTCATAATCAGAGGAAATAATATCTACAATATTAACACTGTAGGGTTTTGAAGGAAACTTCTTTAAAGCCATTTAGTGCTAAGAAGATCTTAAGAGGTTTTTATTGTGGTGATTTTAATATTAGTCATTATTCTGAAGAATTCAAAGCATGATAATCATTCTTTAAAATTTCTTTATTGGGGAATTGATGTTTTAGATTCAACAGTAAATACAATAGTTTGAACATGCATAACATTTCCCAGTTTTCCATGTAACAATACAACCCCCACTAGGTCCTCTATCATCATCCTTTTTGGACCTGTATTCTCCCCCCTACACACCCCAGAGTCTTTTACTTTGGTGCAACATGCAAATTCCAGTTCAAGTTCTAATTGTGTTTCTTTTCTGATCTTGTTTTTCAACTTCTGCCTGAGAGTGAGATCATCCCATATTCATCCTTCTGTTTCTGACTTATTCCACTTAACATGAATTTTTCCAGGTCCATTTTTAGCATGAGTTCACCATTTTCAGCAGCTGAGTAGTATTCCATTATGTATATATACCACAACTTGCTCAGCCACTGTTGTTGGACACCTGGGTTGCTTCCAGATTTTGGCTATTACAAAATTGTGCTTCTAAGAACATATGTGTGCACAGATCTTTTTGGATGGGTGTGTTCGGTTCCTTAGGATATATCCCCAGGAGAGGAATTATTCGCAGGATCATAGTGTAGGTCAATTTCTAGGCTTCTGAGAGTTCTCCAGACTGTTCTCCACAGAGGTTGGACCAATTGACATTCCCACCAGCAGTGCAGGAGGGTTCCTTTGACCCCACAATCTCTCCAGCATTTATTGCTGCTGCCTTTTCTGATGTATGACATTCTCACAGGAGTGAAGTGGTATCTCATTGTGTTTTTTGTAGTTTTAGTCCTTGTTATTGTAGTTCAGTTGTTGTACTGAGTGAGGAAAAACCACACCCAACCAAAGACCTCTTACAACTGAGATAAAAAACCTCAGAAAATATAACAGCAACAAAAGTGATGATGAATGCAGTTCAACAAAATCCAGTTATCTATGAAAACCACCCTTTCAAACAAACCAAACAAACACAAAAACATAATGAAACAAAACAATAAAAAAGACAAAGCAGCAAAGACAATTACAAAAAATCAACTATCAAGCATAAATTCAAAAAATAGTGGGAAAGAAGAGAAAAGAAAGGAGGAAAATGTGAGAGAGAGATAAAGAAAAATCTTAACACTTCAGACTTCTTAAACATGGTAAATCACAAATAAGCACAAGTGACTGCATCAAAAAGAGGAGTAAACCTTAAGATTTTTCAAATCAGATGGATGGGGGAAGGAAAAAAGAAAAGAATTCCATACTTATGGGCATCTAATCATTGATAAAGGGGCCCAAATTATTAAATGGAGGAAGGAGATTCTCTTTAATAAATGGTGCTTGGAAAAACTGCATTGAAACATGATGAAGAATGAAACTGAACTATTTTCTCTCACCAGAAACAAAAGTGAACTCCAAATGGATCAAGGACCTGGATGTTGGACCAGAAACTCTCAAATACTTAGAGGAAAATATTGGCAAAAATGTTTTCTCATCTAAATCTCAAGGGCATCTTTGATGACACAAAGCCAATTGCAAGGAAGACTAAATAAGAAAAACAAATCAATGGGACTACATCAAATTGAAAAGTTTCTGCACAGCAACAGAAACCATCACCAAAACAAGATACCCCCTCACAGAATGCGAGAATATCTTTACATGCCATATATTAGACATGAGGCTAATAACCAAAATATATAAAGAGCTCTCCAAACTTAGCAACAACAAAGCAAATGACCCAATCCAAAAATGGGCAGAGGATATGAACAGAATATTAAACTACAGAAGAGCTCCAAAAGGCCAATAAACATATAAAAAATTGCTCCAGCTCACTGATTATCAAAGAAATGCAAAAAAAGACAACAATGAGATACCACCTCACCCCTGTGAGGATGCCATATATCAAAAAGGACAGTAGCAACAAATGCTGGAGAGGTTGTGGGGACAAGGAAACCCTCCTACACTGCTGGTGGGAATGTAAATTGGTCCAACCTCTGTGGAGAGCAGTCTGAAGTACCCTCACAAAGCTAGAAATAGACATTCCATATGACCCCGTATTCCTCTCCTAGGAATATATCCTAAGGACTCCGTAAAACCCAACCAAAAAGATGTATACATCTATGTCCATAACAGCACAATTCATAATAACCAAAACCTGGAAGCAACCCAGGTGCCCAACAACAGATGGATGGCTGAGAAATTTGTGGTATATATACACAATGGAATATCACGTAGCTAATAAGAACAATGAACCCACCTTCTCTGACCCATCTTGGATAGAACTACAAGGAATTATATTAAGTGATCTAAGTCAGAAAGACAAAGATGCATATATGGGTTGATCCCACTCATAAACAGAAGCTGAGAAAGAAAAAGAGAAAGGGAAATGCAAAGCAAAATTTGACTGAGTTTGGAGTATGCCATCAGGGTAGATTTTTAGCTTCACTAGAGGGTTTTGGGGTAGTGACATAGAGCTTTGGTGGTGGGAATTGTATTAATACACACTTCAATTAATTTATAGTCTTATTATTCACTGTATAATCAATATGAGAGGGGAAAATGGCTTGCTTGAATATCTCAAAATTTTTTAATCATAGAACACATTTCTGAGTATATATTTCTATATTCTAAGCATGCAAGGCTTCAAATTGTTAACCTTACTGAATTTTAGTTGTAGGTTTAAATTGTTAATACATTTCTAATGATGACTTTTTCCTGAAATGTTAAATATTAGACCAGAGAGACCATAAACAGCAACTAGCTGAGTCACTATATTAGATAGACATATACATAAATAGCATTAAATGACATGAATCATGATGAGGTCTTTTACTATACAGAAAATTCTTATAATGGGACTTTCAAAGTCAACCAAATCTCCAGATAACTTGGTTATAATAATAACTATCTATTGACTTTTTGAATCCCAAGACCGCAGGAACCCTCCCCATTATTTATAAAACCCATATTTCTCCAAGTCCTGGAACCTCTGAGGTGGGGCTTATTTTCCTGCATGCTTCTCTCAACCTATACTAACTGCTGCATCTGCTAATTTCAACCTAATCAATGTAACCAGTATCACCTCAACATGTTTCACTTCAGACTGTGTCCTCGGACCACAGGCCTGCAATGTCAACCCTTCAGTTCCAGTACTCTAGTGAGACCTTTCCTATCTAACAGTACTCCTTAATTCCATTTCGGGTAGTGCACTTCCTAATAAAGACCCAAAACCTAAATGTGAACCAGGACCCAAGAGACTTAGCACATGTACACATGTATCCATAAGTTAGGGGAAATAGATATATATAAGAAAAAGCACACAATAGTTTTCAGTGACCCAATAACAACAGCAAGCAAGTAGAAAGAACTAAAAAGGACAACACAAACTACTTAATCAAATAATTTCAACATACACCTAGCTAATTTCTTCACCTATTTCATTTCCCTCAATAACCCCAAGGATACCCTTGTAAGACAAAATAAAGACTAAAAAAGCTGGATAAGGGCAAGAGACAGGCATACTTTCATGATGGCTCTTTGGCTTACTACCAGGTTATCTCTTCTCCCAGGTCACTAGTCAAGGAATCCTGGGATTCCCACACAGACATGATGGACCTAAACCTCTAATAGATCCCTCTCTTCACTATTACTGGTCACCTCCATCAAGAACAACATAGTGTACCCACGTGCAGGCCCCTATAGGACTTTGCTCTCAATGTGGATCAATAACGGTAGAGAATGTTTCATTCTCGGAAGGGAGGTTGGACCAAAATCCTCAACCACTTGAGGAAGATGCTGCTGGCAATGGGTGTAGTCTTGAACATTCCTAGCTATGAACACAGAATGAGAGCTCAGACCTACAGTGATACTGAGGTTACACAGGCTCCTGAACTGAATATAGGCTGTTGGGTAGTTGCCATCTCCCCCTGGCTTCTGCTTAACCATATGCCTATATAGGGATTTTACTGATCCAAAGCTTTGCTCTATTTACATAAATCACTTTTACATAAAGCACTCCAGGGCATTGGTGGTTCTATGATAGGATTCTCTCCTGCTCCACCCCCTCCTTGTCACACACTGATCCCTTCTTTGTCACACTCTGATTTTCACCAGTCACTTTTCTCTCCACCCTCTCTATATCACATCCTGTTTCCACCCTACTTGGAGAGTATAAAAACAGCTGCTCTTCTGATTAAAGACACTTGGAAATTGCTTTCCGGCTCTGAGAGTTCCAGAGTGTATCTCCTGCGGAAGTTGGTGCAGCACGAGTTCCTGATCCCTCTCCCACACAGCAGCCTAGATCAGCTCCAGTTGAGTTCTCTCCAACCCAGAGAGCACTAGCTCGGGAAGAAGTACCCTCAGGCTATCCCGGCAATAGGCCCCAGATCAAATTGATAGAGTTTTGTCGTATGCTTTACATTGGTTTGTTCTAGCCCTCACCTGCCAAGAGAATTGGATCAGTCCTATTAATTTCGCGGGCCTGCTTGGCCCCGCCCCAAGGAAGCCCGGGAGAGGGTTCCTGAGTTCGAGAGTGCCAGAGAGTGCCAGAGTTCCTGAGTTCGAGAGTTTCAGGGTTACAGAGTAAGAGAGAGTTCCTGAGTTGGAGAGTAAGGGAGAGGGTTCCTGAGTTCGAGAGTGCCAGAGTTGCAGAGGGTTCCCCAGTACGAGAGTTCCAGAGTTCCAGAGTAAGAGAGAGTTCCTGAGTTCGAAAGTAAGAGAGAGTGCTTGTGCCGCCGCAAAGAGACAGCAGAGTTCTGTTTGGTGATTAGTTTGTCTTAGTTTATGAATCGTTTTTCCTGAATAAAGAAATACAGCTTCCCTGCCCAGCCGTTGTCTCCGCGTCTCTGTTACCCGCCTGTGAAGCTAGACCCGCCCGGCAAGAGCCTTCCAAATTTTAACAACAGAGTTTATAGTTCATGATATTTATATACTTTTCCCAGATTTGGGAGCTACTCTCTTCCTGATCCAGCTTTCTAGTGCTATTTCCAACCCTGACACCATCACCCTAGATAATACCTTTGGCCCACCTGCATGTTAGCTGTCAGGCTCAGGCAAAACTTAGGCATTAGCTCCTTAGAATATACTTAATATAGACCTACTAGTTTTTTCCAAAATGGAAATCCCAAATCTCATCTGCTATACACTTGTCTTTAGGTTCCTGATTATTATCCAATTTGTTCTTTTTTTTTTTTTTTATAACTTGATGCTTTTTCAGACACCAATTCACATATGTTACCATGATGCCAATCTGAGTTCCCTGTGCAGAGAACCTTACCAAAGTATCCTGGACCCCCACCTCTTCAGAGCCCTGCCACACTAGGGAAAGATGGAAACAGGCTGGTGGTATGGACTGACTTGTCAAAGCCTATGTTCAGTGGAGAAGCAATTGCAGAAGCCAGACTTCCCACCTTCTGTATCCCATAATGATCCTGGGGCTATACTCCCAGAGGGATAAAGAGTAGGAAAGCTTCCAGTGGAGGAGATGGTATATGGAACTCTGATGGCGGCAAATGTGTAGAATTTTACTCCTTTTATTCGATGGTTTTGTTGACATTCTCTATTTTTTACTTTATAAATAAATTATATAAAAAGGTTAAAATAAACAAAGAAAAAGAAAAGGGAGAGAAAAAAATGCAACTCTCACAATAGAGAGCATACCAATCACCAGTAAATGCAATTCAACAACAGCAAAGAACAAAGGTTAATTTTGTTCAAAGCAGAGAGAAGGGAAAATAAACTAACAATGAACATAGAAAATAATAAAACAAAAATCATAAACAAACAAAAAACACCTAGAGGTCAATCTGCAGTTTAAACCATTCCGAACTGGCTATACAAAACCTCCTGTCAGCCTAAACAAAGCAAAATCAGCTGGAGAAAGCAACATACACTAAGGAGCTAGAGGGAAGAATGAAACAAAACTAAGGGAGAGCACTTTCACAGCCCCAGAAGAGGCAGAGATTGTTCAAATAAATTGATCAATCAGAAAGAGCTCCAGCCCCCTTGGGACAAAAAACAAACAAATGATCAACAACAACAACAAAAAGGTCATTTGGATGACTCCCTGCTATGCTTGGACTCTTGATATTGAGATTAACACCACAGGGGGACCACTTTGTAGATGCTTCCCTTACCTCTCTGGAGTGAGGGAAGTGAGGAGCAGTGCAGAGGGAGAAACTGAAACTCATAGCACCTCTGTTATCTGGGATCTGTGTTGTCCATTTTCCAGAAGAGTGATTGCCAGCCTATATATAAAACTTATAATTCTCTGCCTTGCTTCTACTTTGACCCCTCCTGTATATTTCCTCCACCACTGGCCTGGAAATATTGCCTTCACTCAGAATTCCTAGGTTTTAAGCAGCTGCTTTACAGATAAAAAGCCAGGAGTTGTCTTTAAGTCTCTGTCTTGACTCCTCTCCCCTTTGGGGGGCTTTTATCTATATTTTGTCATGGTTTATTTCTCCAATGTTTCTTCTTGGTTTACCCATTGTGTATAGTATGTTATGAAGTCTCTGAGTACTTTTCAATTCACTAATTACACTTACCTGGATTGACCTGTGACTAAGTAAAGTCGTAAAAGTTCACAGCTTTGGAAATTAACAGTTGTTTAATGATATCTCAATTGCTGAGGTGAAGCATAGTGGCCATTAAACCCTCTTATCTTTATAATCCTCCATGCAGTCTAGGGAGCCTGAGGGCTTTTTAACCCTAAGTAGGTTTTTTTAGTTTCATCACTCACTCTTGACCAAGAGATAAAGTAGGGTGGGGGATAGATAGCACAGTGGTTATGCAAATAGACTCCCCTGCCCCATGGGTCCAAAGTCCTGGGCCTAATCCCCACCCCACTTCCAGCTGGAGCCAAGCTGGGCTGTGCTCTTTGGCCCTGTGTTTCTGAATAAATTGATTTCTGAGGGAATTATTCACCCTTTTTCCTAATTTATCATGAAAATGATGTGAAAAGGCTCCTGAGTGTAGATTTTCCCCTGAGTTACCAGGCCTGCTTTATGCCCCCTGATGTCAGTGTAGGGTTTCCTTGCTGCTGTTCTAGCCCCTGAGGGGCAACAGCAGTGGAGACCCACAGTTGTAAATTGGTAAGGCTTAAGTTCTCTTCCCTTTAGCAGTCTTTTTGTTGATAAAACTCAGACTGGAGGTGGTGTTTCAACTGACAAACTGCCAGACTGGTACTAGCAGCTTCCGAGTAGGTACAGGCTTTTGACCCCAGGAATCTTTCCTTAATTCCCTCTCTGTCCATGAGCCACACGTGTCTGTACTCATCTGTGGCTTGGTGGGTTCTTGGAGCGATCCTAATCTTATCTTATTGTCTTCTCAAAGTGAGCTTCTTTGCTATTCCTAGTTGAGCAGGGAGAGCAGAAAGCCAGATGGCTAATTTTTCTTCTGCCCTTGAAATAACATGCCCTGCCACTCTTTGCCAATGATAAATCACTGTAGTGCCTTCCGGTTATATCCAGTTGAAGTCTGTTGTATTGCTGTTCTCGGACAAGGAACAAGTGCCTCTGTCTCTATGTCCATGGAAAGGAGGTATGCTTGGATTTACACAGGCTGTGAAATGTGAAGATCTTTAAAAAAGTGAACCCCTGTGCTCACAGAGAGATATTCACATCAGGCCTTCCATTTCACAGGAATTGGGAATTTTCCCCATATTTCTGCATTCAATGACTCATGGTCAGAAGGTTTTAGAAACAAATGGCTCATGTGAAAATGGATAATACACATTGCCACCAGATCACAGGCCACACTCCAGGATCACACTTGACCCTGGAGAATTTTTACATATCCAATATAGTGTATTTTCATAAAAAAACAACAAACAATTCTTGTGACTTTCCTTGGTCTTGTCTTTAATGTGCCAGGAAATGAAGTCAAGTCTCCACACATGGTTAAGAACTCCCTAGTTTAATTTTTATTTTATAAAAATAAAAATTAAACTATATATATATGGAGAGAGAGAGAGAGAGAGAGAGAGAGAGAGAGAGAGAGAGAGAGAAATGGAGCAATAAATGGGGACAGAGACACAAAACACCATTGCACCATGCATGGAGTTTCTTTGATGTCCCCATGTGATGCCGAGGATCAAACTAGAGATCTCATGGGCACTAATAAAACAGAGCAGGAAAGGGAAATAAATATTAGGGAGAAAGACTCTAACTTGCCTCTTTCCATCTCCTGACTGCACCTAGCCTTAACATCCTTCCGGCACTTCCTGTGGTATAGGTTTGCAGACACATGTGGGCTGAAATTATTTTGAATATCTTAGCTGATTACTCTGAAAAGGCTTACACATACAGAGGATATAAAATGAGTCAAAGGGAAGATTATGGGGTGGGGGTGTGCAAGATTTGAAGGATAAATTCCTCCTCTGCCCTCTTGTCTAAATAGACCTTTTTGCACAATTTAATTAAGACTGAGATTTTGTTTCATTTCCAGTAACATGTGAATATAAATTTATATATGTAATTTTAAGTGTTATATTAGTAAGACTTTCCCTACTTAGCCATCTCCTAGGCTTTCCCTTGATACCTTTAAAGGTTGTGTAATCTTTTTTTCCTTTTTCCTCCAGGCTTATCATTGGGGCTCAGTGCAGACAGTACAAATCCACTGTTCCAGAAGGCCACTTTCTTCCCTATTTTATTAGATAGGACAGAGAGAAATTGAGAGAGGTTCAGGAGACAGAGAAGGAGAGAGAAAGACAGGCATTCACAAACCTGCTTCACCTCTTATGCAGGCACTGAACCAGATTCTTGGGTGAGTCCTTGCACTTAGTACTATGTGTGAACACCCATGGATTCTGAATCTTTACATTATAAAAATTGGTGTTTTGGGGGGCCGGGTGGTGGTGCACTGAGTTAAGTACACATAGGACAAAGTGTAAGGACCTGCACAAGGATCCAGGTTGGAACCGCTGGTTTCCCCACCTGCAGCGGGGTCACTTCACATGCAGGGAAGCAGGTCTGCAGATGTCTGTCTTTCTCTTCCCAGCTATAACCTTGGAGGCAAAAAACAAAACAAACAAAAAAAAAACTTGTGTTTTGTAGGTAGTTATCCTTGGGAGGTGGGAGGGTGAGAACACAGAACTTCGGCGGATGGTGTGTGGAACAATATACTATAATACTCCAATCTTGCAACCCAACTATTAATCACAAATAAAGGAAAATAAATAAATAAAACAATCAATCCATAAAAACATGTTTTTTTTTTTTAATAAGGGAAGTGTAATAGGAAGTAGGTAAGGAGGGTATCCAAGTAGACACTATTTCATTATGAACTTTATACTGACTCATTGCAGACTATTGTGCACTTTTGCTTTCAGGTATATATTTTGCCCTAATTTATGGATACATGTGAACATATGCTCTATCTCATGGGACCTAGTCTATATCTCGGTTTTGGGACTTTGTTAGGAAGTAAACCAACTGGAATGGATTTAGATAGTCCTATGAAAGAAAAGGTCTCGCCTGAGTAGTGAGGGTGGAGGGTTGACATTTCATGCCTGTTATCTCTGGACACAGTCTGAAATGAAGCATACTGAGGTGGTACTCATTGCATTGATTAGGTTGGGATCAACGGATGCAATATCATTTGGTATGAATTGAGAGAAGCATGCAGGAAAGTGAGCTCCACCCTAGAAGTTCCAGGACTGGGGGAAATATAGGATTTATAGAGGAAGTGGGAGGTTCCTGCTGTCTTAAGGTTTAAGAAGGCAATAGCTAGTTATTGCTATAATAATATTATTTGGCAATTGGGTAAACTTTGAAATATCCCTTTGTTAGGATTTGCTGTATTATACTCAACATCACCATAATTTATGTCCTTTCACATTATTTGTATATAGCTGTGCTACCAGTTGCTCCTCTTCTCCCTGGTCTAAGCTTTTAAGAGAGTCAACATATTAAAGGCTCACTCAGCCTATGCTCTGTGCATTAAAAAGTTTGAGACATTAAGTCAATTTTCCTCTCTCATATTAATTCCCCTCCACTGGAAGCTTTCCTATACTTTACCTCCCTCTGCTTGCATGGACCCAGTATCATTATATTATGGGGTACAGAAGATGGAAGGTCTGGCTTCTGTAATTGCTTCCCCACTGAACATGGGCACTGTCAGGTCAATCCATACCCCCAGCCTGTTTCTATCTTTCCCCATTGAGGCACGGATCCTCAGAGGTAGGGTTTCAGGACATGTTGGTGAGGTTGTCTGCCTAGGGAAGTCAGGTTATCTAGAATAGCCTTTCTCTCAGAGCTGTCTATTTCTTTGACTTAGGGTTTAAGAGGTCCTCTTAAATTGTGTTTACTCAGAACTTCCATGGTTCTCTTAGAAAGAAGTGGGATGGTTCACTTCTGCTTTGGCATCTAAGTGTGCTTTCATATGCCCCCCTCCTTTTTTTGGTTTTCATGTTCCTGTGCTATTTAAGCAAGCTTATATCCCCCAACCACTGAATTAGACAAAGTTTGGTTTGGCCACAGGAAAAAAATATTTAAACTTTATGTAGTGCTGGAGATAGAATCTGTGTTATCACTCCTGTGTGCTGCTGAGACTTATTTTTTATGAGTGAGTAAGAGGAAGATAGAGACAAAGGGAGAACAAGAGAAGTACCACTCTGCCCTCGATGGATTTTTATTCACTTTTGCTCTGTTGCTTTGAAGTGGTACCTGGGGTGAGCCCTAGCAGCTCAATCATGCAGGACACACATTTTTTTGCTGATCCATCTCCAAGGTCGCTAAGCACTGAAAAATCAACTTCTGGTTCAAGACAAACACTATTTTCAGTAAAATAATAAAAAATAGTAATTGTGCTTTGGGAGTTAGAGTTATTACAATAATATCTATTGATTTGTTTTATTTGAAAGATTTCTTCCTTAAATATGAGGGAGCATTTTCACATGAGACAGAGGGAAAGAGTGAGAAGCCAGAGCACCACTTTAGTTCATGAGACATAGGGCCTTACACATGGAAGTTCAATGTCTTAGCTTTTGAACCATTTCTCTAGGTGAAATTGCTTGTGATTTTATGTTACCCAAAGTACAAATTCTTAGTGATAAAAATTTAATGCTACTTTAAGCATCTTTGGATAGGAATTTGAAATACTTTCTCAACTATGCCATATGTGTCTTTCAGATTTTGACATTTTTCTCGCTAATGACAATTGCAGTTAAATTTAGGAAAGAGGCCATGATACATATTGGCAACATCATCTGTCTTCTCTTATTGCTTGATAGCCTGAGTAACTGGTCTAAAAACACAACTTTACTGGTCCTTTTACTTCGTTTATAGCATAAGGAGTTATGATTTGAATATAAACCGCATATGGTATATAGACTATCTTTTATAATTCCTTATGAATATTTAATTAAAGATCAATCCAGTCATCAGAATTCCAGATACAGAAGTTGTACACATTATAGAATAATCCTATGATATCAATAGTTTGAGAAAAGTAGGGATAGTATTGATTCACAGAGATTTAGGGTATAGTTTGCTTGTTTTTGTTTTTAGATTTAATGCTAATAACAATCCCTATAGTAGATTAATCAATAAAAAATATCAAGTCATGCATATGTGCTAGGTCATTCTCATTTGATATCCACTGACTGCTGATCTTAGCATCTACTATTCCTTTGTTTTTTAAAATTACTTATAGAGAATGATAAACTTAATACATTAGGTTACCAGTTATATGGATGTGTGTTATGTTCCTTGAACTGGACATTAGGAAACTGGAAATAGTGGTTAGTTTTAGACATCATGATAAAGGGATATAATCCAGAATTTCTAGAATTTTCAATTTTTGAGGAGAAAACTAAAATACAAAATTTATAAGAAATACCTTAAATAGCAATAGTTTTTTCCATCTTTGTCAGTGCTGTGCAGAACAAAGAGAATATACTTTTCATCCTGAATTAGAATGTATAAAGCAACTTTTATTTTGCATTTAGTCCTAGCAAAGAAGCTATACACATGGCATGATATTTTACTAACTTTACAAATAAGAAGACAGAGAAACTGAGAGGTTATATTACTGACCCAAGATAACACATATAGTATGAATAAAAGAAAACAAAACCGAAAATGGAACCAAAGTTAAGTGTTTACAAACCTAAGCATACGTGAACCTCTCCTCCATCATAGACCTTTTATGCAGTTATAGAAAAGAGTTGTTACTTATATTTTAGGACTTTCTATTGGAGTTTTATACTTACATATTTGATTTATTTACTTTCACACTGTATTTCACTTATTTAGATTCCCAAACCAATTCTTCTTCTTCTTCTTCTTCTTCTTCTTCTTCTTCTTCTTCTTCTTCTTCTTCTTCTTCTTCTTCTTCCTCTTCCTCTTCCTCTTCCTCTTCCTCTTCCTCTTCCTCTTCCTCTTCCTCTTCCTCTTCTTCTTCTTCTTCTTCTTCTTCTTCTTCTTCTTCTTCTTCTTCTTCTTCTTCTTCTTCTTCTTCTTCTTCTAGCGTTTGCCCTTCTTCCGTGGCCAGTTAACAGTGTAGCAGGACCAACAGCTTGAAAGCTGTCAGGAGCTGCTTGTTGCTGGCTTTGAAAGTGACTGGGATCCATGTGGATTCAGTCAGCTAGGAAGGATCGTCAGTTTCCCCAATGAATGGGTACTCACGGGATGCACCACGAGAAGGTCGATCCAATGCACCCAAACTAATACATAAGAACCTATCTCAACATTTTAAGTTTGATCTGTGTCATTTACCTGAGTTTGAGGAACAACTGGTGATTTCTTCAGTAGAGATCATAATCCTCTCTCTAGATACTGCTGCCCCTACCTCTCTTTTAATAGTATGTAATTTCAGTATCTTTTTAACTGGGAAAATCTTCATTGAAACTATTATGGCCAAGTTATGAACATAATACAAAGAAAGAAATTATTTTGCATTTTAAAATACATCTTCAAAAGAATAATAAACCTCTTAGGAAAAACTTTTCCCATTTTCCTGTTGGACATGATGTATAATTTTCATTCACTCTTTTTGTGATATAGGTTTTGATAGCAGAAACTTCCCAATAGCTTTATGGTTAATCAATTAAACAAGAACAGATGACATTCTTTGCTAGTTAGAAGAATATTTCACTAAAATACTAAAATTGAACTTACTTTTGTAGATGTAGGAGAAAAGTCACTTCATTTCTATATATAAGATCAGTGCGCTGTGATTTTATTTACCATCTAACTAATCAAGATATTTCCCCAAAAGAATGATGAGGTGACTTGAATTTGAGTTTCCTGGGATAGAGTGATAGTTGAGTGTTCTGAAAAATATTCTGGAATATTTTTGCTAAGCTTTCAAGAGTATTTGAACTTAGTATTACAAGAGAGTACTTGAGCATTCCAAGAGAGATCTGAGCATTACTAGTCTGATAGACCATAGTGATTTTCTTTCCAAAGAGGCAATTGTCAGTTTAACTTACAGATAAGGTTTTCTGGACACTAAGTAGAATCATTTTCAGCAGTACTATGTCTGTTTTTCCATCTGTTACTTGAGTGTGAATTTTGAAGCCAGGAGGTCAAGTCTTAGAAGCAATTAAATGGAACTTTTGTTCTATTATTGATCAAAACTTAGGTGAGAGTACTGGATTTTTAGGCCTGAATCTATTCCAATCGGTCGTGGACTCTTGGACAATTTACTTATTACCTCTAAGTGTGTTTCCTATAAAAAAAAAATCAAATGAAATACAGTTAGCTAGGTCCAACACCACTGTATTTTATACTTCCCAATGGTCCCTTCCCACACCAATGCATGCACAATTAAACATATAAACACATTGATGCAGAGACAGTCTGCGTTAAGCCACACCTTACTCTTTGTTTAACACTAACTAAATAATATATGTATTAGATGATGTATGCTGAAGACTAATAATTTAAAAATTATGGCAGATTCTTCAAGAAAGGGTAACATTTTAGAATTTCCCCTCACCTGTTTAATTTTTTTAGACATTTGATAATTACCACAAACAGAAAACTGGGTTAATATCTCTTTCTACGGAAGTTCACTATAACTTTTAGTTTAACTCAGTGATTCTTAAATGTTCAAACACAAAAACATTATTATATAAGGTACTGTGGCCAATACTACGGTGATTCTGATGCTTAGCTTATATGGATATAGTGTATCCACTTCCTTGTTTCTTTCACCAATTTATACATAAGGAAACAGACTCAGCAACATTAAGAGAGGAGAAATAGCCTGAAAAACTATATTTTCCATATTTTATTAATAGGTAGTTTTCTGTATCAACATTATTATTTGTGACTTTTATCTGAACTTTTTTTCTCACTAGATTAAATATTAAATTCTTTTAGATTATTTCCTTAGAATTACAAATCTCCCCAAACTCATTACTATCTTTTCTCTTTGTTCTAACATTTTCAATATTTAAAAATACATCAGAACAAGAAGCAGTAAAACAAACAAACAAAAAAACAGAAAGAGACAGAGAGAGAGAGAGACAGAACGAGAGAGAGAGAAAACATATTGGTGAGCTCATACAGACCCACTCAACATCATAAATTCACTTGTTCTCTTAAGATTCTGAAGGACTTGAGAAGGTTGACAAATGTTTATGAAATCAGGGAAATTCAAGATAGAGGACTGATTTCAGGTTACATAACACACATCTGAAATCAGGAAAGGTTGTGTAATATGTTTAAACATAGCAAGGAAGAATAGGAACTTTAGTCTGCTTCCTGAATTATGGGAAAGTAATATGCACACTCTTGTTACTTTCTAACTTCTGTCATCTGCTATAATCTTTACTCAAGGATAATTCACACCTTAACACCTTACTGAAAGCGTGATGTTCCCTCCCCCTTTTCTTTTGCACCATTAGTTTTTATTGGGGAGGCCTGGGGAATACAGGAGTTGAGTTAGGTTGTCTCACAATCACATCATCAAGCTTCAAGTTTAACTTTTCCACTTGACTCATTTAGTATTTGTCATGAAGATTATTTTTCTAAGAGACAATTCCAAATTGGGTCTTATTTTCCATACTTTTACTGTGCTGATTCTTGCTCACATCCATACACTAGAGATAACACAGGAAAATTACATGATTTTATACTTTTCTTCTAGACTATATTGGAAAAGCATTTGGATCAGAAATCATTGTCAGAGGATAGCCAGCAGATGACCACGTGAGTTTCAAGTTTGGATTTTTGTGACTTCTCACTCTCTTAATCTTTATTCCAAGCTGTTATTTTTGCTGTGTAGAAGATTCTCAGCAACCACCTATCAAATTCCCAGTATGCTAGTCATTAGTAAATAAGGATTCCCATATAATAAAAAATGAATAAAATGTTGATTTGACTCATACAGAGGGTGGTTTTCTGCTGCTCCTTGCAAGATGTTGTCAGGCTCAAGAAGAATATGACAATAAAGTATATAGGTTTAAACCTTGCACGCTTGTATATAGAAATCTTATCCAGTTTATCAGAGCCACCATAGTTTTTGGCTAGTGACTGGACTGATAATCTAGGTCTAAGATTCTATCTGATCTGCTATTCTTGTTTGAGTTAAGGGGTGAGGAGCCCAGCAAAAACCATGGTCCATACTGTGACACATGGCCATGCAGGCTGTAATGCACAGTTACGGGGGCATTGTTTACCAATTCCAATGTTAATATCAACCCCGGCTATTATAATATCATAGTGCTTTGTTTTCCCAATCTACTTCCAGCATAAGATCTATAGAAGAAAAAAATTTTGGAGAGGGGGATGGATAACTACATGACTTTAACTGATTTAACATGTGGAGCTAGAATAAGAGGGAGAAGAATCTGGAATGAGAACTGGAACAACTATCTGAGGTTTTTACTTTGATGTACCACTGGGAAACCCTGGTCCTGAAGACCTAGCACTATACTTACTCTAATGATGAAACAGGAAGTAAGTAATGTTTCAACTCAGAGTGTTGTTCCTGATTTCTCTCCCATCCCCTAAAAATGGATTCATTTATATAAAATTTGGTTTGATTTAGCATAATATTCTACATTGGACACCATGTGCCTTAGATTCAAATGTGGCCTTTCAGTGTTTCAACTGAAAATTTGGACCATCATTCTGATTCCTGATTTTTCTTTTTGGTGATTGTTTTCCCACTGTGTGCTTTATTTTCTTCCCAATATCTCTACTTTAGAGTTCATATCAATCACATGGACAAACAGCATCTTTATAACATTTGAATCTGCTCTTCTGTGTCTCATAACTACTCCAACATGGTAGCTGCGTTCTGCTCATCCTGCACAGAACACTATTGTATGTAGAGTGATCAGAGTCCTATTAAAACCTGTAGTCTGAAAATTTTATCCTTTACTTTCTTCTTTCTAATTAAGAGAAAAAAAACTGCATGTGGTTAGTTGAAAGACTGCTTTTTTTTTTCTTCAGGAAAGAGATCTCTAATCACTTCCAGGACTTGTTTGGCTATGACTTGTCCTGGGATTCTGGTGAGTAAGTTCCCTGAGCCTAAGGGTCTACTGGAGCTGGAGCCGGAGAGGGGGAAATCATTCATTCAGATCTGTCAGCACATCTTTCGCTATGAATTACTCTCCTCAACCTATCAGCCTTTTTTTTTTTTTTTTCCTTTGGTATAATAGAAGACTTTCCTGTAAGAATGGGACCCATTCAGAATCACTACAAACATAGAATTCCTTGTTAACACACATTCGAGCCAAAGTATACTTCTCAGTAAATAATGGTGGGAAGAAATGGGATGAATCAGACTATTTTTTTTTTTTATGTGGGGCTTTTGAATAAGTTTTTTCTTTTTCAGTAAGTTCTTACTGGCTCAGTCAAAAATCACTTTTTTCTTTCCTAGTTCTTTTATTTTTTTTAGTTTATTAAAGATTCATATATTATTCTATGAGAGAGAAAGGAAAGTCAGAGCACAGGTTTTGTATGATGCTGAGAATTGAACCCAGAGCCTCATGAATCCAAATTTTGAATTCTTCCTGCTGAGCAACCACCCCATTGTCAAAATCATTTTTTCTACCCAGGCAGTGTTATGGGTAACATGTTTTACATGGTGACCAGGACATAGGGACTATCATGGAAACAAGGCAACAGTGTATGTTGAGTGGAGGAGCAGGAAAAAATGGCACTGAGATTAAGCCTGTGTCCCACCCCCCACATTGAAGGGTTTCCCTGGAGTCCCTAAAAGAACAGGAACAGTACACTACAGTACTGAAGAGATCCAGTCAGCTTTGTTTTTTGACCTTGGCTGCCACTTCAAGCATGGATTTGGTCAAGAATCAGGTTGACTCCATCACTCATCCATCACTGGCCCTGAAAGAGATGTCTACACAATAGCAAAAAACAACTGAATGATTCAGGCTGAAGCTACACCAGGGATTTCTCCAACTGTTGTTGCTTTCAGTGGTTTCCAGGCATGTTACAAAATTTCACTCACTGATCTTTTGTACAGAATTAAGGTAAATACATAATTTTTTATGGGACAGAAAAAAAGATGCTTTTGAAGCTAAAACATCAAAAGGAATCAGGATCACCCATCTATACAGTGCCTAGATAAATAATGGGCATCTGAAGGATTAGTCTATCAGCTGGTTATTTGACCTTTAATAAACCAAGAAACTCTCTTGATGAGTTTATTATTGAACACTGTCCACTTTTCATGTCTCTCTGAGAAACACTGTGCTGTATTAAAAGTGAAGTTAGATTATTATTATAAGGAAGAAATTGTATGAGTCATTTAATTGAGCAAACGTTTCTTTTTCTTTCTCTTCATTTTTTCAGACTATGCACTGGGGAAATTACATTTCATGTGTGAGACATTATATTTCCCACTTCACTGTTAAGTTTTGGTGTTTTATAAAGATTCATTTGTTGAGCTAAATAGAAATGGCTCAGCTTAGTGATGAAGATATTTAATTTCAGTTGCTCTGTTAGGGTCATCATAAGTAGTGTTTCCTAGTCGTAATCAATTTCATTATCTGTATGCTCAGGACAGTAGTTTTAAGTATTGATAAAGTTATTGTCAGAAAGAAATAAGTAAACTCAGGGATGGAGAGACAGCTCACCATGCCTTACTATGCGTATGGTCAAGATTCCAGTGCTGATGCTCCCTGGCACTATGATATCTCTCTCCTTTGACACTCTGTCTCTTTGAATGAAAAAGTAAGTCTAGGAGTAGCAAAAATGTGCATTTTCATGGCCATAAATCTGCAAGAAAAAGAAGGGAAGAGAGACAGAGAGATGGCATACCTGGTTGAGCACACACATCACAGTGAATAAGGGCCCTGGTTCAAGCCCTTGTTCCCCATAAGGAAACTTGAAGGAGGAAAGCTTTATGAGAGGTGAAGCAGGGCTGCAGGGGCCTCACTGTCTCCCTATCTATTTTGCCCATCCTTATCACTCTCTCTATCACTATCCAAAATAAATAAGAACACAAATGTATTTTTAAAAGAATGAATATTTTTGGAAAATAATTTATGCTCTGGTGAGTTTGTTTAAAATAATATTCACTCTTTCCATTAATCTCAAAGAAGAAACTCATATAACATCGTGATTTAACAGTCTAGCAGACTTTGTGATAATTTTTAAATCAATTTTACTTACTTATTTTTTATTTTTTTATTAAATTTATTTTATTTTATTTATTCCCTTTTGTTGCCCTTGTTGTTTTATTGTTGTAGTTATTATTGATGTCGTTGTTGTTGGATAGGACAGAGAGAAATGGAGAGAGGAGGGGAAGACAGAGAGGGGGAGAGAAAGACAGACACCTGCAGACCTGCTTCACCACCTGTGAAGGGACCTGCCTGCAGGTGGGGAGCCGGGGGCTCGAACCGGGATCCTGACGCCGGTCCTTGAGCTTAGCGCCACCTGCGCTTAACCCACTGTGCTACAGCCCGACTCCCTGCTTACTTATTTTTAAAGTACATACAGACACTCCCAATTTCTCTCTCTCATACAAATGAACACATCTATCTCTTACTATGTGATTTAATATTAAATGATAATTTCAGGTATCTTTTTATTTTCTTCTTTATTACAGCACCTTTGAACCTGGTGCTATCTCTGCACTATCTCCCCAGGATTTTTAATAACCCTTTTGAAATATTCAGGTGAATGTTTTCTCTCTCTTTGACTTAGTCTTATAATCTGTAGATTCTCAGTTCCCATTATTTTTTAGATTTTTTCCACCAAAGTTACAATTCTGTAAACAGAATTTTTTTTCTAAAAATCCTAAATTAGTCATTCTATCAACTGAAAGTATTTTAATGATTTTTAACTCATTATATTTTTATGTTACTGCTAATTTCCAAGGAGTATCTATCTGAAGAAGTTGTGATCCATTCTTTAGGTGGTATTCATCATAACAAAAACTGTGGGTCTGAGACAAGACTATGTGTACTCATGACCTTGTGTACTTTTACCTTGAAGAAGTATTTTAATTCTCACACAGCTACAGAGTTTTATAAAGAATCTTAGATTTAGTCAGAGAGATAATAATTAAGAAGGAGCACTTTTGGTTTCTATGAAGGTTAGTGGGAGGATCAAAAGTTTCAGTTCAGTGTATAGTACTCAGATTGACTATTTGTTTTTCAAATGAAGAATTCATCATAAAGGATTGGTGCACTTAGGATGAAGAAGGGAAGACTGTTGTCAGAGACCATAGCTAGGTTAAAGATAAAATCTATTTGTAAACAGTTCAGTTCCAAGTGCTTTTTTTATTATATGGTAGCTTTTATTTCTCACAAAACCCTATAATGTGTGGTCCTTTCACTATCATTTCCATGATTTATAGATTAGAAAAAAAAAAAAAGAGAGAGAAATGTGTCTCTTGTGCAGGGTGACATAGATTGTGAAGCTGGAGGTTAACCTAGGAAGCCTGGCTCTGAAGCCCAAAAGCTTAAACCAGGCTCACTGATAGGAAGCTCACCCTTGCTTGTTCATGCTCATGCTATGTTCCTTATACCCTCTTCCCTGTCTAACTTTTCTATTCTCTTTCTCCACTGTAGAGTAGAATAGAAAACCTAGATGAGGGCATCATACATTTCATGGATCACAAGAAGACTAGTTCTGGTTTTAATTCGCTCTTACTGGACAAGTATCAAGGGAATACCATTTTGACGAAAGCTGAAAAGAGCCCAGTAGAGTTGGGGTGATTGTTAAGTTAGCCATAAGAGCTTAGACTGTGGTGTTTATGGTGAGTGAGCAGACTTGAGGATATATAGTGGCAGGAAACTCTCCCTAGTCAAATGTGAAGATATTTAGAAGGAAAGTGTATGAAAGGCATTAAAAAAAATCAGTGACTTTTCAGTCTACAGTAATAGCAATAGTTTTTTTGTTTTTAAATGTTAGTCATGTGTAGGGCATGAAATTGGTTTTGATAAATTTTAAATCTCTAATATTAATTTCCTTTTGTTTCAGTTTCTTATTTTATTGAAGTATAATTGATATATAACATGAATTTCATTTCTATAATATAATGACAGGATGTGTGTATATACTACAAAATAATCACTGTAATAGATCTAGTCAATTGTTACCAGGCATACCAATAAAAACAGAGAACTTCTTGAAGAGAACTTCTTGAAGATTTACACTTATGATTTCATTTGCCTTCTTTTTTATGACTTTTTTATTAAAATTGATGTACACCATGCTATGTGTTTTGACAGTGCTCTTCACATTCCCAAAGTAAACTGTCAACCAGAGCCTCTCTACCAATATTTACTGTCTACCATTAATTTCTTGGATGCTTCCACCGTTTATGCCACCTATGCTTTTCCTGACTCTGACTGTCATACCCACATCCTTAGTTCAGAGGTCTGAGTCCATAAGTTAGCTTTGGATTGTTTTTGTTTGCTCTGTTAGATTGGTTTTGCTTATTTTTTTCTTTGTGTCTTTATATTCCTTGTAGAGATAACCAGGTTGTCTTTCTCATTTGATTTATTTGGTGTAACATGAAGTCCTCCTCCCCATCCACTTAGATTGTCACAAATGGCAAGAGCTCATCTTTTCTTGGAGCTGAATAGTATTCCATTGTGCACCTACATTACATATTTTATTTTATTTTTTATAGATAGGAAAGAGAGAAATTGAGAAGGAAGGGGAAATAGAGAGAGGGAGAAAAAGACAGTCACTTGCAGACCTGCTTCACTGCTTGTGAAATGACAACCCTCTCCCTGCAAGTGGGTAAACGGGGGTTCAAACTGGGATCCTCAATCTGAAGCACCACTGCCTGACCTCCCCACATCTTCTTTATACACATCTGTCTCAAGACACTTGTTCATATCTTAGCAGCTGCAAATAGGATTGGAACAAATATCCTCTGTGTGTGTATCATTTGCTCTTCTAATGTTTATTTATTTATTGGATAGAGAAAGGGAGAAATTGAGAGGGGAAGGGAGACAGAAAGGAAGAGAGAGACCTGAAGCACTGCTTCACTACTGGTGAAACTTTCCTCCTACAGGTGGTGACCTGGGGCTCAAACCTTGGTGCTTAGCATTGTAGCACATATGCTCTGACACACGTGCCACTACCATGTATACTTGTAAAATTCTGGTTTTTGTTAATTCTATTATTTATTTTTATTATCTTTATTTATTTAATAGAGAGCAAGAATTGAGAGGGAAGGGGGTGATAGAAAGGAAGGGAGACAGAGAAACACCTGAAACATTGCTTCACCACTTGCAAAGCTTCTCTCGTGTAGGTAGGGACTGGGGGCACAAATCCCGGGGCCTTGCTCATTATAACATATGCACTCAACCAAGTGCACTACCACCTGACCCCTTTTTAAAAATTCTATTTTAGGGGATTGTGGGAAGATGGCGGCCTGAGAAATCACTAACAGCGAGTGCTCTGATAGCATCGTAGGCAACGGTAGGATTTTCTGCCTTTAGCAGGCCAGTCAATAAGGGGGGGGGGCACCAAAGAAGTGATTACAGTTTAATTTGGGTTAACAATTAGAGCAAAGGTGACACGGACTAGCGGGGCGCCAGAATTCCCAGGCGGCGCCAGGCAAGGCGAGTGCGCCGGGCATTGTCCTCCGCCCGCCCGGGAAGGTGGCTCCTCCGCCGGTTGCAGAGCGCGGCGGGCAGAGGACCCGGAGAGAGCACTTTAGCTCGGGGGCTGCCTCTTGGGAGTCGCCAGGGTCCACCGCGACCCTGAGGGTGGATCCAAAGACTTCTTGAGTATAGCTCTCATTGGATCAAAGGACTTGGAGCTAGTTTTCATTTTTGAGAAATCCTTTAAAAAAGTCTGGAGGGCGGGGTTTCCCGGAAGATGGCGGATTGAGAAGCGGCTAGCCTTTGAGCTCCGGACACATCTCGTGTAAACAATAGGATTTTCTGCCTTTAGCAGGCCAGCCAATAAGGGGCCATAACGGTCATACCAAGGATGTGTCTATAACTTAATTTGGGTTAAGAATTAGAGTAGGGGAAAAAATTCTTTTTTCTTCCTTTTAATTTTCAAGCATACATCCTTCCCGCCGCCCCCCCCCCCCCCCATAAGCAGTGCCTGGGACCAGCTACTAGCAGGATACCCCATACCACCAAACAGGGTTTTTTTTTTTTTTTTTTAATTCACTGATACACATTTGGGAAGTTCCTCGCACTGCTCTTTAATTACAACTCTTCTTCTTATCTTCTCCCTTTTCTCTCTCTTATCTCTCTCTATATCTCTCTCTTTTTTTTTTTTAATCTTGTCATACACTTCTTTCTTCTTTGCCTTTCTGAATTTGTGAATTACTTTGGGCAAGAAATCTGACCCAGAGTGGACTCTCTATGTGTCTATCTCTGCTCTAGTTCCCTTTACACTCTTGTTACCCTTAGAATATACACTGGATAGTAGATTTGCATAACTGTCTATTCTTGCTATCCTCTCTTCCTTTTCTCTTTCTTCACTGGGAATTGGTTACTATTCTTTCACGGACTGGAGAAATTGTTTGGCTAACTGGTAACGATTAAACTCCTTCAATACTTACTTCAGTTGCTACTGTTATTCCGGAGGTTGGTGAGTGCAATTGTCATAAAGGTATTTAGTACAGTGTTACTTGTGCTCAAAACACAACAACTGAGGAACAACAGAGCATTAAAAAAAAAAAAGAGAGAGAAACACATAAATTAAAAAAAAATGGGTAGATTAAAAACAAATAAAACTGCTACGCCAATGAATGAAGACAAGAGCCCAGAAGAAACCACAAATCAGTCAGAAGTAACCATAGATAAGAAAAGTATGCAAGCAATAATAAACTTATTAATCACAGAAATGAAAACAACATTGGAGGAAAGAAATGGCAGTATTAGGGAAACAACAGTTGAGACCCCCAAGGAAAATACTGATTATCTTGAGACAATTAGAGAACTGAAAGCTGAAATAGCTGTAATGAAGAAAGAAGCTGAGGCAAGGGAAAGCAGACTAACAGAAGCAGAAAACAGAATTAGTCAGATAGAGGATGAGTTAGAGAAAACTAAGAGGTGAAAGAGCTTAAAAAGAGATTGAGAGACACTGAAAACAACAACAGAGACATATGGGATGATCTCAAAAGAAGTAACATTCGTATAATTGGCCTGCCAGAGGAAGAAAGAGAGGAAGGGGAAGCAAACATTCTAGAGGAAATAATACAAGAAAATTTCCCAGACCTGAATAACAGAAAGAATATCAAGGTGCAAGAGGCCCAGAGAGTACCAAACAGAATCAACCCAGACCTGAAAACACCAAGACACATCATAGTCACAATGAGAAGAAGTAAGGATAAAGAAAGGATCCTAAAGGCTGCAAGAGAGAAACAAAAAGTCACATACAGGGGAAAACCCATAAGACTTTCTGCAGATTTCTCCACTCAAACTCTAAAAGCCAGAAGGGAGTGGCAAGATATCTATCGAGCCCTGAATGAAAAAGGGTTTCAACCAAGGATTATATATCCTGCTAGACTTTCATTCAAGCTAGATGGAGGATCAAAACCTTCTTAGATAAACAACAGTTAAAGGAGGCAACTATCACCAAGCCGGCCCTGAAAGAGGTAAAAGACCTCTTATAAACAAGAACATCACTATAATACTTGTAATATATCAGAGTAAACAAATTGTTTTTTAGAACAATGGCACTACAATACATTAAATCCATAATATCAATAAATGTCAATGGCTTAAACTCACCCATCAAAAGGCACAAGGTGGGGGGATGGATCAGAAAACATAACCCAACCATATGCTGCTTGCAAGAATCCCATCTGTCACAACAAGATAAACACAGACTTAAAGTGAAAGGATGGAAAACTATCATACAGGCTAACGGTCCACAAAAAAGGGCAGGAACAGCCATTCTCATCTCAGACACGATAGATTTTAAATTAAATAAAGTAATAAAAGATAGGCAAGGACATTACATAATGATTAGAGGATCAATCAGCCAAGAAGACTTAACAATTATTAACATCTATGCACCCAACGAGGGACCATCTAAATATATTAAACACCTATTGAAAGAATTTCAAAAATACATCAATAGTAATACAATAATAGTGGGAGACTTCAATACCCCACTCTCACACTTAGACAGATCAACAAAGCAGAGAACCAATAAAGATACAAGAGAATTGAATGAAGAGATTGACAGACTAGACCTCTTGGGCATTTTCAGACTCCTACACCCCAAAAAACTGGAATACACCTTCTTTTCAAATCCACATAACACATACTCAAGGATAGACCACATGTTAGGCCACAAAGACAGCATCAATAAATTCAAGAGCATTGAAATCATCCCAAGTATCTTCTAAGACCACAGTGGAGTAAAACTAACTTTTAACAACAAACGGAAAATTATTAAAAGACATAGAATTTGGAAACTAAACAACATGCTCCTTAAGAACCACTGGGTCAGACACTCACTCAAACAGGAAATTCAAATGTTCCTGGAAACTAATGAAAATGAAGACACAACCTATCAAAATATTTGGGACACAGCTAAAGCAGTACTGAGAGGGAAACTTATAGCTATACAATCACATATTAAACACCAAGAAGAAGCCCAAATGAACGAACTTACTACACACCTCAAGGACTTAGAGGAAGAGGAACAAAGGAACCCTAAAGCAACCAGAAGGACAGAAATCACTAAAGTTAGAGCAGAAATAAACAACATCGAAAATAAAAGAACCATACAAAAGATCAATGAAGCCAAATGTTGGTTCTTTGAAAGATTAAACAAAATTGACAAACCCCTAGCCAAACTCACCAAACAAAAAAGAGAGAAGACTCAAATTAATAGAATTGTAAACGATACAGGAGATATCACAACTGACACCACAGAAATCCAGAGAATTCTGTGAAACTTCTATAAAGAACTATATGCCACCAAGCTAGAGAATCTGGAAGAAATGGAACAATTCCTAGAAACCTATGCACTTCCAAAACTGAACCAAGAAGAACTACAAAATCTAAATGCACCAATCACAGACAAAGAAATTGAAACCGTTATTAAGAATCTCCCCAACAACAAAAGTCCTGGACCAGATGGCTTCACAAACGAATTCTACAAAACTTTCAGGAAACAGTTAATACCCATACTTCTTAAGCTATTCCATAAGATTGAAGAAACAGGAATACTCCCTTCCACCTTTTATGAAGCCAACATCACCCTGATACCAAAAGCTGATAGGGACAGAACAAAAAAGGAAAACTACAGACCAATATCTCTGATGAACATAGATGCCAAAATATTAAACAAGATCTTGGCCAACCGGATACAGCAACACATCAAAAAGATTGTTCATCATGACCAAGTAGGATTCATCCCAGGAATGCAAGGCTGGTTCAACATCCGTAAATCAATCAATGTCATTCATCACATCAATAAAAGCAAAGCCAAAAACCACATGATTATCTCAATAGATGCAGAGAAAGCCTTTGACAAAATCCAACACCCATTCATGCTCAAAACTCTACAAAAAATGGGAATAGATGGGAAATTCCTCAAGATAGTGGAGTCTATATATAGCAAACCTACAGCCAACATCATACTCAATGGACAGAAGCTGAAAGCATTCCCCCTCAGATCAGGGACTAGACAGGGCTGCCCACTGTCACCGTTACTCTTCAACATAGTATTGGAAGTTCTTGCCATAGCAATCAGGCAAGAGAAAGAAATCAAAGGGATACAGATTGGAAGGGAAGAAGTCAAGCTCTCACTATTTGCAGATGATATGATAGTATACATAGAAAGACCTAAAGAATCCAGTAGAAAATTACTGGAAGTTGTTAGGCAATATAGCAAGGTATCAGGCTACAAAATCAATGTACAAAAATCAGTGGCATTTCTTTATGCAAACACTAAATATGAAGAAGAAGACATCCAGAAATCACTCCCATTTACTGTTTCAGCAAAATCAATCAAATACCTAGGAATAAAGTTGACCAAAGAAGTGAAAGACTTGTATGCTGAAAACTATGAGTCGCTACTCAAGGAGATAGAAACTGATACCAAGAAATGGAAAGATATCCCATGCTCATGGATTGGAAGAATAAATATCATCAAAGTGAACATTCTCCCCAGAGCCATATACAAATTTAATGCAATACCCATCAAAGTTCCACCAAGCTTCTTTAAGAGAATAGAACAAACACTACAATCATTTATCTGGAACCTGAAAACACCTAGAATTGCCAAAACCATCCTAAGGAAAAGAAACAGAAATGGAGGCATCACACTCCCAGACCTTAAACTATATTATAAAGCCATCATCATCAAAACAGCATGGTACTGGAAAAAAAATAGGCACACAGACCAGTGGAACAGAATTGAAAGCCCAGAAGTAAATCCCAACACCTATGGGCATCTAATCTTTGATAAGGGGGCCCAAAGGATTAAATGGAAGAAGGAGGCTCTCTTCAATAAATGGTGCTGGGAAAATTGGGTTGAAACATGCAGAAGAATGAAATTGAACCACTTTATCTCACCAGAAACAAAAATAAACTCCAAATGGATCAAAGACCTAGATGTCAGACCAGAAACAATCAAATACTTAGAGGAAAACATTGGTAAAACACTTTCCCATCTACACCTCAAGGACATCTTTGATGAATCAAACCCAATTGCAAGGAAGACCAAAGCAGAAACAAACCAATGGGACTACATCAAATTGAAAAGCTTCTGCACATCCAAAGAAACTATTAAACAAACAGAGAGACCCCCCACAGAATGGGAGAAGATCTTCACATGCCAGACATCAGACAAGAAACTAATCACCAAAATATATAAAGAGCTCAGCAAACTTAGCCGCAAAAAAGCAAATGACCCCATCCAAAAATGGGCAGAGGAAATGAACAAAACATTCACCACAGAGGAGATCCAAAAGGCTAACAAACATATGAAAAACTGCTCTAGGTCACTGATTGTCAGAGAAATGCAAATTAAGACAACACTAAGATACCACCTCACTCCTGTAAGAATGGCATACATCAAAAAGGACAGCAGCAACAAATGCTGGAGAGGATGTGGGGACAGAGGAACCCTTTTACATTGCTGGTGGGAATGTAAATTGGTACAGCCTCTGTGGAGAGCAGTCTGGAAAACTCTCAGAAGGCTAGACATGGACCTTCCTTATGACCCAATACTTCCTCTCCTGGGGTTATACCCCAAGGACTCCATAACACCCAACCAAAAAGAGGTGTGTACTCCTATGTTCATAGCAGCACAATTCATAATAGCTAAAACCTGGAAGCAACCCAGGTGCCCAACAACAGATGAATGGCTGAGAAAGCTGTGGTATATATACACAATGGAATACTATGCAGCTATCAAGAACAATGAACCCACCTTCTCTGACCCATCTTGGACAGAGCTAGAAGGAATTATGTTAAGTGAACTAAGTCAGAAAGTTAAAGATGAGTATGGGATGATCCCACTCATCAACAGAAGCTGACTTAGAAGATCTGAAAGGGAAACTAAAAGCAGGACCTGATCAAATTGTAAGTAGGGCACCAAAGTAAAAACCCAGTGGTGAGGGGTAGACATGTAGCTTCCTGGGCCAGTGGGGGTGGGAGTGGGCGGGAGGGATGGGTCACGGTCCTTTGGTGATGGGAATGGTGTTTATGTACACTCCTAGCAAAATGTAGACATATAAATCAGTAGTTAATTAATATGAGAGGGGGAAATCAATTGTATGTCTCAAAGGTTCTCAAAAGACAAACTGAATCTTTTTAATAGATAGGCTATGTATTTGATATGCGGACTCTCTCAAAAGCCTAGACCAAGTAGATTAGAAGCTTCCAATAGCACAGCTATATACAAGATACTGGGTACTGTACAGCAAACCATAACAAAGGGACTTTTCAAAGTTAACCCAATTAACAAATAATGTGATGATAATATTAACTATTGATTGTCTTTTTGAACCCTAAGACAGCAGGAACCTCACATCTCCACTATAGAGCCCCTACTTCCCCCAGTCCTGGAAGCCTTGGATAGGGCTCACTTTCCCGTATGCATCTCCCAATCCATACCAAATAATATTGCATCCGCTGATCACAACCTAACCAAAGCAACGATTGCCATCTCAACATGCTTCACCTCAGAGTGTATCCAGAGACTTCACGTGTGGAATGACAACCCTTCAGCTTCATTACTCGGGTGAGACCTTTCCTTTTATAGTACACTCTAATTTCATCTCAGGTAGTTCACTTTCTAACAAAGTCCCATAACCTAGACATACACCAGTTTCTGTGAGAGAGAGCGTATGTGCACACGTATCCATAAACTACTGCAAAATATATACCTGAAAGCAGGATTACACTAGAGTTTGCAGTGAGTACCTCCCTAACACTTCCTCTCCACTATTCCAAACTTGGGATCCATGATTGCTCAACAAATTGTTTGGATTTGTATGTTAACTCTCTTTTCAATCACCAGGTTCCAGATGCCACCAGGATGCTGGCTAGGCTTCCCTGGATTGAAGACCCCACCAATGTGTCCTGGAGCTCAGCTTCCCCAGAGACACACCTTACTAGGGAAAGAGAGAGGCAGACTGGGAGTATGGACCGACCAGTCAACGCCCATGTTCAGCGGGGAAGCAATTACAGAAGCCAGACCTTCTACCTTCTGCAACCCTCAACGACCCTGGGTCCATGCTCCCAGAGGGCTAGAGAATGGGAAGGCTATCATGGGAGAGGGTGGGTTATGGGGATTGGGTGGTGGGAATTGTGTGGAGTTGTACCCCTCCTACCTTATGCTTTTGTTCACTAATCCTTTATTAAATAAAAAATTTAAAAAAAAAATCTATTTTATTAAGCAATTAATGTGCATTTTTCTACTTCATTTAAAAAATTTAGTCTTTAGGACTACCAAGAAAATAATACATGACTGACTAACTTGTTGCTATGCTTCACATTGGTTTGGTCGCACACCTCCTCCTCTGGGAGGTGGTGGTTTGACCCCTGCTAGTTTCCCAGGCCCCCTTGTCCCCGCCTCCGAACCCCTACGGACTTCCAGAGTCCCAGCAGTGGCCTCAGGAGGAGAAAGATGGAGAAGCACATGGTGTGGTGATTTGCCCACTCGTGAATAAAGAAATACAGCTTCTCTGCCCAGGCGTGTGTCCTCAAATCTCTGTCTACTGCCACAAAGCTAGCCCTGACAACTGGAGGCCCTGAACCTTAACAACATATGGCGCCCAATGTTCCACCCCCTGGCATTCTTCCGAGGACATCTGCTTTGGACTGGCACTTCTATTGGACTCACTGGTACACCTCTTGGACACTTTGCACAAAACTAGCAGCTTCCCTTTATGCTGCTGGGTTTCTCAAAGACTGACTGCAGTCAGCTGCCTTGGGACTCTAGGCCATATACCCGCTCCCATGCTAGGTAATGCCCACAGGAAAAAAAAAAAAGCCCGTCGAGGCAAAAGCCCCCAGAGGCAGCAAAGGTTCTTTAGCTGATAAAGCTTTGCCCACAGAAGCAAAAAATGGCCCCCTTAGGCCTTCCCTTGGCAGCACACTGGGTTTGGCCCCTGCTAGTTTCACGGGCCCCCTTGTCCCCACCCCCGAACCCCTACAGACTCCCAGAGTCCCAGCAGCAGCCCCCCGGAGGAGAAAGATGGAGAAGCACATGGTGTGGTGATTTCCCCGGTTGTGAATAAAGCAATACAGCTTCTCTGCCCTGGTGTGTATCCGCGAGTCTCTGTCTACCGCCGCAAAGCTGGCCCAGCCAACTGGAGGCCCTGAACCTTAATGACACTAACCTATGAAGAAACTCAGTAGTGAGATGCAAGCTCATGAACATATTATTTCTAGATAACATTTCAAGAGGGTGGCCTCTAAGCCATTCTTGGGTTGTGAAATTGGCGAGTGTGTAGGAGCTAATTCACATCTCAATAAGGCCAAAAATTCTTAAGATAAATGTTAGCCTAGAGTTTGCAGTGAGTACCTCCCTAACACTTCCTCTCCACTATTCCAAGCTTTGGGTCCATGATTGCTCAACAATTTGTTTGGCTTCGTATGTTAACTCTCTTTTCAGTCACCAGGTTCCAGATGCCATCAGGATGCTGGCCAGGCTTCCCTGGATTGAAGACCCCACCAATGTGTCCTGGAGCTCAGCTTCCCCAGAGACACACCCTACTAGGGAAAGAGAGAGGCAGACTGGGAGTATGGACCAACCAGTCAACGCCCATGTTCAGCGGGGAAGCAATTACAGAAGCCAGACCTTCTACCTTCTGCAACCCACAATGACCCTGGGTCCATGCTCCCAGAGGGATGGAGAATGGGAAAGCTACCAGGGGAGGGGGTGGGATATGGAGATTGGGTGGTGGGAACTGTGTGGAGTTGTACCCCTCCTACCCTATGGTTTTGTTAATCCTTTCTTAAATAAAAAAAAAAGAATAAAATTTAAAAAAAAAGAAAAAGAAAAAAATTTAAAAAAATGTTAGCCTATGCTTGGAAATAGAACAATTGTTATGTAAAAAGACTTTCATGCCTGAAGCTACAAGGTGCCAAGTACACTGTAGGGTACCACCATAAAGCAGAGTTGAGCGATATTCTGGTTAAAAAAAAAGTACTGGGATGCCATACGTAAGAAATAAAGAAAGAAAGAAAGACTGTTGAAGAGGCTGTGGGGAAAAGGAACTCTCCTACACTGAAGATATGAATGTAAATTGGTTCAACCCTGTGGGAAATAGTCTAAGAATTCACCAGAACAATAGAAATGAATTTATTCTATGGCTTAGAAATTCCTTTCCTGATTTATGTCCAAAGGAAACAAAAATCTATTTCTGAAGAAACAATGTACACCTATGTTCCTAGCAACACAATTTGTAGTAGCCCAAACTTGAAAGTATCTCATTTGTCCAGCAAAAGATGAAGGGTCAACAAGTTATGATATATATATGTAATATAATACTATGCAGCTGTTAAAATGTTGAAGTCATCTCCTTTGCCACATCTTAGATAAATCTTGAAGGTACTAGGTTGAGTGAGACAAGCCAGAAAGAGAAGGGTGAATATTGAATGATTTCACTCATAGATAGAAATGTAGAAGCAAGGACAGTAATGGAAAACATAAGCTGAAACTTGGACTGAATGTGGTGTATTGCAATAAGGCAAAGGACTGGGGACAGAGGGGAGTGGGATGTGATACAGAAGCCCTGGGATTCTGGTTCATGGTGATTGAAAAGGGCCTAGGGTGGGGGACAGAGAGTATTGGCAGACCTATCATGGAGAGAGATGAGTTGTACCTATATGTCAAGATTTATACTGTAAACCATTAAAACTTCCCAATAAAGTGGAACAATAAATTAATTGAATGATTTAAAGCCACTGACCTGTAGTCTTAAAGTTTAGTCAGGACAAAGTGAGAGTGTTATGACGTTGAGAGAAGGTTCAGTGCTGTGTTTTCTCTCTCTAACTTGTTCTGAATGGAAAGGTTGGCCTGGGCATGATGATCTTTCATGTAAAGAAATAAATTGATTGACTTATATATGCTGAACCATTTCTGTTTCCCAAGGATGAATTCCACTTGGTTGGGATAATTCTCTTAATATATTGTTGTATTTGATTAGCCAAAATTTTGTTGGGTATCTTTGCATCAATGTTCATCAGAGATGCAGGTCTATAGTTTTCTTTCTTTTTTTTTTTTTTTTTTTTTGGTGGAGTCCTTTTCTGGTTTGGGGCTCAGGATGATATTAGCCTCATAAAAGGTGTTTGGGAGTGTTCCCTCTTCTGTTTTCCAAAAGAGTTTAAGGAGAATGGATTGTAAAATTTCTTTTGACTATTTTATAGAATTCACTAGTATAGCCATCTGGACCTGGGCTTTTGTACTTGGGGAGTCATTTGATTACTGTTTCAATTTCTTTTCTTGTGACCAGCTGGTTAAGTTTACTTACTTCTTCTTGTGTCAAGGCTAACAGTTGGTATGATTCTAAGAAGGTGTCCATTTCTTCTAAGTTGTTGAATTTATGTTCATATAGATGTCTGTAATAGTCCTACATGATCTTTTGCATCTTATCTTCATCTGTCTGCCATAATATCTTCTCTCTCATTTCTGAGTGATTTGACCATAGCTTTCTCTATTTCCCCCCTTTTTTAAAATTAGTGATGTAATATTGGTTTACAAAATTATGAGACAATAGGGGTATAATTCCACATCGTTCCCACCATCAGAGTTCTGTGTCCCCATCCCCTCCACTGAAAACTGCAGTAGTTTTCTCAAGGTCACAGATGTGGGTTGACTAATATTTATATAAATATATTCATTTTTCTATGTTCCTGCCTTCCCTTCCTTTCTAAGTTACACTTATACCCACACTTCCAAGTGTGCCTCATTTTTCCTTTTCTTTCTCTAGGGGTTGGGGGTCTTGATGAAATTGGAGTTCAGAGCCCTCTGGTCATCTTCCCCTAACATTCCCCCCCTCTGGGAATTCTTCTTAGGGTACAGAAGATTGGAGTTCTGTAATTGCTTCTCTGCTGGACATGGGTGGTAGCAGGTCAATACGTACTCCCAGCCTATTTCTGTCTTTCTCTAGTGGGCAGGGCTCTGGAGAGGTGAGGTTCTGGGACACATTGGTGAGGTTATCTGCCCATGGAAGTCAGAATGAGATCCTGATATTTCTTTTGGAATTCTGTAGTGTGGGTGGTGGTGTCAAAGATTCCATGAGAAAATTTTCTCTGGCCACATCTCAAGTCATCATGTGAGTATTATACTCAATATTATGTCTCTGGTTCTCAGGCTATTCTCCTAATTTCATAAATGTTTATCTTGACTAAAAATTTGGCAAGATGTTCTCATCCGAATGTAATAAAACTATGGGTGTTCCAAAATTTTTATAAAAATAGTTATTTTATTTTTTAATTTTTATTTATTTATTTATTTATTTATTTTTACCAGAGTACTGTTCAGCTCTGGCTTATGGTGGTGCAGGGGATTGAACCTGGGGCTTTGAGCCTCAGGCATGAGAGTCACTTTGCATAACCATTATGCTATCTACCCTCTGCCCAGTTTTTTAAATTTTAATATTAAGTTATTTTCCTGGGCTTCTACTTTCATAATCATCCTTCACATGAATAAATGGAAAATCAAGTTTCTTTTTTGTTAACTTCAGTAACTATGTAATAAAAATCAAAGTAGAACTTTAGTTCTAATGATTGATTTAAGCTTTCTGTGTAAGAAAGACATAGGTTAGAGGTTGTTTGAAAAGGAAATAATGATCATTTTCCAAGGATAACTCCAGTTATGGACAGTGAAATTTCCTCTGGTGACACCTAAATTGGAAACAATTTGCACTGATCATATTTTCCTCTCTTACAATGGTCTATGGCTGTAAGAATGACAATGCAAAATGTTCATACTCTACTGATTATTGACATATTATTAACAAGTTAGATTTAAAATGTTATCTCCATAGCAGCAGGGACAAATTAGAATGGCAGTTTAGGAACTAGTAGCTTCACATATATATCCTTTTGCACTAATGATTATGTTACTGTCTTCTTTAAATTTATTTTTTTCTCTGAATTTATTTTTTTAATGTTTATCAATATTTTTTATTTTATAAATAAATTAAAAATGCATACACATTCTCACACTCAAGGACCCATACTAAAACAGCTGGTCTCCATCTTCAGGGGAAGCATTAATGTAGGTGTCCCTTTATCTATCTATCTATCTATCTATCTATCTATTTATCTATCTGTCTATCAATCAATCAATTATCTAGCTGTCTATCAATCATCTAGCTATCAATCATCTATCTATAATCATCTCTATCTCTAACTTCCAACCCTCTACCTAAAATAAAGATAAGGAATAGTGGCCACCAGTAAGAGTGGAGTCATGTGTTTGTGGAGTCTCAAGGATTATCCTGGTAGTAGTGAATAAATAAATAAATATCCTGATTAAAGTCATTAACTTTTCTAACTATATTTATCTATTAGTAATTTTATTATCCATGAACTCATATTTGTTCACAAAATGATGAGATTTCTGAGGTATAGTTTTACACTCTGCTGGCTGGCCACTCCGGGTCTCCAGCACCCCTGGCCAATGGAGGCGAGGGTCAGAGCAGCCCCCTGGGAGTCCTGGGGTAGCTCCATGTGCCAAGGGAAAAGTGCTCAAAGAGACAAGCAGTCAGCTATGGGAGAGACTCAGTAGGACAACTTGTTTATTGAAAGAGAAAGCAAGTACATATACCCATTACCCAGGGCGAAAGTCGAGGTAATCATTAACCTAAACACAAAGCAATACAATTGCATAGTCAATTTTGACCTGTAAACTGTTTGATCACAAGTAGAAAGTTACCGTACAAGGTTTGATCACAAGCTTCACAATGCATATCTCCCTGAGGATAAATTGCAGGCACTTCAGGGCAAGGGGAGGTGGTGAGTGTTGAGTAACAGGAATTTGTGGTGGTTTTTCAAGTTTGGCCAAACACAATGTGCAGTAATTCATGGCCTTTGTTTTAAGGGGAGAAGAGGGGTATGTGCAGAAAGCTAGCCCCCATTCTGGAGATGCCATCCATCAATAGTTCATGAGGTCAGGGGAACCTGCCCTTATCTCAACCCAAAGGGAAAGCTGGGGGTTTACCTGCTTGGACCTCATGAAAACAAGGGCCTGGGCTTTCTGGGACAGTGGGCCCATCCTCCAACCATACTCATTTGTGTATATGTAACTCACTTCACCTAGAACTGAACAACTTCTCCCCACCCACAGTCCATGCCCCATAAGCACCATTACAATATTTTTTTTTGCTTCATGTTCTTTTGCTTTATTTCTTTGTATTCTACATATGAGTGAAATCATGCAGTAGTTACCTCTCATTTCTTTTTTTACTTATGGGGCTGTGATGGCTCACCTGACAGAGTGAAAATTTCCTTATTTCACTAAGCATACATAATCACCTTCAGTTCTACTGAGTTTATTTGAACTATACAGTATCATCTTTAATTGCAGAGCAGTAATCCAATGTTTTTATTTGTCGTAACTTCTTTACCTAGTCATCTGTCAATACTGACACTAGTCACAATAGCCGTTATGCAATAAATTCAACTATATTTGGAATTATAAGGAAATACTTATCCTGCTTTACAATCTTATGTGATTTTTTTTACATTATTTGATATAAATCTCTTTCTGAACTTCTCATTTCCAACCATTTAATCAAATACATACATTAGACTTCTTCCTGATGCAGAAATTCTGCACTGACTACTGTGTTAATCCCACTCTAGGTATTTGCATGAAGGTCTTCTTTTCATTCAGAGTCTTAATCTGTATCATTTATAGTGTACTCTGGGTCGTTCCTAGTATTTATTGTAGTTATAGGGAATATTTTTTCTTGTTTACTTATTTGTATCCAATACTAGATTTTCAAATCACTTTTTCCCTTCATGGACTTTAATCTAAGATATACATGATAAACAAAGAGAATAACTGAATTTATGAATCAACAGATAACTTTGGCACATGAATGGAGCTAAATACCATAGGCTTCTACTCAACTGATAACTTTGAGATCCAAACTATTTCCAACTCATCATATTAAACCCATATAAATATGGCACAGAGCTCGTACTATTTACAGTGTTTCATTTTGAGATGTATTTGGTACAAGAATGGTATAACAATGAATGGGGGCTTTGCCTTAGGCTTCTAGATCCACTGCCTGCCTTGCTAGTTCGTGCTTGGTGGCTCAGGGAACTACATTTCATAGGTTCCTTTGCTTTTGGCCTCTGGCTAGGCTCAAAAAAAAAGAAACAAAAAAAAAATCTATACAATAGAGCATGCCTTCTTTTCTGTCTGCTTTTAAAGTACACTAGGTATATAGTAATATTTACTAAGTGACTACAGATATTTTCAGCATTCCTGGAGGCTAGGTCTTGGCATACCTAGTTGAGTGTTATAATGAAGAAGGATCCTAGTTCGAGTACCCAGAACCTACCTTCAGGGGAAAAGCTTCACCAGCCATGAAGAAGTGCAGCAAGTGTCTCTCTGTCTCTTTTCCTCTCTATCTCCTCCTTCCCTCTCAATTTCTGACTGTCTGTATCCAATAAATAAATAGATTAAAAAATTGTAAAAAGATATTTTCACCATTCCTGACACAACCTAGTTGGAGCAATTCTCCTATAGTTATATCTTTCTATCAGGAATTAACTCTATTAAAGTGAAATAATTTCTTACAGAAGATTATGGTGAGAGTACAGTCTGCTTCAATAATCAGTAACTCTCAATCTCTGTCTCCCTTCTTTGCTCTCTATGCTTTTATGTTATTACTACTCACTGTTCCTTTTTTTTTTTTAATTCTTTACTGGAGGATTAATGGTTTACAGTTGACAGTAAAATACAATGGTTTGTATATGTGTAACATTTCACAATTTTCCTCATAACAATTCACCACCCCCACTAGGTTCTCCTCTGCCACCATGTTCCAGGACCTGAATCCTTCTTCCCCTACCCCAGAGTCTTTTGCTTTGGTGAAATATACTGTTTCCTTTTTGAAAACTTAAATTTTTTTAGATGAGACAGCTTTGATATAAATTTGTGAAGCTCACATAGAAAAACACAAGCTTAGATATTAGCCACACTCTAGTCCTCTGTTTTTCCTAAAGAATGTTCTTTGGTAGCAGGAATGGAGGTAGAGATTTCACCTTTTCACCTCAAGGGTACACTCTGTTTTCAGTGAACTCTCTTCCAAACGAAGACTAAGATGATAAAACATAACTTAACAATGTTATTGCTATTATTTTTTTTTCCTTTACTGCCTGTTTATAACAAGTTCTCTCTCTAAGAATGTGTTTATCTGGTAGTGGAGAATGGCTTGATTCTTAATTCTTTATCTGATTAAGTGCAATTTTAAATATCTAATAATTTCTTCTTCAATGTGGAAAATTAAGAGCCTTTTTAAAAAATCTGTAACAAAATACTTGGTGTGATCTTAGTCACTAAGACTTTATGTTCCTTGTTTGTAAAATAGAACCCTGGTGTCTTATTCCTTTCATACATAATGGCCTTTCATACATAATGGTATTCAATAACATTGCAAAGTGATCAATGAGCTTTCATTTTTGAATGACTATAGTTTTAAATTGCATTCTTGGGGCAAATGCTGATGTACAAGTCTGTTGTTATAGGTTTATAGTTTTATTTTAGTTAATGGTAAGAGGTCAGCACACACTTTTCAACAACTTGTCATCTTCCTCCACCATAGGACACTGGTCCCCCACTTCCCTTTCTACTTTCATTGCTTTAAAAGTCATTTTAGTATGTAAATAGAGACTTATAGGACAGTTGACACATTGATATTGTCTCTTCCCTCCCTGTCACCCTGTCATAGATATCTTAATAACAATTCCACTATCAACACAAATCCCTCTTCACCATTTTGTACTAGATACCCAATGCCGCCCCCAGTTCAGATTCCTTTGCTTTGTTGCAGTTCACTTTACACAGTCCAAACTTCACCCTGTAGTTCACTTTTCTTCCCTTGCTTCTTAAGTTCCATGAAGAATGACACACAAAAGATTGAATCAAAGAGTCTTATTGCCACACTAGTAAGCCATGTACTAGTAAAGAATGAAAAGGCCTTCTCTTCAGAAATTACACCCAAAGTACAAGACTTAATGTATATTTACTTATTTATTCCCTTTTTTCACCTTTGCTTTTTGTTGTTGTATTTATTTATTTTTATTTTTTTTATTTATAAAAAGGAAACATTGACAAAACCATAGGATAAGAGAGGTACAGCTTTGCACAATTCCCACCGCCAGACCTCCGCGTCCCATCCCCTCCCCTGATATTCTTTAATCCTCTGGGAGTATGGACCCAAGATCATTTTGGGATACAGAAGGTTGAAGTCTGGCTTCTATAATTGCTTCCCCGCTGAACATAGGTGTTGACAGGTCAATACATACTCCCAGCTTGTCTCTTTCCCTAGTGGGGAAGGGCTTTAGGGAAGCAGAGCTCCAAGGCACATTGGTGGGGTTGTCTTTCCAGGGAAGTCTGGTTGCATCCTGCTAGCATCTGGAATCTGGTGGCTGAAAAGAGAGTTAACATACAAAGCCAAACAGATTGTTGAAAAATCATGGAATTAAAGGCTGATAGTGCAGATGAAGTGTTGGGGGGGGTCCTCCATTTTGTAGATAGCTAGTAGGCATATTTTAGTTATATTTCAAAGGGCCTGTAGCTATACTATTTTTTTTTTTTTTGCCTAAGCCTGAAATCTGATATGCAGGAGGATCCAAGTTATTGTCTGAGGAGAGGATGTCATGGCTGGAAAAAGGACCAGAAAGCTGGATCAGGGAAGAGAGTAGTTCCCTAATATGGGAAAATGGTATAAATATTGTTTACTGTAAACCCCATCGATTTGATGTGATCTGGGCCCATATTCAGCTTAGGAGCCTGTGTAACCTTTGCATCCCTCTAGATCTGAGCTCACATTCTGTGGTCATGAGTAGGCACATTCCATGCTGCTCCAGTATTGACCCATCTTCCTCAGGTGTAGCATAAAATATGTTGTCCATCCTCCCTTCGGAGGATGGAATATTCTCTACTATTGTTGATCCAAGTTGAGGGCAAGGTTCTATGTGGGCCCACAAAGGGGTCTATTTTGTTTTTCTTGATAGAAATGACCAGTAACAATGGAGAGAGGGATTTATTTGAGGTCTAGGAACATCATGTCTATTTGGGAATCTCAGGACTCCCTAATTAGAGCCCCAGCTGATGGGGTGGCCTGATAGTGACTAAAGAGTCATTGTTAAAGTATGCCAGTCTCTTGCCCTTATTCAGCTTTTGCAGCCCTTGCTTTAATAAGGTTAGCTTTGGAGTGAGTGAGAGAACTGTAATAGGAAGTAGGTGAGGAGGGTATCTAAGTCTAAGTAGACACTATTTCATTATGAACTTGATACTGACTCATTATAGACTATTGTGTATTTTTGCTTTCAGGTATATATTTTGCCCTAATTTATGGATACATGTGAACATATGCTCTATCTAACAGGACCTGGCCTATATGTAGGATTTGGGACTTTGTTAGGAAGTGAACCTCCTGGAATGGAATTAGAGAATACCATGAAAAGAAAGGTCTCACCTGAGTGATGAGTGTGAAGGGTTGGCATTCCATGCCTGACGTCTCTGTACACAGTCTGAGGTGAAGCATGCTGAGGTGGTACTCATTGCATTGATTAGGTTGGAATCGGTGGATGCAATATAATTTGGTATGACTTGAGAGAAACATGCAGGGAAATGAGCCTCACCCCAGGGGTTCCAGTATTGGGAGAAACATAGCTCTATGGAGGAAGCAGGAGATTCTTGTTGTCTTAGGGTTTAAGAAGACAATAGTTATTTCAATAATTACATTCTTTGGCAAACTTTTTAAAGCAAGACTGAGTCTTTTTAATACATTGGCTGAGTCTTTGATATGTTGAGTATCTTAAAAACTTAGTTCAGGGAGAATAAAAGCAACCGGTGGCATAGCTATATGCAAATAATGTCAAAGGACATAAAATATGGTGATGGTGTGTATAATACAGCAAATCCTAATAAAGGAATTTTTCAAAGTTAATACAATTGCCAAACAGTGTGATTATTGAAATAACTAGTGTTGTATTTATTATTAATGTTGTTGTTGTTTGACAGAACAGAGAGAAATGGAGAGAGGAGGGGAAGACAGAGGGGGATCTGTCTTCTAGACATCTGCAAACCTGCTTCACAGCTTCTGAAGCGACTCCCCTGCAGGTGGGGAGTAGAGGTCTGGAATCTGGATCCTTTTGCAAGTCCTTGGGCTTTGCAGACACCTGTGCTTAACCCGCTGTGCTACTGCCTGAATCCCCTTGATTTTTTTTTTCCTTGATATGTTATTATGGCAAAAATCTAAGAGTAGTGTAATCTGATTTCTTAACAAGCTAGGGCTAATATGATCAATAGTACCTTGTGCATGTCCTTACCTCTAATGCATACAGAGAAATGCAGGTGGGGTATCAATGCGAATTTATTTCAATGACATTATAATGAAGCAGGGGTCACATTTGGCCATTTATTCCTTTTTAGAGAACAAAATGGATTTATTTATTTATTTATTTATTTATTATAAGACCCACCTGCATCACAAGTGATTGTTTGCATATGGGTATCATTCTCATTAGGGAACTAGGTGATTATTTACACGTGGCTTTGTCCTGCTTTAGTGTGACAGGTGTTAGACATGTTTGTTGCTCTTGGCTCAAAACACTTGACCACAAGTTCTGCATCCTCACAATCTGTTCTTTTTCTTCTTCCTGGGTGGCTTAATACCTTCTAAGTGGTGTAACTTTAGCTGGTGGCTTTCTTCTTTTTTGAAGGATCGGTCTGGAAACACCTTCAACATTCACCAAAATAATTATTAAGTTTTCCTAGCCTGCTGCTATTCTACTGTAATTGTTTAATGCCTATAGGTCAGGTAACATACTTATCCTGATTTGCCTCTAATTTATCTAGTTTCAACTCAAAACACTCAGTTTCAATCTTATGATTTGGTAATCCTTCCTTTCTGAGTAAATCTGTATGATTTGTCCTGAATGTAATTTTAATTTTGCAAGAATGATGTCAGGTTTACTAAGTTCAGTGAGCATTTAAAAAATATCTTTTCTGTTTCTTTCAATATTGGGAAATCCAACTGAGTCAATAAAATAAAGCTAACTGAAAAAGCACATTTATTTTCTCTGTTCCTGAGAAACTGTATTGTATTTTTTTCTTGTGCTTCATGCTTTTATTCACGATATCCTCTCAAGAAGAAATGCTATTATTCTTTATCTTCTGCTACCTTTTAAGACATTTGGAATTTTGATGCTTCTCTAAATTTAGAAGAAAAAGTAAGACGGTCATGACATCTCTGTTGAAAATTCCCTTAGTGATAATTTTCCTCCCTTAGTATATACACACATCTATTAAAATTGTATATAAATTATAGAGTAATGTTTAGAATTCAATTGATGAGACTAATGTTAATATATGTATATGCTTAGGATCAAAGATTTGTATAGGTCAATGTGACCCAGTGAAAAATAAAGTTTTTGTCTATGGCCGTACCACCCTAAGTGGGACTGATCTTTCCTGATCTTGGAAGCTAAGCAGTGTCAAGCTTGATAAGTATTTGGGTGGGAGAATAATGGTTGGATTCAGAAAATCTTCCTAAGTAAGCTGGTCCAATAATCATAATGACTTGACTTTGCTCTCTGGCTGTAAGGAACAATTAAAATTACAAAGCCATGCTTATAATGAATGAAATATGTTTGTACATATGTTGTGTGTGTGTGTGTGTGTGTGTGTGTGGTGTAGATAGATGTTCGGAGATGGAGATATTTATTTCATCTTTTATACCTTCTAAAATCTCTCATAAAGGTGTCTTTTTATCTGAATATAACTAATTCCCACCTGGCAAGTGCTAGGGTCATTTGTGTTGAAAATTCCTTTAGAGACAATTTCTCTAGATAATGTTTTCTTTTAAATGGCTTGATTTAATAATGATCAACAAGACCATAGCATAAGAGGGGTACAATTCCACATAATTCCCACCACTAGAGTTCCACATCCCATCCCCTCCATTGGAAGGTTCCCTATTCTTTATCTCTCTGGAAGTATGGACCAAAGATCTTTATGGGGTATAGAAGGTGGAAGGTCTGGCTTCTGTGAAGTATGGACCAAATGTATTTATGGAGTATAGAAGGTGGAAAGTCTAGCTTCTGTAATTGCTTCTCCACTGGGCATGAGTGTTGACATACTCCCAGCCTCTTTCTATCTTTCCCTGGTGGTGTAAGGTTCTGGCGAGGTGGCATTCCAGAACACACTGGTGAGGTCAACTGACCTTGTGAACTGATTGTGGAGAATCGCTACCCATCTTAATATTTGGCTCATGTCATGTACTCTGTAGAGGGTGATTATCGTTACTAATAAGGCAGCATGAAAGATAATTATCTCTTGGCAGCATAAAAGGGTAATATGGTATAATAGTAGCATTTGAAAGTTGGTGGCTGAAAATCAATAAGATATAAAGCAGAATAAATTGTCTGATAATCAGGAACCTAAAGGTAAGAATATAGCAGATGAGATTTGGGGGTCTTTATTTTGGAAAAATCTAGAAGTCTATTTTAGGTATATACCAAAGGACCCATGGCTATCAGAGACAGGTGAAGATAACACAGTTTATTAGCAGATAACACTTATCAATTTACCATATTATCTTCAACTTTTTAATAGGAAGATAATAGACTTTATGTAAGGGGACATGAAAAGGTTTTCTGACTTGACCTGATTTAATGCTACTAATCTGTGATTACACAGTGGTGTAATCCTTGATGTTTTTACTATCTAGGGAGCAGATTGTGGAGAATCATTCACTACCTATCCCAATATTTGGCTCATGTCATGCACTTTGTATATGGTGGTTGTCATTACTAATATGGCAGCATGAAAAATAATTATCTCTTGGTAGTATATTAGGGTGATAAGGTTGAGTCACTCAGGAAACTTGGGCATTGATCATAGAAATCACTGTCACTATCAGAGCAGAGTACAGAAGAGACAGCTGTTTGGAAAAACCACATTTTGAGTTTTGAATGTTGATCTAATCATATCACACCCTTTACCTTATTACTCAGCATTGACACCATATTTATGATATTGTTATTGGAAACTTGTATCTAACATAGTTTTCTTTCTGTATAAATAATGATGCTTACTGAGGCATTGCCATGTGAATAGCACTATGCTTGGAACTGGGGGAATACAGATGTCTATATAAAGGTAAAATGGATTTATAATAAAATGAGGTGTGTGTGTGTGTGTGTGTGTGTGTGTGTGTGTGTGTGTGTGTAGATATTGTTATGGCAATATTTTCCTTCCTTTTTGGGATTTGTTTTTTTTCTGTCAGCCTAATAGAGAGACTAAGTCAGATGTGAAAAAGAACTTGGGATAATTTGGATATTAAGAAGCCTAAGCTTTAAGCTTTAACTTTAAGGAGTATATTCCTTATGAGTTTCTAAAATTTTTGAAAACTCAAAAGAAAAGGAAGTGATTAAAAATTATAGAATTTAGCAGCTGGGAGCTAGCTCACATGGTAAAGTACATAGCCTTGGCACTGCATGAGATCACCATACATGTTGCCAAGAAAAGGTTTCTCAGTGGTAGATCAGAGCAGCACTACTGTCATTTCTCTTTCTACATCTCTCTAGCTGACATTAAAGGGAGGAAAAAAGATTTATCTTATCTCAAGGAAGCAGTTATCCATTTAAAGAAATTCCTGCCAACCAAATTTGCAGCCCATTGAATCAAAAGGATGGTGGCAATGAACTGCCAACTATTGAATATGTTATGATCCTTGCATTCATCTTGATTAGTTCACGAGACTGGCAGGAGTGAAAGAGATCTGTTTATGGTGGAATGTGAATACCCAGTGGCAAAGAAAAGATTGTAAGGTTTAGTTTTCCTTTCAGAGTCTCCATAGAGAAGATTGTTATAGGCAAGAATTATCAATAAATGATCTAGGAAGGACTTTTTAATAAAAATCAACATGCTTGCATGTCCTTAAAAGTTTTCTCTGATTGCTTATTAGTAGCAGAGAGAAACGTGAAGTGATTATTCTGTAGCTGTAAAATTTTGCATTCCCACTAAAAATACATAAAATGTTCTATGTTGTTACTCTTTTTGAACTTCACTTATTTTAGTATTATTGAGTGGTAACTAATCATAGTTGAACATTTATTCTTCCTTAATTACTAATGTGACTGACTAATTGAAAAGTGACAAAGCCAAAAAAAGAGTTTTCAGTATTTTTGAATTTGTAAAGTAAATAGACAGCTCTCAAAATGCCTCTTGTTTCTTTAGTTGTATGTGAATACCTTTTTGATTGGATTTCAGAAACAAGACTAAAAAATGTAGTCCAAATAATTCAAAGTAGAAATTTAAGGCTATTGATAATAAACTGTAGAATGACAATCTCTAGTTCATTTCCTCAGTTTCTTAGTTGATTTTTATTTTATTTATTTTTATCACCTTATTGAGGAAGACATTAATTTACAGGGTTGCTTTTGTCACAGGTAGACAGTTCTATATTTCTCCAAAATATGTCAACACCTCACCTTCCACTAAGCCTTTCTCCTTCTCCACTAAGGGCACTTCTTCTTCTAGTGTTTGCCACTAAGGGCACTAAGTCCCAGATACCCTCCAAGCCTCTCAGGCTTTCCCTTCCTTGATACACCATAGTATGATACACCATAGTATGCTGATGTTTCACCCCGTATTACTCACTTTCTGTGTTTCTTAGGTCCCCACCTATGAGTGAGATCATCTGGTATTTGTACTTCACCTTCTGGCTTATTTCACTCAACATGATTCAGCTCAGTTCTGTTCATGTTCTCCTTTGTTGATGTTTTAAGTGTAGACCAAAAACTCTTGAAAAAACAAAGAAGTCAATGAAAAGGATGACTACAGATTCCTGAGCACTTATCAGGCTTGAAACTTGCAAAAACACTAAGACAATTATTTGATGTGTCGCTTTACCATGCCATCTTTTAAAATTACCTCTGAGACACCAATATCAAAATCATCATCATATTACACATGATGAAAATAGTCAGAGAATGGATTGGTCAGTCAGTTGCATAGAAGGGAAATGAAAACCTCATCTGCTCGACATTACTTTCTGCTGTGCTACAATAATCTGCCTTACAAAAAGAAAGGGTTTTTTTCCACATGGTCATATCAGCAGATGCAGAGAAAGACGTTGACACAATACAATATCCCTTTATGATGAAAACACTATAAAAATGGGAAACAGATGGAAAATTCCTCAAGATAGTGGAGTCTATACATAGCAAACCTACAGCCAACATCATACTCAATGGTGAAAAACTGGAAGCATTTCCCCTCAGATCAGGTACTAGACAGGGCTGCCCACTATCACCATTACTATTCAACATAGGGTTGGAAGTTCTTGCTATAGCAATCAGGCAGGAGCAAGGAATTAAAGGCATACAGATTGGAAGAGAAGAAGTCACACTTTCCCTATTTGCAGATGACATGATAATATACATAGAAAAACCTAAGGAATCCAGCAAGATGCTTTTGGAAATCATCAGTCAATACAGTAAGGTGTCAGGCTACAAAATGAACATTCAAAAGTCAGTGGCAGAGAGCATATGTTCACACATATCCATAAACTAGTGCAAAATATATACCTGAAAGCAGAAGTACACTGGAGTTTGCAGTGACTACCCCCCTAGCACTTCCTCTCCACTATTCCAAACTTTGGGTCCATGATTGCTCAACAATTTGTTTGGCTTCGTATGTTAACTCTCTTTTCAGCCACCAGGTTCCAGATGCCATCAGGATGCCGGCCAGGCTTCTCTGGACTGAAGACCCCACGAATGTGTCCTGGAGCTCCGCTTCCCCAGAGACCCACCCTACTAGGGAAAGAGAGAGGCAGACTGGGAGTATGGACTGACCCGTCAACATCCATGTTCAGCGGGGAAGCAATTACAGAAGCCAGACCTTCTACCTTCTACAACCCACAACAACCCTGGGTCCATGCTGCTAGAGGGATAGAGAATGGGAAAGCTATTGGGGAGGGGATGGGATATGGAGATTGGGTGGTGGGAATTGTGTGGCATTGTACCCCTCCTATCCTATGGTTTTGTTTATTTATCCTTTCTTAAATAAAAAATAAATTTAAAAAAGTCAGTGGCATTCCTCTATGTAAACACTAAGTTAGAAGAAGTTGAAATCCAGAAATCAATTCCTTTTACTATAGCAACAAAAACAATAAAATACCTAGGAATAAACCTAACTAAAGAAGTGAAAGACTTGTATACTGAAAATGAGTCACTACTCAAGGAAATTGAAAAAGACACAAAGAAGTGGAAAGATATTCCATGTTGATGGGTTGGAAGAATTAACATCATCAAAATGAATATACTATCCAGAGCCATATACAAATTTAATGCTATCCCCATCAAGATCCTAAGCACATTTTTTAGGAGAATAGAACAAATGCTACACATGTTTATCTGGAACCAAAAAGACCTAGTTTTGCCAAAACAATCTTGAGAGGAAACAACAGAACCAGAGGAATCGCACTCCCAAATTGTATTATAGGGCCACTGTCATCAAAACTGCTTGGTACTAGAACATGAATAGACACACTGACCAGTGGAGTAGAATTGAGAGCCCAGAAGTAAGCCCCCACACCTATGGACATATAATCTTTGACAAAGTTTCCCAGACTATTAAATAGGGAAAGCAGAGTCTCTTCAACAAATTGTGTTGGAAAAATAATGGGTTGAAACAGGCAGAAGACAGAAACTGAACCACTGTATTTCACCAAATACAAAAGTAAATTCCAAGTGGATCAAGGACCTGGATGTTAGACCACAAACTATCAGACACTTAGAGGAAAATATTGGCAGAACTCTTTTCTGCATAAATTTTAAAGACATCTTTAATGAAACAAATTCAATTACAAAGAAGACTTTGTACGGCAAGCATAAACCTATGGGACTACATCAAATTAAAAAGCTTCTGCACAGCGAAAGAAACTACTACCCAAACCAAGAGACCCCTCACAGAATGGGAGAAGAGCTTTACATGACATATATCAGACAAGAGGCTAATAACCAGAATATATAAAGAACTTGCAAATCTCAACAAGACAACAAATAACCCCATCCAAAAATGGGGTGAGGATATGGACAGAATATTCACCACAGAAGAGATCCAAAAGGCTGAGAAATACATGAAAAATGCTCCAAGTCTCTGATTGTCAGAGAAATGCAAATAAAGACAACAATGAGATATCACTATATCACTTCACTCCTGTGAGAATGTTATACATCAGAAAAAGTAACAGCAGCAAATGCTGGGGAGGGTTTGGGGTCAAAGGAACCCTCCTGCACTGCTGGTGGGAATGTCAATTGGTCCAATCTCTGTGGAGAACAGTCTGTAGAACTCTCAGAAGGCTAGAAATGGACCCACCCTATGATCCTGCAATTCCTCTCCTGGGGATATGTCCTATGGAACCCAGCACGCCCATCCAAAAAGATCTGTGTATACATATGTTCTTAGTTGCACAGTTTGTAATAGCCAAAACCTGGAAGCAACCCAGGTGTCCAACAACAGATGAGTGGCTGAGCAAGTTGTGGTATATATATACAATGGAATACTACTCAGCTATTCATAATGGTGACTTCACCGTTTTCAGCCAATCTTGGATGGACCTTGAAAAATTCATGTTAAGTGAAATAAGTCAGAAACAGAAGGATGTATATGGAATGATCTCACTCTCAGGCAGACATTGAAAAAGAAGATCAAAAAAGAAAACACAAGTAGAACTTGAACTGGAGTTGGTGTATTGCACCAAAATAAAAGACTCTGAGGTTGGTGGATGGGGAGAATACAGGTCCATAAATGATGACAGAGGACCTAGTGGGGGTTGTATTGTTATATGGAAAACTGTGAAACATTATGCATGTACAAACTATTGTATTTACTGTCTAATGTAAAATATTAATTCCCCAATAAAGAAATTACAAAAAAAAAAGGTTTTTACTATCAATACTAGAAAAATTATTATTATTTTTAACCAGAGCACTGCTCAGCTCTGGCTTATGGTGGTTTAGGGGATTGAACCTGGAACTATGGAGCCTCAGACATGGGAGTCTGCTTTTATAACCATTATGCTATCTACCCCTTCCCTAGAAAACTTATTTTATGGACTTTTCTGAGATCATTGTTTTTCCCTTTTATGCCTTTGCTTTTCAGATTTTATTATTTCCCAACAGAATTTAGTTCAGGGATAGAACAAGGGAAAGGAGACACAATAAGTACACATGAATTTGTTTTGCTCCTAGTACATGAAAGTGGTGAGAGATTGCATTAGAGTTATTTACCAAGAAATATTTTCCTTCCCTACTCTGTCTTCCCTCCATGAACCCTTAAGGCTTTACCTCACCCTCCATCAATTGTCAATTCTTAGGAAGGAACCCCAATATACTAACTACGAAGACTTGGAGTCAGGAACTAATACTATAAATAAACTGGGGAGTTGGTCAAAGGGTGGTGCAGTGGGATAAGCACTCCTAGTAAAAGTGCAAGGACCCAAGCAAGGATCCTGGTTTGAGCCCCCAGCACTCCACCTGCAGGGGCACCACTTTATAAGTGGCGAAGTAGGGCTATAGGTGTCTTTTTCTTTCCTTCTCTATTTCCCTGCCCTCTCAATTTCTCTCTGTCCTATCCAAAAAAATGAATAAATGGCCACAGGAGTAGTGGATTAGTAGTGTAGCTACCGAGCCCCAGTGCTAGCCCTGGAGGCAAATAAAATAAAACAAATAAAATGAAGTGAAGTAAACTGGAGACATTGACTCATGACTCAAATAACTTTTAGGGAACTGAGAAGTGTTTTGTATAAGATTCCTTTCTGTTGTAGTCAGTTCTGACGGGGCAGTCAATAAAATGTGCATCTGCTTACAAGCAGTTATTAATCTAATTAACTAATCTAGTTAATCATAATTTCCAGTGTTAATATTGTTCTGATGACCTTCTTTGCATTTTGGATGAGCTGAAACTTCTGAAACTTATCAAGGACATGGGACTTGGTAGATTTGAGCACATGGATAGTAACTTTGATAAGGGTATATCTCAATCTTGGGTAGAGTGGACAGTGATTCTCACCCCTTGCTATGCTTGGATGTTTGCATTTCCCATAAGAAAAGGAGCAACATTCAAAAACCTTCCAATAGGAAATTAAGAAAAATAGTCACCTCTATATGGACAATAATACATCCCAAGAGTTTATTCAATAATAATCTAAAATGGTTAGGAATTTCAAGACTTGACTTTTCTTTTAATTTGTATCAGCTTTGTTGTATATCTAGGAATCTTATGTCTCTACTACAAAGAGCAATCCACTTTTTTAGCTTTCCTCAATGAGAAAAACAGGTTTTTAGAAGTATGATATAAGACCAGGAATGTTGAGGCTGTAAGTACCCTGCTGACACAATGTGGTTTCTCGCTCTTTTTAAACTGACGTTTTTATGTAGAGAATAACTGTGCACAAATTAATCCACTCTGAAGTCAGAATACAGTAATGCTCATGGGGCTGTGGGAATAAGGGGCAAAAGGAATAGAATTATGTAGAAATACACAGGCCTCAACTTGCTAAGTCCTTAGGCAGCTTTGCTGGCAGAATACTATTGTCAAGAGACTGTAAGTCATCAGTTCTCTCTGAGTCTTTACATGGTATATTCTCCTGATATGCAAAAGCTATTAATGGGAGGATTTGATGTAGTACTAATGACAGAAGGAAGTGACTAGAATGTAAAAAGCCATTTTTCACAGAAAGATTCAAGGAGCTGCTTGAAAGAGAGATCTTATGGCCAGGGAGAAAGACTGACATATAGCATGGAAGCTGTTGCCTGTTGGCAGTATAGATGCCGGAGAAGAATTTGTGCACTTGACAGAATTACGTGCCAGTTTGGTGGGGGGAGAAAAGAGGCTTGATGATGTTTCCTTATATGAGGCAATAGTTTCTATTTGTTACTAGCTTTGTACATGAGTAGACCTTGATGCCTTCTTTATCAAGGACATTAACATATCTTATTTCTTTTTTTAATTTAAATTTTTAAAAATTATCCTTATTTATTGGATAGAAACAGCCAGAAATTGAGAGGGAAGGAGATAGAGAGACACCTGCAGCCCTGCTTCACCACTCGCAAAGCTTTCCCCCTGCAGGTGGGGTCAGGGGCTTGAACCCAGGTCCTTTTGCACTGTAACATGTCGCTCAACCAGGTGTGCCACCACCAAGCTACATCTTTTCATTTTTTTTTATAAAAAGGAAACACTGACTAAACCATAGGATAAGAGGAGTATAACTCCACACAATTCCCACCACCAGAACTCTATATCCCATCCCCACCCCTGATAGCTTTCCTATTATTTTTTTTAATTTTTTTTTTATTTATAAAAAGGGAACATTGACAAAAACCATAGGATAAGAGGGGTACAGCGTCACACAATTCCCACCACCAGATCTCCATATCCCATCCCCTCCCCTGATAGCTTTCCTATTCTTTAACCCTCTGGAAGTATGGACTCAAGGTCACTGTGGGATGCAGAAGGTGGAAGGTCTGGGTTCAGTAATTACTTCCCCTCTGAACATGGGCTTTGACAGGATGACCCATACTCCTAGCCTGTCTCTCTCTTTCATAGTAGGGAAGGGCTCTGGGGGAAGCAAGCTCCAGGACACATTGTGGGGTTGTCTGTCCAGGGAAGTCTGGTCAGCATCATGCTAGCATCTGGAACCTGGTGGCTGAAAAGAGAGTTAACATAAAAAGCAAAACAACCCAAAGGCTGAAATAGTGCAGATGAAGACTTGGGGGTCCACCATTTTGTAGATAGATAGTAGGCATATTTTATTTATATACTAAAGGGCCTGTGGCTATACTAGTTTTTTTTTTTTTTTCCCTGAGCCTGAAATCTGATATGTCAGTTATTGTCTGGGGAAATGATGTCATGTCTGGAAAAAGGACCATAAAGCTGGATCAGGGAATAGACTAGCTCCCTAATATGGGAAAATGGTATAAATATTGTTTACTGTAAACCTCATCAATTTGATGTGATCTAGGGCCCATATTCAGCTTAGGAGCCTGTGTAACCTTTGCATCCCTCTAGATCTGAGCTCACATTCTATGGTCATGAGTAGGCACATTCCATGCTGCTCCAGTATTGACCCATCTTCCTCAGGTGTAGCATAAAATATGTTGTCCATCCTCCCTTCGGAGGATGGAATATTCTCTACTGTTGTTGATCCAAGTTGAGGGCAAGGTCCTATGTGGGCCCACAAAGGGGTCTATTTTGTTGTTTCTGATAGAAATGACCGGTAACAATGGAGAGAGGGATTTATTTGAGGTCTAGGAACATCATGTCTATTTGGGAATCTCAGGACTCCCTAATTAGGGCCCCAGCTGATGGGGTGGCCTGATAGTGACTAAAGAGTCATTGTTAAAGTATGCCAGTCTCTTGCCCTTATTCAGCTTTTGCAGTCCTTGCTTTAATAAGGTTAGCTTTGGAGTGAGTAAGAGAACAGTAATAGGAAGTAGGTGAGGAGGGTATCTGAGTGAGAGAACAGTAATAGGAAGTAGGTGAGGAGGGTATCTAAGTCTAAGTAGACACTATTTCATTATGAACTTGATATTGACTCACTATAGACTATTGTGTAATTTTGCTTTCAGGTATATATTTTGCCCTAATTTATGGATACAATTATGGATACATAGATATGCTCTATCTCAGGGACCTAGTCTATATCTTGGTTTTGGGACTTTGTTAGGAAGTGAAACTCCTAGGATGGAATTGGAAAATTCTATGAAAGAAAAGCTCTCACCTGAGTAGTTAGGGTGGAGGGCTGACATTCCATGCCTGACATCTCTGGACACAGTCTGAAGTGAAGCATACTGAGGTGGTACTCGTTGTGTTGATTAGGCTGAGATCAGCAGATGCAATATCATTTGGTATGAATTGAGAGAAGCATGCAGGAAAGTAAGCCCCACTCTAGAGGTTCCAGGATTTGGGAAAATATAGGCTCTATAGAGGTAGCAGGAGGTTCCTGATGTCTTAGGGTTTAAGGCAGTAGATAGTTATTGCTATAATCATATTATTTGGTAATTGGGTAAACTTTGAAAAATACCTTTGTTAGGATTTGCTGTAACATACACAACATCACCATAATTTATATCCTTTCATATTATTTGTATATAGCTGTGCCACCAGTTGCTTCTGTTCTCCCTGGTCTAAACTTTTAAGAGAGACAATATATCAAAGACTCAGGCTATTTATTAAACAGACTCAGTCTGTGACTTAAATGTTTGAGACATTGAATCAATTTTTTCCTTCTCATATTAATTAAATTGTGATTTATATGACTACAAATTAATAGGAGTATACATAAACACCATTCCCACCACCAAAAGACTGTGTCCCATCCCACCCATCCCTCACCTGCCCTGTGAAGCAGGACATAGAAGTCTTTCACTTCTTTGGTCAGCTTTATTCCTAGATATTTTATTGAAGTGAAAGAATTGTATACTGAAAACTATGAGTCATCATTCAAGGACATAGAAAATGATGCCAAGAAATGGAAAGACATCCCATGCTCATGGATTGGAAGAATTAATATCATCACAAAGAATATTCTTCCCAGAACCATATACAAATTTATTGTGATACCCATCAAAGTTCCACCAAGCTTCTTTAAGAGAATACAACAAAAATTAGAATCATTTATCTGGAACCAGAAAACACCTAGAATCGCCAAAACAATCATGAGGAAAAGAAACCGAAATGGAGGCATCACATTCCCAGATCTCAAACATATCTTATTTCTATCTCAAGTTATTTTTAATTTCAGAGCATATTTAATTGCTTTTTAAATATATTCTAGTTGACAAAGAAGCCTGTTTATTCTGTGAGGCTTCTTCTAAAAAACAGTATTTTTAGGCTAACAAAGTTGTTGCACAGAATGATATTTTAAACTATTATTCATCAATTTGTTAATTCAAAAAGGAAAAGGAGTCTTCTTTCATTTTTAAAAGTTTTTTTGCCTCAGAGTTATCCCTTGGGCTCAATGCCAGCACTATAAATCTACTGCTCCTGGTGGCCATTTTTTTCCCTCATTTTGTTGGATAGAGAGAGAGAAATTGAGTGGGGAGTGGGTGATAGAGAGGGGAGGGGAAAGATGTGCTTCACCAGTTATGAAGTGTCCCCCAACACACACACACACACTGCAGCTGGGGAACCCAGGACTCAAAAGTCCGATCCTTGCACCAGTCCTTGCACTTAGTACTATGTGTGCTTAACCAAGTGCATCACTGCCCTGGCCTCTATATTACTTTCTGTTCCCTACTTTGGGAATACATAGATGGGGGTACTTGCTATTCCTGTTGCACTTATGCTAGGTACTTGTGGTACGTTGATAAGTGTGAGTGGCTATGGGTTTGTTATAGGACACACCTTAGCAATAGCTAATAATTAAGACTTCCTATTTAGAAGTATCTAGTTTTCAAAGCGTATCCCCTTCTTCTTCTAGCGTTTGCCAGCGTATCCCCATTACTTAATAGCAGTAAGATGACAACTCTTTACACTTGTAAAATAAGGACCATAATAGCATAATATTTAGCCATAATATTTAGCTATAGATTTAGGTATGATAGTGCATTAGAGTGATATAGTGACTATTACCAGTAAAGTGTCTTAAATCATCATCATCTTCATTATTGACTGAGTATTGTACCTAAACATTCCTTAAAATACATATATGTTTCATGGTAGTCTTACATAGGCTTTAGAGTTTGAACATTCTGTTAAGTGAGGATATATATAATATAGATAACATAATAGGTGATGGAGGTTTGAAAGAATTAACATCATTAAATGAATATTCTACCCAAAACCATATACAAATTTAATACAATCTCAGTCAAAGTCCCACCAATTTTTTTAAGATAATGGAACAAAAATGACATTTTTTTCTGGAACAAGAAATTACCTAGATTTCCAAAACAATTGGAGGGGGGGGCATCACACTCTTAGATCTCAAATTATATTACAGAGCCACTGTAATCAACACTGCTCGGTAGTAGAAGAAAAATAAACATACGAACAGTGGAAGAAAAATGAAAGGACATAAATAATCCCCTATGGCTATGTACACCTAATTTTTGACAAAGGGGCAACCTATTAAATGGAGAATAGAGAGTCTTTTCCATAAATGGTGTTGGGAAAATTGGATTGAAATGTGCAGAAAAATGAAAGTGAATCACTATATTTCACCACACACAAAAGTAAACTCCTATTGTGTGGGACTATGTGTAAGCTTGATAGAGCTTATGGAATACTCCCCCCATCATTGGATGGAGGTCTGGGAAAGACACCCCCTTGTTAGCCTCTCTCACTGAGATGAGCAAAGGGAAAAAACAGTCTCTCAGACTCAGTTCTCCCTGTTCAGAATATGAACAAAATGAACAGAATGTTCACCATAGAAGAGATCCAAAAGGCCAACAAACAGGAAGAATTGCTCCAATTCACTGATTGAAACGTAAATAAAGACAACAATGAGATACCACTTCACTCCTGTAAGAATGTCATGCATCAAAAACAATAGCAACAACAAATACTGGCGAGGTTGTGGGGCAAAGAAATCCCCCTGCACTGCTGGTGGGAATATAAATTGGTCCAGCCCCCCAGGGAGAACAGTCTGAAGATTATAGATATTTTTTTGCTTCTAGAAAAACATTTGTAGCTTTTGTTCTATTCTCTTAAAAAAATTGGTAGGACTTTAGTATTGCATTAAATTTGTATATGGGCAAAATATTCATTTGATGATATTAATTCTTCTAATCCATGAACATGGAGTAGCTTTTCACTTTTTTGTGTCTTTTTCTATTTCCTTGAATAGTGACTTAAAATTTTCAGTATATACATTTTTTTACTTCTTTTTCAGGTTTATTCCTAGATATTTTTGTATTTTTTTTCTGCTGTAGTTAATGGGACTAACTTGTGGATTCCTTCTTCTTCTCCTTCTCCTCCTCCTCCTCCTCCTCCTCCTCCTCCTCCTCCTTCTCCTTCTTCTTCTTTTTTTTCTTCTTCTTCTTCCTCTTCTTCTTCTTCTCCTTCTTCTTCTTCTTCTTCTTCTTCTTCTTCTTCTTCTTCTTCTTCTTCTTCTTCTTCTTCTTCTTCTTCTTCTTTTCTTCTTCTTCTTCTTCTTCTTATTCCTGTTTGCATAAGGGAACACCACCAATTTTATATGTTAAATTTATAGCCTGAAACCTTGCTATATTTCCTGATAATTTCTAGGAGCTATCTGTTTTTCTCTGTACACTGTTACATCATCTACAAACAGTGAGTATTTGACTTCTTCTCTTCCAATCAATATAGTTTTAATTACTTACTCTTGTCTGATTGCTATGGCAAGAACTTCCCACATTATATTGATGAGTAATGATAGTAGGCAGCCCTGCCTAGTACCTGATCTGAAGGGGAATGCTTCCAATTTCTCACCATTGAGTATGATATTAGCAGTAGGTTTATTGTATCCTGGACTTTACTAGGTTATGAAATTTTCTGTCTATTCCCATTTTCATGTAGTGCTTTGATTGTGAAAATGTATTGGATTTTGTTTCTAGGAACTCTTCCATTTCCTACAGGTTGTCTAGCTTGGTGCCATATAGTAGTTCAAAGGAGCCTCACATGATACTTTGTATTTCTGTGGTGACTATTGTGCTCTCTCCTCTATCATTTACAGTCCTATTTAAATTTTATTGGAGGGGTTAATGAATCACAGCATATTTGTCTATGCACGTATATAATTTCCCAGTTCTGCACAACAGGTGTCTGTTACATATTCTTATCCTGTCCCCACCCCTATGAAGGATCCTAAAACTCCTCTCACCACCAGACTTCTTATTCCATTTCTTCCCATTGGCCCTTGCAGTGGTGCAGTACACAACCCTCAGTCCTAGTTTCACCTCATGTTCTTCCTTTCTAACTCTGTCTCCTAAGTTTCACTTACACGTTGAATCATCCCGTATTCATCCATCTCTTCCTGACCACTTTTTTCCTCCTAATATTTTTTCCTTTCTGCTTCCAGTTAAGTTGAGGTAAAGACTGAGCTTTTAGACTTTCTGTTATGATATCTAGGTCTTTGATAGTTGGTCTTGGTTCAGCATTATTGGTCATATCACTCTGTCCTTTCTGCCCTCCCCTTATATGCTTGCCTTTTGTTGCTGTTGTTTGAGTTCCCATTTTTGTTTTACAACTGATTACCTCAATTGGAGTTATAATTCCTTTAGTTTTTTTCTCTTATCTTTTAATACTGTGCAAATATGATTCCACTCCCTTCTTTCTTCTTGGTTGTGTTGAGAAACCGGGTGATTTTTCCATTATGTGAAACAATTGCTGTCTTAATTGTATTTATTAAGTGGACAATTCTAACAAGTATGAGAAGATATTTAATTATGGTTTTGCTTTACATTTTCTGGAAAATAATTTAGAACATCTTTTTAAATTTGTTGACCATTTGCCATTTGTAGATTTTCACAAAAGACAATATCTAGAACATGATGGCAGAGGAGAACCCAGGAGGGGTTGAATAATTATGTGGAAAACTGAGAAAATTACACATGTACAAACTACTATATTTTACTGTTGACTATAAACCATCAGTACCCTAGTAAAAAACAAAAAAGAAATGTCTATTGAAATCAGTTTTTTCTTTCTTTCTTTATTCAGCCAGGGTTTTATGCCTGCAAAGTTTCACTATTCCCACTGGACTATTAATTAATTATTTATTTAATTTTCATCACAGCACTACTCATCTCTAGCCTGTAATTGTGCTTGGAATTAAACCTACTGACTCCTTTTGCATTTTTATATTTTTTAGATAGAAAGTTAAAGACAGAGAGGGAAAGTGACAGAGAGTAGAGATACCAGTAACTCCACTGCTCACAGAATTTCCTCCTTGCATACTACTCCCATGTGGTAGTTGGGAGCTCAAATGCAAGTCTTTCTGAATTATAAAGTGTGCACTCTACTAGGTGATCCCCTTCTTTACCATACCTTTATCTTTTCTTAATCAAATTACTACATTGTTGTTGCATTATAGGAGTTCTTTAATATTACAAATGCTGGCTTCCAATTACATATATGGTTTCCAAATATATCTTACCTTTCTATAAGTTGCCTTTCACTCTGTTGTTTCTGTTTCTGGGCAGTGTTTAGAGTGATGCAGTCCTAGTTGTCTATCATTATAACTAAAAAATAATAGGACTTCATGGGGTGGCTCGACTGCTTGGTAAATTAACTGATTTAAGAGAATCAGTTAATTACATGGTTGTACAGTAGTATGCAACAGTATGTTTTAGGTAGAACAAGATAGGCAATTATTAGTAGAGATAAAGGTTACTCATTACAGCTGTATGAGAGTCTTATAAGTTAAGTTTACTGAGCTCGGCTAAATGTGTTCAGTTTCTCTGGTGAGAGGTAGCCATGGTAGGCACAAGTACATAGGATTGCAGGGAGCTGGAAAATGAGAGGACAGGAACAGGGATCTACTTCCTTCAGCCTAGTGCAGCTTAAATCAATTATGATGCACTCACAATCCCCATGGGTTTGTGTGAGTTCCTACTGTCAGTCAGATGCTAATTACATTCACCAACTCCAGCCATATGCTAATTATGTGCCAAAGTCTGTGCTGTGTCAGTTTATCTCAGCTTTTGTTTGGGCATTTTGATGTCACAGCCAATAAATCACTGTATTAGAAACTCAAGGGGCTGAGTGGTGGCGTACCTGGTTGAGAGCACATGTTACAATGCACAAGGACCCAGGTTCAAACTCCCTTATCTTCCTTTTCCCTCTCAATATCTGGCTGTCTCTATCAGATAAATAAAGACAGTAAAAATATATATAAATAATAAAAAATGAAACAGAGAAGAATAATAATAATTCTCTAACACTGTGCCCTTAAAAAATGTCTTTCACTTAAACAGGACCCTGCCTTGCACAGTATACTGTTTAACCTAAGTAGAGCATGGTGAATTATTTTGCTATTGTCAGTTTTCTTGAGGAATCCCATTAATTATTTTCTTTAACATTTAATACAGACCCCCAAGAGGGTATGAACTTGACCATACCCTTTTTATTTCTGGGGCTTTGTGTCTGCAAGATTTCACCATTCCCAGTGGAATATTGAGTAATCATTTACTTAATTTTCACTAGAGAACCGCTTAGTTCTGGCCTGTGATGGTGCTTTTTCAATTAAAAGACACTGAAACCACATAAACTGAAGTAGAAAATTATATTTGTGTTTTTTTTATTTTCATTAAAGCTCTATTGAATGTTATATTTGGCTTTGTCTAGAAACATCTGGGTGCCTGACTTATCTGTGTTTGGGTTTATTGATCCACCCTATAAATCAAAATTTTCTTTGTATAAAAATGAATTTAATTCAGGAGAGGTGAATGCCTGAGAAAAGAGGAGGTATTTACAGTCTTTCTCTGCATATTTCACCCTCAACATTAAAAAAAAAAAAAGCCCTTGCTTTCAAAATGCATTGCATGTTTGGCTAATCTACATTGGCAAGGCCTTGTTTAAGTGATTAATAGTATTCTTTTCCCCTCTCTCCTCCCCACCCCTTTTTCTATACCACTGTCATTCTGCTACACCAAGAAAGTCTTAAATTCTGCTGAGAAAGCAGCAGAAGTCTCATCTGGAAAATCTCTAAGCATAATAAGACAATGATGAAAAAGTAAATAGAGTTAATAGACAGTACCTGCGGTAGAAAAATTAAAGCAGAGGGAGGTTTTTTGAAGGCATGGTTACTTGAAGGTTGCTTAATCTGCAGTTATTCTCAACATAGAAGATGCAAGAAATGAGATATTCTTACATTAGCAATAAAACATTATCTCTCTATGTGGCTATACTAGTAACATAGATGTTCTTCAACAAATAATGACTCTGTGTGTCATTCTGTACTGGCACAGGCATTAGGCAGCCCTTCTCCAAAGATGTTGTTATGATTGCAAAAGACTGAAGAACAAACCTTGTTTGAACTCTGATTGTATACGGGGTAGCCTATCCTAAACCATCCTTGGTAGATATTTTATTCAAGGTGGGGATCTTAAACAGGAATTAGGGATGTTTGAAGTGGCTGGTGAGTTATACAACAATGCTATGCCAAAACTTTTGTAATATGAACAAACTGGTAAATCCAAAATCTCAACCACTCTTTTCCTTCTGGAACCCCCACAAGACCATGAATCATTAGTCTCTAACTCTGTTTGAATTATTTAGAAGTGAAAGGGTGAAAAACCACCAAGGAATTTGATTCTAATGATGTGCCTTTCCCTAATCCTCAAATCATTTCAGAAAGTCTTTTTTTTCCAGTCCCCCAGAAATCTAAGATACGCCTATACTTGTCCAACTTACATTTTCATGAATTTCATATTACTGATAGAAATGCTTACCTTTGACAAGTGATTTCTCAACTATATTTGTTTAGATAGAGATATTGGCTTACTCAGAAGAATTTAAGATTACAGATTAAATTCTCACTCTTTCTAGCCCGAGGCCATTTTTAGAATGTTAAATCCCTGATGCCAGGATATTCTCATTATGGAGTTAATGAGCCAATGTCTAGTGTATTTACTCTCCTACTGCTAAGTTTAATCCAAAGAACATTGCCAGACACAGACAAAAGGAGACTATTCATTAAAACGGTTTTCCTTCCAGCAGGCTCTACTCCAGATTTCACTTAGCAGCTTTGATTCTTCACATACTGGGCAAAGACCTGTGCCTTCCTGTAGACTCTTACTAGAGCAGAGTGCCCATGAACAAAATCTGCCTCTTTTCTGAAATAAAAATGTTTTGCAAACATTTAAGTAGTTGGAAAATAATTAAATAATTCTATCTCATAGTGTCTAGAAATTATATGAAATTCAACTTTCAGTTTATGAAATATTTTACTGGGATATAGCCATGCCAATTTATTTATTTCTATATATGGCTATTTTCATCTACCAATGAAAGTATAGTGGGGGGAAGGACAAAGAGAAAGATAGAGAGAGAGACCTGCAAAGAGTTAAATATTTACTCTGTAACCATTTGAAGAAAATGATTGCCACTTCCTGCACCAGAATATTCTTACAGGTGAGCTTAGAGAAACTAGTTTGGGATGGGGGTAGATAGCATAATGGTTATGCAAAGACTCTCATATCTGCAGTTTATAAGTCCCAGTTACAGTCCCCTAAACTGCCATAACCCAGAGCTGAGCAATGCTCTGGTAAGAGAGAGACAGAGATAGAGACAGACAGAGAGAGAGGGAGAAGTGGCTTGTCCATTTATCCACTTACAGGAGATGAAGAATCAGAGTAACCAGTCTAAACATATCTCCATGGTAGAATAGAGTAAAGGAGTAACTAGGGGGCCAGATGGTGGTACACCCAGTTAACCTCCCCTCTCAATTTCTCTCTGTCCTGTCCAATAAAATGAAAAAAAAATGACCACCAGGATCAGTAGATTCATAGTGCTGGCATTGAGCCCCAGCCACAATCCTGGAGGTAAAAAACAACAACAACAACAACAACAATAACAACAAAACTGTTTACTATGAAAGATATAGGCAGAGAGCTATACAATGATCACAAATAGGCAATTTTCTCTCTGTTTTTTAGTCAGTGATTTGTATATGCAAAAATTCATCATTGCTGGCCTATTTTTTCTTCCAGATATAACAAGAAGCAGAGGTGCTACCAAACAAGAGCTTCCCCTAGTCTTGTGGTTCTCCCAAGTGTTGCTGGGGTTCAAATCTGGGCTGTGCGTACTAGAGGGACATCACCTAGTGAATACCTTTCTGGTACTAGCTTCTTCTCACTTCTGATACATACACATTTCATTTATCACAGTTTAATTAAATAAATAATAACAGTCCCCAGTGAACCCAGTTCAAATTTGGTTACTGTCTTATATTCACTATAATTGCACAGATACAAACCTTGCTGTTAGTATTTTATTCTACAAATGACTGTGAAGATAACAAGTGTGACAAGTGGCCCATCACTTCAGTACGTTTAAAGTCTTGTCAGTGATTGTTGACAGTACATCTGCTTTTCAGGTCAGGTACAGAGAACAAAGAATATATATGCTATACTCCATGTCTCCAACTAAATTTTGCAGAAGTAGATAAACAAAAATGGGGACTGGCTGACAAAAGTGCACCAAGAAAAATGATAAGCTTAAAAGTGAAATGTGAATGATCTGTATTCTCTCCACCCACCCACCCCAGAGTCTTTTACTTTGGTGCAATGCACCAATTCCACTTCAGGTTCTACTTGTGTTTTCTTTTTCTGATCATATTTCTCAACTTTGCAAGTTCTTTTTTATATTTTCTGGTTATTAGCCTCTTGTCTGATGTATGTCATATAAAGCTCTTCTCCCATTCTGTGAGGGGTCTCTTGGTTTGGGTAGTAGTTTCTTTCGCTGTGCAGAAGCTTTTTAATTTGATGTAGTCCCATAGGTTTATGCTTGCCTTACAAAGTCTTCTTTGTAATTGGATTTGTTTCATTAAAGATGTCTTTAAAATTTATGCAGAAAAGAGTTCTGCCAATATTTTCCTCTAAGTGTCTGATAGTTTGTGGTCTAACATCCAAGTCCTTGTTCCACCTGGAATTTACTTTTGTATTTGGTGAAATACAGTGGTTCAGTTTCTGTCTTCTGCCTGTTTCAATCCATTATTTTTCCAACACCATTTGTTGAAGAGATTCTGTTTTCCCCATTTAATAGTCTGGGCACCTTTGTCAAAGATTAGATGTCAATGGGTGTGGGGGCTTACTTCTGGGCTCTCAATTCTACTCCATTGGTCAGTGTGTCTATTTATGTTCCAGTACCAAGCAGTTTTGATGACAGTGGCCCTATAATACAATTTTAGATCTGGGAGTGCGAGGCCTACTTATAGTTTAAAATCCCTCAGGCTCCCATAGCCTACAGGGAATAAAAAGAACAAAAGAGGCTTTTAAGCCACTGAGCTCCAAATCAGGGATTAAAATACTATTGAAACAACTGTTAACTTCCACAACTGTGAACACTTTCATTACATTACTTAGACAAAAATCAATCCAGGCAATGGTGATCAGTAATTTGAAAAGTACTGTGAGAGGAACCTCATAACATAATATATAAAATGGTTAAACCAACAAGAAGAAATATTGGAGAAATGAACCAGGACAAGAGTCCAGCTAAAAGCCCCCCAAAGGGTGAAGCACAAAATAATGAGGTCTACATGCAAACACTAGTTAAGAAAATAATCACAGGAGTGAGTAAAAGAATTTGAAACAATTGTCATCAGAAATGCAGAAACAACAAATTAGACTCTAGAAGAAAACACTAATTATCTAAGGTTATTAGAGAACTGAAAACTGAAATAGCTGAGCTAAGAACACAACTAGTTGAACAAGATAAAACAGTATCAGAACAAAATAGATGAACTCCAGAAAACAGCAGAGGACAGAGAGAATAGAATCAATGAGGCTGAAGACAGAATTAGCAAGATTGAGGACAAATTAGAGACAACTAAAAAAGAAGTAAGAGATCTCAAAAAGAGATTAAGAGATACTGAAAAAAAGCAACAGAGACCTATAGGTTGACTTCAAAAGAAACAATATACACATTATTGGATTACCAGAGGAAGAAAGAGAGTGAGAGGAAGAAAGCATTCTTCAGGCCATAACAGCTGAAAACTTATCTAGTTTAGACAACATAAAAGACATAAAGGTTCAAGAAACCCAGAGGGTCCCAAACAGAATTAACCAGACATAAACACACCAAGACACATCATATTTAGAATGGAAAGTAAAAGGATACAGAAAGGATCCTGAAGGCTGCAAGAGAAAAACAAAGGGTAACCTACAGAGGAAAACCCAGAAGATTAGCAGCAGACCTCTCCACACAAACTCTACTGGCTGGAAGAGAATGGCAAGATATTTATCAAGTACTTAATGAGAAAGGCTTTCAAGCAAGAATACTGTATCCTGATACACTGTCATTCAGACTAGATGGAGGCATAAAAAACTTCTTAAACAAGCAACAGTTGAAGGAATCAGAGAATGGATTGGTCAGTCAGTTGCATAGAAAGGAAATGAAAACCTCATCTGCTTGACATTGCTTTCTGCTGTGCTACAATAATCTGCCTTACAAAAAGAAAGGGTTTTATTCTATATGGTCATATCAGTATTACCAGAGTATTACCAGATGGTCATATCAGTAGATGCAGAGAAAGATGTTGACAAAATACAACATCCTTTTATGATGAAAACACTATAAAAATGGGAACAGATGGAAAATTCCTCAAGATAGTGGAGTGTATATATAGCAAACCTATAGCCAACATCATACTCAATGGTGAAAAACTGGAAGCATTTTCCCTCAGATCAGGTACTAGACAGGGCTGCCCACTATCACCATTACTATTCAACATAGTGTTGGAAGTTCCTACCACAGCAATCAGGCAGGAGCAAGGAATTAAAGGCATACAGATTGGAAGAGAAGAAGTCACACTCTCCCTATTTGCAGATGACATAATAGTATACATAGAAAAGCCTAAGGAATCCAGCAAGATGATTTTGGAAATCAGTCAATACAGTCAGGTGTCAGGCTACAAAATGAACATTCCAAAGTCAGTGGCATTCCTCTATGCAAACACTAAGTTAGAAGAAGTTGAAATCCGGAAATCAATTCCTTTTACTATAGCAACAAAAACAATAAAATACCTAGGAATAAACCTAACCAAAGAAGTGAAAGACTTGTATACTGAAAATTATGAGTCACTACTCAAGGAAATTGAAAAAGACACAAAGAAGTGGAAAGATATTCCATGTTGATGAGTTGGAAGAATTAACATCATCAAAATGAATATACTACCCAGAGCCATATACAAATTTAATGCTATCCCCATCAAGATCTGAAGCACATTTTTTAGGAGAATAGAACAAATGCTACACATGTTAATCTGGAACCAGAAAAGACCTAGAATCGCCAAAACAATCTTGAGAGGATACAACAGGTTATTTTTTTTTTCTTTCCCTGAGCCTGACATCTGATATGCATGTAGATGGATCCCAGTTATTGTCTGGGGAGATGATGTCATGGCTGGAAAAAGGACCAGAAAGCTGGGTCAGGGAAGAGAGTAGCTCCCAAATATGGGAAAGGTGTATAAGTACTATTGACTGTAAACCCCATTGATTTGATCTAATCTGGGACCATATTTATCTTAGGAGCCTATGTAACCTCTGCATCCCTGTAGATCTGAGCTCACATTCTCTGGTCATGCGTAGGAATGTTTCAAGCTTCCCCAGTTTCAGGACCCATCTTCCTCAGATAGAACATAGAATATGTTGTCCAGCCTCCCTTTGGAGGATGGAACATTCTCTATTGTTGTTGATCCACATTGGGGGCAAGGTCCTATGGGGGCACACAGAGGGACCGATTGTGTTGTTTCTGATAGAAATGACCAGTAACAATACAGAGAGGGATTTATTCGAGATTTAGGCCCATCAAGTCTGTTTGGGAATCTCAGGACTCCCTGACTAGAGCCCCAGCTGACAGTGACTAAAGAGTCATCATTAAAATATGCCAGCCTTTTGCCCTTATCAGCTTTTGTAATCCTTTGATAAGGTTATCTTTGGAGTGAATGAGGGAAGTATAATGGGAAGTAGGTGAGGAGGGTATTTAAGTCTAAGTAGACACTATTTCATTAGGAACTTTATGGTGTCTTTTTATGTCTTTCTACTTGCTTGATGCATATATTGACTCACTGCAGAGTATTGTTCACTTTTGCTTTCAGCTTTATATTTTGCCCTAATTTAAGAATACATGTGTACATATGCTCTATCTCACGGGACCTGGTCTATATATAGGTTTTGGGACTTTGTTAGGAAGTGAACCACCTGAAATGGAATTAGAGAATTTTATGAAAGTGAAGGTTTCACCTGAGTAATGAGGTTGAAGAGTTGACATTCCATGTCTGACGTCTCTGGATGTAGTCTGAAGTGAAGTATGCTGAGGACTCATTGCATTGAGATCAGCAGATGCAATATTATTTGGTATGAACTGAGAGAAGCACGCAGGAAAGTGAACCCCACTATAGAGGTTCCAGGAGTTAGGGAGATGTATAGGTGATTTAAAATTTATTTATTTATTTATTTTTTGTGATTATCTACCATAAAGATTCTGTTAAATGGGAATCTGGGGAATGTTATGCATGTACAAACTATTGTATTTACTGTTGAATGTAAAGCATTAATTCCCCAATAAAGAAATAAAAAAAAAAAGAAATAGGAACCCAAAGGTAGGAATAGAGCAGATTAAATTAGTTATGTTCCAATGTACCCATGACTTTAGTAGCTTTTGCCTAAACCTGATAGCTAACATGCAGGTGGACTAGAAGTATTAAAAAAAAAAGATTCTGAAATAGCTCTAATAGTTAAAAAAAAGTGTTTTTTTCTTTTTTCTTTTTTTATTATCTTTATTTTATTTACTCGATAGAGACACTCAGAAATTGAGATGGGGTAGATAGTGAAGGAGAGACAAAGAGACTCTTGGAACAGTGCTTCACCACTTTCAAAGCATTCCCCTTGTAGGTGGGGCAGGGGGCTTGAACCTGGGTCCTTGTGCACTAAAACATGTGCATTCAACCAGGTGCACCACCACCCAGCCCCAGTGGTTTCTTACGAGGGTAAACATAAGGGAATTTTTCATTTTCAGCATAATTCCAGATGAGACTGTGTCAAGTTTTAGAAGTTGTGTGTAATCCTGAAAGATCCTGACATTTTAATTCTTCATCATTACAGTTCACAGAGATGGATTATTGACTGCAAAATACCTGAAAGTTGTTTACAAGAACTTCCTGTGGGTAGCTACTGAGCTTGGTGTGCTTAGCTACTAGCATTGTGTGTGTGGATAGATGATATCAGATTCTGGAATTTTGGAAAATAATTATTACCCCAAATCCCATTTACAGCACGGTGGGCAGGCATGGGGGGGGGGCTGCCCATTTTAAAGTCAGTGTGTCCATTTGAATGATGGATGATTCATCAGATCCACAGATAGAAACAAACTTTCCATGGGATAATAAAGTCCATCAGCCAAATGCTATGATGATAGTTCTTTCTAGAAGAAAACCATACCATCTCATTAAAAGTGTTGATTAGTGAAATTGGGCCCTCCTCAATCACTATCGAACAGGCCATGGCGGTGCGCCCCTATGTTCCATTGCTGGGGAGCCAGAGACGACCCGAACCGCCCCTGCGGCTACAGACAGACTATGACCCACATAGTCAACAACTGCCACCTCTCCAGATTCAAAGGAGGTCTCGAAACTTTACATCAGGCTCAACCTGATGCTGTTGACTGGCTACGGAAGAAGGGCAAACGCTAGAAGAAGTGAAATTTCCTATTTTACTAAAGAGAGATGGCTTTCTTATTCCCTACCTTAATCCAGTAAATACACTGCATTCTGAGGTCATTAATGCTGAAAAATACTATCTTCTTTGTTTTATTTTAGATGTCAAACATTTCAGTCACTAGAACACGTGTCAGGGAAGAATTGACTCCATCAAGGCACTAAGTCTCCCTTACTGAGTGGTTTATCCCAGTTCTAGTCTGCATGAGCACAAGAATCTTAGCAATTTCAGCAAATGGTCCTGGCTGAACTCCTTCCATGCCGATTTATCAGTAATAAACCTGACATTTTCCTTTCAATTTATAAAATTCTGGTGTTTGCTTCTTTTCTTTTCTTTTTGCATTTGGAGAAGAGGAGGAGGAAGGATTGTGGTGAAAATCACTTCCAAACAATTAAATATATCTCTTCTAATTCTAAGCTGAGAAAATTCATGGTTTTTATTTGTTTTTGGAGCTTCTGATGTCACAGTGTCAAATGTAATAATTTCTCCAACACACTGAGATTCTCATTTCTGGAGTCTTAAGTTTTGTGAGAGCAAACACTGAGAGCATATATACTCCTAGCATCTTAACATAGTGCCTATCACATAATAAGTGCTCAATAGCCTTTGCTGGTAAAAGATGAAAAATATTAAGTACATGTTTATCTAGGTAGTGTTTAGTATTCTTTTTTTTTTTTTTTTTGCCTCCAGGGTTATTGCTGGGGCTTGGTGCCTGCACCACAAATCCACTGATACTGGAGGCTTTTTTTTTTCTTTTTGATGCCCTTGTTGTTTTATCCTTGTTGTGGTTATTATTGTCATTATTGTTGTTGGATAGGACAGAGAGAAATGGAGAGAGAGAGGAGGGGAGACAGAGAGGGGGAGAAAAAGATAGACACCTGCACACCTGCTTCACAGATTGTGAAGCGACTCCCCTGTAGGTGGGGAGCAAGGGGCTCGAACCGGGATCCTTACACCGGTCCCTGAGCTTTGTACAATGTGCCCTTAACCTGGTGCGCTACCCCCCGACCCCCTAATATTCTACACTCTATAGTTTTAATTTTCTAGATTCCTGTATTACACATTTTTCTATCAAGATGCCATCAAATGTATACAACCTATTTTTCCAAATTTACATCATTTTATTAAGGAAATGTTGATTTACAGGATTGTCATGAGGCTATATTCTATTTTCCCCAAGATAGGTCTTAGTACATCACACCCTCCACTGGAGGACTTCCATTCTGTTCCACAGTAGGGACTTAGATTCCCATCCCCTCCCTTCAAAAAGGGAAGCCTTTTTGAGTTTTCAAGTCTACATTCTATAGAGATTTCAGCCTGTGTTGTTCTTTTTGCTTTGTTTCTTAGATCCTGTCTGTAAGTGAAATTATCCAGTACTCAGCTCCACGTGATTCCTTTTAGCACATGATTCTTTGTTATAGCAAAAGATACTATGTTGTGATATTTTTCTTCTTTTTACAGTTGTGTGTATGAAATTAATTTTAAAATGACATTACCCAATAGCTTATTTACATATTTGGCTGGTTCAAAAGCAAACAATAACCATACACCCACAGATATAACCTCATGCACATGTTCACACACAACTTTTCAGCAGCCACTAAAATGTTATAATATTTTAGTCATTCTCCATTTTGTGGACAGAAATTTAGGGAAATGGTACAATTTAAAAATGATAAATATAAGTGACAAGCTATTGCTCTTCTATTATCAACTCTCTCTTTCCTCCTATGTCCTATTACATACAGTAAATACTTTTAAATGACATTTCTTTGACCCTCATGGCATATAGGACCATTCTTACTTAGGTCTGAGCTGGCTCTCATCACACCAAGGGAAACATTTTTTCTTTCTTTCTTTCTTTCTTTCTTTCTTTCTTTCTTTCTTTCTTTCTTTCTTTCTTTTTCTCTTTCATCTTCTTCTTCTCCGTCTCCTTCTCCTCCTCCTCCTCCTCCTCCTCCTCCTCCTCCTCCTCCTTCTTCTTCTTCTCCTTCTTTTTTCTTTGCCACAGAACTAGCCAGAACTGGTTGCCTCACTTAAGAAAACATGATATGTGAATTTTTTTTTTTTGTCTAAGTTTACTATTCTGTATAATTCATGAGTGTTCTGGGGTGAGAGAAAAGCATAAAGGCATGAATCTATGAAGGATAGTGTCCTTTATCAACTCTCTTTGCTGATTTACAGAATAATCATCTATAGTGAAGTAGTATTTAGGGATAGACTACTATTTTATATCTGTGTCATTCCTGAGAACAAAATATGACTCACAAAAATGCAATGTGTTTCCCCAGGTAACAGGGATACTTAGTGTTAATTTCAGGAATAGAGCTCCATTTTTTGTTTGTTTGTTTTGTTTTTAATGGTCTGGTTCAGTGCTAATATTAATATACTAGCAGAAGTTGCAAATAAGTACATGATACACTTGTATTCTTTTACCACTTCATTCATAGAGATCATTGTGTATCAATTTCCTTTTATCTACCCCCATGAGTACTTTACAAGTATGGTCAATAAATCAACCAGGTAACTACAGCCAATTAATTAGAAAAACAATCTTGATCCCTTCTTTCCTTACTCTCTCTCTTCCCTCTCCCTTCCTTCCTTCCTTCCTTCCTTCCTTTCTTCCATTCCTCTCAATCTACCTCTCTCTCTCTCTCTCTCTCTCTCTCTCTCCCCAGCTGCAGACTGAAGCACAATAGCACTGAAATTTCCTCTAGTGAGATGGAGATCAAACTCATACTTGGGTCCTGCACATGACAAAGTAGCACATTATCTAAGTTAGATATTTTTCCATCCCTGAAGACAATGCTAAAAATAAAGTCACCAGCAGGCAAGAACAGTGAAACTTATTTGCAGTAGCTTGGTTGAGAAATATCCCATTCGGAGTCACTAGGGAAAAGAGTTTGAATGGGAAATCATGTAGCTAGTTGGCTTAGGAGTCATGGAAAAAAATGTATTTTTGGCCATCCACTTTATGTGGGAGCCCTAAACTTGGCACCAGAACTTGGACAAAGATATGCTATTATCACTACTGCTACATAATCCTTATTCCTTCTTGGATTCCCCCAGTGTAATTATAGAGCATGAGAATCTGGCCCATTTGGCAATAAAACAGTCATAAAGTTGAGCATCGTTATAAAGCGTATTATAAGAGACTGAGTACATGATAAACCATACAATACAGGAGGGGTTGCACAAGAGAAGTCTTTTAACAGGAAAAGTTGGCTAAAGGAATTGTGGGTTATCACAGGAGTCTTGTTGGAGGGCTGAGAATCCTCAGCCTGGCTTAGTCCCCTAATCACATTTGCAGGGCTTCCCTTCCATATGTGTCTTAATCTAGTGCCAAATTCCCAGTAAGATTCTGGGGACACCAAGTGTGGAGCAGATGGAAACTTCAAAGCTCATACTTCAATTCTTTCTACACCCTGTTCCTCATCGATCTGGAAACAGCACAATTACTTCAAAGGCTAACCCCACCTACCAATATATTCAGTGTGATATTAGACACATTTCTTTTGTCAAATGAGGGTAGTAAAGATTCATCATATTAATATATATGTATGTATATGTGTATATATATATATTTCCTAGAAATTGTCAAAATATTCTGTCTTCAAAACCTATGCAATTTGTGAACACCTCCATGTCTCCATGATTCTACTTTATAGTGTTTGCAAGTTATAATTTGCATAGAGAAATACACAAAGCCTGAGCATACAGTTCAGTGAATTTCTGAAACATTAGGGACATTTCTCCTTTAATAAATTCAGACATTTCATTGCTTACGGTAATTATTACAAAGTTGGTTCTTTTTACCATTACAGTGTTGTTGTTAAAATTCGGAGCTAGCGTTGCGGTGGTAGACAGAGACTCGAGGACACACGGCTGGGCAGGGAAGCTGTATTTCTTTATTCAGAACAACAATTCATAACCTAACCCAAACTAATCACCAAACAGAACTCTCCTGCATCCTTCTCACATGGCGGCGCCAAGAACTCTGGAACTCTCTCAGGGTTCCTTGGGGCGGGGACAAGCAGGCCCGGGAAACTAGCAGGACTGAACCAATTTTCTTGGCAGGGGGAGAGCTAGAACAACCCAATGTAAAGCATACAACACAGTGCTGCTTTTATTGAATTTCACCTTACCAGGCTTAGTGACATTTCATAGTTTGTTTTTCTTAAGAGGATAATACCCTAGGTATGAGTAAATTATTGGGTGTGGGACACAGTGGACACAAGCAGTGCTGGCTTCACCTGGGTCCTTACAGCTGCCTTCCTTCATAGCTGTCAAACTTTTGGGGGTTTGATATGCTGGGTGAATTAAATTCTTCTTTTTGATTATCTTTCTTTTTTTTTTAACTTAAAAAAAATTTTTTTTATATTTATTTTATTTATTCCCTTTTGTTGCCCTTGTTGTTTTATTGTTGTAGTTATTATTGTTGTTGTTGTTGTTGGATAGGACAGAGAGAAATGGAGAGAGAGGGGAAGACAGAGAAGAGGAGAGAAAGATAGACACCTGCAGACCTGCTTCACCGCCTGTGAAGTGACTCCCCTGCAGGTGGGGAGCCGGAGTTTGAACGGGGATCCTTATGCCGGTCCTTGTGCTTTGCACCACCTGCGCTTAACCCGCTGCACTACAGCCCGACTCCCTTGATTATCTTTATTTTCTGGATTCCTATTTTTCTCTAACTCCTATTTTTCCAAAGTCGTTTCTTGATATAAATTAATGGAATGCTTACTGGAGGTTGCTCAGCCTGTTAGAGCACCAAATGGAGGGAGTGGGCAGAGGTGCGCCTGCTAGACCATACATTTCTCATGTGCAAGGATGCAGGGTTACAGATCCTGTCTTTAAGCACAAGGGTAAGAGTTTCACAAGCAGGGATGTAGCACTGCAAGTGTCTCCTTCCCTCTATCAATGAAAGAAAGATAAAAAGAGAGAAAACAATTGGTCACCAGGAGTGGTGGGTTTGTTGTGTGAGCATAGAACCCCCTGTGATGTGGTGACACACCTGGCTGAGCGCACATGTTACAATGCACAAGGACTCAGGTTCAAGCCCCCGGTCCACACCTACAGAAGGAAAACTTTTCCATTGGTGAAGCAGTATTGCAGATGTCTCTCTATCTCTACCCCTCCTTATCTTCCCCTACCCTCTTGATTTATGGCTTTCTCTATCCAATAAATAAATAAATAAAATTATATAAAAAAAAACAAAGGAAAAGGAGGAGGACTATGATGACAGAAAACAACGACAAGAAAAACAACTCTCATTCATAAGGCCCAGAAGCCTCAGTTCCAATCTATGGTATAGCCACAGCTAAGCAGTTATCTGGTCTCTTATTTTGAAATAAATAAGTACATAAATAAATATTTTAAAATGAAACTTCTTTATTCCCATTACTGCTTCATGGAATCATCTGTTTTCTGATATTCTAAAGTAGTAAACAAAATTCTGGATTTCCAATGCTTTTGAGGGCTCAAAGTAGGAGAGAGGTAATCGAGGACAGTGTTGTTATATAGTTGATCTTTTCCCTAACATATATTTCTCTCTTCTAGCTTAATTGTTGTCAGAAAAAGATCCAAACCCTTACGATTAGGGGGGTGAACAGATATTTTTTGTTACAATTAGGACCCTCAAAAATTATTTTATTTTATTTTACTTTTTATTGCCACCAGGGTTATCTCTAGGGCTTGGTGCTGATCCACCTCTCACCGAAGCCATGTTTCCTATTTTCCTTTTCTACTTTATTTGGTAGGACAGAAATAAATTGAGAGAGGAATGGGAAAAAGAAAGGGAGAAAGACAGAGAGATTGTAGACCTGCTTCACCACTAGTAAAGTATCCCTCCTGCAGGTGGGGAGTTGGGGCTTAAACTCAAGACCTTGTACATGGTAACATGTGCATTCAACCAGGTGGACTACTGCCCAGTCCCCTTCAAAAATGATTTTATTATTAATTATTTCAAGACAGCAGGTGCACTCTGAGAGTTTGTGGGAAAAGCATGACAATAGTCATACTACTTAATCACCATAACTTATTATTCTGGTGCTGGACTTGTAGCTGCTTACTAAAGAGTATGTAGTAAAGTAGTTACCTTTTACAAATATTTATTTCATGAAAGAGAGAACTCAAAAAAGAGGAGAGAGAGAGAGAGAGAGAGAGAGAGAGAGAGAGAGAGAGAGAGAGAGGTCATTCTACTCTAGCATATGTGGTGCTAGGGATAGAACCCATAGCAAGTCTTGTGTTCTACCTGATAAATAATCTCCTCAGTCACAAAGTCTTTGTTTTAGTGCTAATATGTATTCATTCATCTGTAATATATTCTGGGCGCTTATATTGTGATCTTGCTCTGTCTACTCATGATAGTCATTGACAGTCAATAGGACAATAGGATAAAGTATAGTATATGGAATGTATATAATCATTGAAAGTGCTCTACATATCTGGTCTAGTACTTACCAGTGCATGAATAATAGTCTGCAGCTATAACAGGAAATGTCCTGGATAAAAGTATACAGAAAGGCCCTCAGATTGAAGATTTACAAGTGAAAAATTTATTATTCTTTTGTACTGTGGAACAGTAAAGAGTCTTGACTGACCACTTGAATCTTAAAGTTTTTATTCTTGAAATAAGGGAAATAAAAATCTAGAGATATTTTCAGTGTCACAAACATATACTTTATAGGTAGTTTCTTTTCTTTTAAAAATATTTATTTATTTACTCCCTTTTGTTGCCCTTGTTGTTTTGTTAATGTAGTTATTATTGTTGTTATTGATGTTGTCGCTGTTGGATAGGACAGAGAGAAATGGAGAGAGGAAGTGAAGACAGAGAGGGGAGAAAGATAGACACCTGCAGACCTGCTTCACTGCTTGTGAAGCAACTCCCCTGCAGGTGGGGAGCCAGGAGCTCTAACCAGGATCATTACGCCTGTCCTTGCACATAGGTAGTTTCTTTATAGGTATCTTCCTTAATGCCATTTCTTCATTTCCCCAAGATTTAAAAATGATATCATATCATCTTATCTCTAGATAATAACTGATGTCTGAATATGGAAGGAAAATCCTGATAATTTAGTGAGTTAGATAGAGTTGAAGTGGGCTGCCTTACTTTTGGTAGACAAGAGAATAGGTTAATTCATCCATTGTGGTTGTTAGGTTTAGATGAGAGTCTTTCATCAAAGCATGGTATAAGTCATCCGTGAAAGTCAGTGAAAAGTCAGTGTAGGGATGAATGAATACTTGAATATATAAAACTCTCCAGCACAGAAAACACTGAATTCTAATTAGTAGAATATCACAGAAGTACACTTTTTCTTTTTTTTTGCATTTTTGGGTTGATTCTGGAGAACAGAAGATTTTAAAAAGTAAATAAATACCAGTAAACATTCTTTAACATTAAATCAACTGAGTAAAAATATGGTCATTTGACTGTTGGAATGTTCCAAAGATGTTTTGTGGTTTCATGTCCCTGGGGCTTGGGACAGAGTTACATGGGTTACCATGCATCTGTGATACTCTGGTGGGAACCAACAAATACACTTTTTTTTTTTTTTGCTAAACTCCTTGGTATGCATGTCCCTAAGATACTTGGTAAAGGCACGTTTGTGCTTTGACCATGAGAGATGTACAGACAATCACTGATCTTGCCATTTAACTATAAAACTTGATGATGAAACACCCTGCATGTGTATTTTTATTACACACATATGTATATATGCAACACACATTTTCTGAAGTTCCATTGACCCATTTTACAACTTAATGTAGTATAGAATTCTAAAGTTATTGAAAACCATCTTTTGAAAGAAGTAGAACTACAATATATTTTCACTTTAGCACCTAAGAGTTATGTGAATTGATAAGCTTCCTTAGGCCGGTGCGCCGCTATGTTCCATCGCTGGGGAGCCAGAGACGACCCGAACTGCCCCTGCGGCTACAGACAGACTATGACCCACATAGTCAACGACTGCCACCTCTCCAGATTCAAAGGAGGTCTTGAAACTTTACATCAGGCTCAATCTGACGCTGTTGACTGGCTACGGAAGAAGGGCAAACGCTAGAAGAAGAAGTTGCAAAATGGGAATAGGGACAATCTTCTCAATTGACTATTGTTAGGGTTAGAATAAGCAGGAGTCAGGTGGTTGCTAGCAGGTTAAGCGCATGTGGCACAAAGCACAAATACTGCCTTAAGGATCCGGGTTTGAGCCCCGGACTCCCCAACTGCAGGGGAGTCAGCTTCACAGGCAGTGAAGCAGGTCTGCAGGTGTCTATCCTTTTCTCCCCCCTCTGTCTCCTCCTCCTCTCTCTATTTCTCTCTGTCCTAACAACAATGACATCAATAACAACAGCAATAATAATAACTACAACAAAAAAATAAGGTCAACAAAAAGGGGGAAAATAAATAAATAAATAAATAAATAATTTTAAAAAAGAATTAGAATAAGCAACAGGCTTAACCACTGTAGTCTGATACCAGGCGTATACTAAATGTTCAATACATGTTGGTTATTTTTAAATATTAGGAGTCTTTTAAGCTCTTATTTGAATACCTCCAAGTATATCAGCTATGAGCTGTGAGAAATAAGGCCTTAGTGTAGTGGACTGTGCACATAGATGATGACTACTGATTTCCTTTCTATAGTACATCACATTTCTTAGTAATTTGATGAATGCAGTTCTTGCCTGCACAAGTAGCTTAAGCAATTACTGAAGCCACACCTTCCACCTTCTGCACCCCATAATTATTCTGGGTCCAGCTCCCAGAGGGATAATTAATAGGAATGCTTTCAAGGGAGGGGATGGGATATGCAACTCTCATAATGGGAATTATGTGCAATTGTACCTCTCTTATCTGATGGTTCTGTCGATATTTCTTATTTTATGAATAAGTTAAAAAAAAAACATCAGTTTTGGAGGGAAAGATGCCCAAGAGATGCCTATTTGTGTTCTGAGGCATTTAGCACATTATTATGTGCATCAAAAAAAAAAACATGATTAATTTCCATTTTCTTGATGATGGGCATGGATGTTCCTCTCCATTTGTCTTCTGTTCCAACTTGCCAACAGCCTCAATTTTGATATGATCTGCACAAAGCAGGTAAAGGTGCACAAGCTCTGGTTGTCAGAGCATACACACAAATCATCTATATTGAAAGTGGAGTATGCTCAAGATAATAAACTGTTGCTGCCACTTGCAATCAAATATCCAGACACTGACTTGAAACTTTCAAAGTAACTTGTCTGTTTCATTCCAATTTGTCATTTTTTAAAAATACAGAACATATAACCTGGTGTTGGCCTCCCATGTGTGTAGGTTTGAGGAAGTCACTATATTCATATAGCCCTTTTCATTTCTGGTTCTATACTTTCTGGTTAGATGATCACTAAGGACTGTAGGTGGGTCCTGTGATTTTTTATTCTCAGAGTTAATAGAGACTTAGAAGAAAATAATCATGAAACAAGTGGGTTTAGTTTTCAAAAAGCAAATTTGACATTGAGGTGGATCAACAAAATTGGTTGAAATTATTTTGCATGTGAATGCAGTCTGAATATATCCCACTCTTTGGAAAATCTGAATTCTTCTGATGGTTATGCCAAAAATGACCCAGTGGTTACTATTATTCTAATGGCTCAGGTCATTTTATGACTCAGCATCATCCTATTTATTTATTTATCTATCTATTTATTTTTATTTTCATGAGAAAGATAGAAAAGAAAGATCCAGAACACTGCTCAACTCTGGTTTATGATGGTGCAGGGAGGTGAACCTCAGATTTTGGTGCCTCAAACATGAAAGTCTTTATGCATAACCATTATGCTACCCCTGCCTTACTATGTCTCTTAAGTGGACAGGATACAAGTGGAAGATTTATTTGGGTTTTTAATCTCATTTAAAATTTCCTTTTCCTGAACATGTATGTTACTACAAAATGTAGTCTGAGTCTTTGTATGGTGTGTGCAACGACATAAGATTTTGATATTTTAGTTGGAATCAAAAGATTCATCATTACTGTCAGTTTCAAAAACAGACTCATATGAAACTAAGAGGAAAACATCACTTGGAAAATAGGGAAATTGACTGTGAAATTCATGTTAGTTCTGTGGGAAACTTGTGAATTGAAGAACAGATGAAGATATATTAGTTAACAGAAAGGGAATTTCTGACAAGCATAATGACATTTGAAACATGGAAACTAAGTGGTAAATTCCTATTTTAATGGAGAGGGAAAAAAGATCATAATAAGTTGAGAGAGAAAAATCCCTGTACTTAGCTTAACAACAAGTTGTTGCATCCAGAATAAAAGTAGCATGATAGGAAGGAAAACCACACAAAAAAGAGGAAAAACAGCATGTAGGGGCATGGATAGAGAGTAAGAGAGATTAAAACAGAAATGAAAACAAAGAGGGGATCAGAAGCAGATACAGAGATACAGGTAGAATAAGTCATAATAATAGAAGTACAAAGAAGGGCAGTAAATACATTGACAGGACAGGGATACTCAAAGCTTTATACTGAAGAACTATAGATTCTTCTGTTTCATCAAGACATACAATTGGTGATAGGAGGTTGGGTGCTAGCACAAGCATATTCTTTTGAAACACACATGCATACACCACACATTACCTCAATGTCAACATGTAAGTGCATTTTTAAAAAACTGATGCTAAAGGAATTTTGAAAGAAGTAAATGTTGGTGAGGGACTTTACTAATATACCTTGAAGTTCTAAGAAAGTCTGTGAAATGTTTTGTATATGTTAGCTTCAAGGCATGATCAACCCACTGTGGATTCAAGAGTTTGTTCTGAATGTTCCATACAACTTTTATACTCCACCCCCTCCAGTTACCTTGTGGTCCATTATTCTCTGTTTTTCTTCAGATACCTCTGTGATATGTTATATGGTAGCCAGGCTAGATTTCCTTTTTAGGAAGCCATAAAATAGGAAAAATAATACCTTCAAGAGTTTGTTGTTTTAAAATGCGGTGCCCTCTGAATTACTGCCCTCTTATATTTATTTACAATGGCTATAACTCTTTTTAATATATTTTTTATTTGTGATGTATAGTTAGTAACAAGATTGTAAGATTGCAGTGTATAGTTCCACATCATACCCACCACCAGACTTCTGTGTCCCCACACTCTCACCACCCAAAGACAACCACTATAGTTCTCACAAGCCTTAGAAATAGTTTTCTTCTTCTTCTTCTTCTTCTTCTTCTTCTTCTTCTTCTTCTTCTTCTTCTTCTTCTTCTTCTTCTTCTTCTTCTTCTTCTTCTTCTCTCTCCTCCTCCTCCTCCTCCTCCTCCTCCTCCTCCTCCTCCTCCTCCTCCTCCTCCTCCTCCTCCTCCTCCTCCTCCTCCTCCTCCATCTTCTTCTTTTTCAGGTTCATGTATCTCAGTTCTCTAGATTCTGGGTATGAGACCAACATTATTGGTTATCGCCATTAGGAACAACATCATAAACCCTCTATAGGAGGGTCTCTATAGGACCTTGCCCTCATTGTGGAACAACAGTGGGAGAAAAGGTCTCACTCTCCAAAGAAAGGCTGGGTCAGAATACTCCAGGAAAACTTGTCCTGAAAAGAGTATGGCCTAGAATGTTCCTAACTATGACCCTGTAATGTAGGTTCAGATGGACAGGGATACAGAGGTTATACAGGCTCCTGTGCTAATTATGAATAGACATGGCCTTAGGTTATATCACTGATGTTTACAGTTTATAGTATTTATATACTTTCCCCATATTTGGGAAGTAATCTCTTTTCTGACTCAGCTTTTCTAGTCCTATTCTCAACTCGGACACCATCTCTCCAGACAATACTTTCAGATCATTTGTGTTAGCAGTTGGGCTCCATAAAAAATTAGTGAATTCAGGGGCCTCTGGAAATATACCTAAAATAGACTTCTGAGCTTCTTCCAACATGAAGTCCCCAAGCTCATCTGCTATATTCTTAGGTTCCTCATTGTTAATCACTTTGTTCTGCTTTATATCTTAATGCTTTTCCACCACCAAGTTGTAGATGCTACCACAACACAAACCTGACTTCCCTGGGAATATGACCTCACCAGTGTTTTCTGGAACCCCACCTCCTCTCCCCAGAATCCTGCATCATTAGGGAAAAGATGGAACAGGCTAGTTGTATGGATCAACCTGTAAATGGCCTTATCCAGCAGACAAGCAATTACAGAAGCCAGACCTTCCACCTGCTGCACTCCATAAAGGTCTTTGGTCCATACTCCCAGAGGGATAAATAATAGGGAAAATCCCTGAATTGTAGCCCTCTTGTCCCACAATCTTGTCAATCATTGTTAAATCACTAGGGGGAGGGGGATAGTGATTGGTGTCATATGAAATCAAGGTCATCTGAACAGAGAGCGAGATATCTTGGCAAGTCTCTGATATTTACATTTCATAAAAGTCTGCATCCAGAGGGACAGAGCCAAGATAGTGACTTAGAAATAACAGCTGGCATGAGCTCCAAAAAGCAGTAGCATACAACCTTGGATTCTCTGGATAGGGTAGGATACTGGGCTATCAGTAGGAGGGTGAGCAAGGGGTGGTCAGGGTGACACCAAAAAAGAGTCCTATAACCCACTCTTAGGCTGGCAAACAGAGGCCAAAAACAAAGAAAGAAAAATCTTTGGCTTGACTATTTCTGAGCTCACCTGTCACCCCACCCCAGAAACAGAGAGCCCAGGCGCTAGACAGCCACTCCTAGCAGGCTTCCCACTGAGCTATTTTCTTTACCAAGATTCCTGGCCCACCAGGGGTGCCATTCTAAGCTTTTTCCTTTTTGTTTTCCTTTCTTCTCTCTCTCTCTCTCTCTCTCTCTCTCTCTCTCTCTCTCTCTCTCTCTCAGGTTATTGGAGCTCTACTGAGTGACAAAATACCTGACCAATACCTGACCAGAACCTCAGACCTGCTTTGGAAAGACTATCTGGAGTGTTTTTTTAGTTTTTTTGGATACTTCTTAAAATTCACTGTCATTGTTCAGGCTGCCTACAGCCAATCCAGAGTGGTCCAAGCAACAGACTGACTGTTAGGGGTTTTTTACTCTATTTTTTATTATTACTATTATCATATACACATGTCCATTTTCCCTCCTCCTTTTTCAGGTTGACCAAAATTAACTGTTGTTGTTTTTTCCATTAATAGGTTCCTGGGTGTCCTATCAATTGTGAGAAGAACTTGCTATTCTCTCGCCCTTCCATCCAGTCTCCATTTTCATTCCTCCTAGCTAATTGGAAAAAAAAAAAACTCTTTCCTTTCACTGCTTTTTCTTTTTTCCTTTTCTTTTCTTCCTTCTTTTGCTTTCTGAACTCACTGATACTTTTTTGTGAATTATTTTGGGGAATAAATCTGACTCAGAGCTGACTCTGTGTGTGTGTCTCTTTTATACTTCCCTTTCTCCAATAGCTATCCCTAAAATTTATATTGGACAGTAGATTTGCATAATTGTATATTGTTGCTTTGTCTTTTTTCCTTTCTCTCCTTTTTCCTTTAATATTAGTTTGTTTGTTGTTTTTTTCTTGGATTGAAGGTGTTTGGCTAACTGGTATTGGTTGAACTGCATCAATCTTTGTTTCAGTTGCTATTGTTGTAATTTTTTTTTATTTAAGAAAGGAGACATTAACAAAACCATAGAATAAGAGGGGTGCAGTCCCCGCTGAACATGGGTGTTGAATGGTCGATGCATACTCCCAGTCTGCCTCTCTCTTTCCCTAGTAGGGTAGAGCTCTGGGAAAGTGGAGCTCCAGGTCACATTGATGGGAACGTCTGTCCAGGGAAGTCTGGTCAGCATCTTGCTGGCATCTGGAACCTGGTGGCTGAAAAGAGAGTTAACATACAAAGCCAAACAAACTGTTGAACAATCATGGACCTAAAGACTGGAATAGTGCAGATGAAGGGTTGGGGGTATTCCCTACATGCTCTTGTGTACTTCTGCTTTCAGGAATATATTTTCCCCTAGTTTATGGGCACGTGTGAACCTATGCTCTATCTCAGGGGACCTGGTCTATATCTAGGTTTGGGAACTTTATTGGGTAGTGGACCACCTGGAATGGAATTAGAGAATACTATGAAAGTAAAGGTCTCACCCGAGTGATGAAGCTGAAGGGTTGTCATTCCACACATGAAGTCTCTGGTCACAGTCTGAAGTGAAGCATGTTGGGGTGGCACTTGTTGCGTTGATTAGGTTGTTATCCATAGATGTAACATTATTTGATTTGAATTGAGAGTAGCATACAGGAAAGTGAGCCCCACCCTAAGGTTCCAGGACTGGGGGAAATATAGGCTCTATAGTAGAAATGTGAGGTTCCTGTTGTCTTAGGGTTCAAGAAGACAATGCAAAGTTATTATTATGATCACATTATTTGGTGATCGGGTTAACTTTGGAAAGTCCCTTTCTTAGGGTTTGGGGTATAATACCCAGCATCTTGTATATAGCTATGCTACCGGTTGCTTCTGTTCTCCCTGGTCCAGGCTTTTGAGAGAGTCAATATATCAAAGACAGTCTATGTATTAAAAAGACTCAGTCTGTGTTTTAAGAAGTCTAGACATATGATCAATTTTTCGCCTCTCATATTAATTAGTGTTTTATATGTTTACACTTTAATAGGAATGTACATAAACATCATTCCCACCACCAAAAGACTGTGTCCCATCCCCCCAACCATCCCCCCCACCAGGAAGACCAATGGCCACCCTCCCCTTACCACAGGGATTTTACATTGGTGCCCGGCTCTCAATTTAATCAGATCCTGTTTTTAGTTTCCCTTTCTGTTCTTTTTTCTCTACTTCTGTTGATGAGTGGGGACATCCCATACTCATCTTTATCTTTCTTTTTTTTTTTTTTTTTCGGCTTTTCTTTTTCTTCTTTCTTTCTTTCTTTCTTTCTTTCTTTCTTTCTTCCCTTTTGTTGCCCTTGTTGTTTTATTGTTGTAGTTATTATTATTGTTGTTGTCATTGTTGGATAGGACAGAGAGAAATGGAGAGAGGAAGGGAAGACAGAGAGGAGGACAGAAAGATAGACACCTGCAGACCTGCTTCACCGCCTGTGAAGCGACTCCCCTGCAGGTGGGGAGCCGGGGTTCGAACCGGGATCCTTATGCCGGTCCTTGTGCTTTGCGCCACTTGCGCTTAACCCGCTGCACTACAGCCCGACTCCCCATCTTTATCTTTCTGACTTAGCTCACTTAACATAATTCCTTCTAGCTCTGTCCAAGATGGGTCAGATAAGGTGGGTTCATTGTTCTTAATAGCTGCATAGTATTCCATTGTGTATATGTGCCACAGCTTTCTAAGCCACTTATCTGCTGTTGGGCACCTGGGTTGCTTCCAGGTTTTAGCTATTATGAATTGTGCTGCTATGAACTTAGATGTACACATATTTTTTTGGTTGGGCATTATGGAATCCTTGGGGTATATCCCCAGGAGAGGAATTACTGAGTTATATGGAAGATCTATGTCTAGCCTTGTGAGAGTTCTCCAGACTGCTCTCCACAGAGGCTGGACCAATTTACATTCCGATCAGCAGTGCAGAAGTGTTCCTCTGTCCCACAGCCTCTCCAGCATTTGTTGCTGCTGTCCTTTTTGATGTATGCTATTTTCACAGTAGTGAGGTGGTATCTCAATGTTGTCTTTATTTGCATTTCTCTGACAATCAGCGACCTGGAACAGTTTTTCATATGTTTGTTAGCCTTTTGGATCTCCTCTGAAATGAATGTCTTGTTCATATCCTTTGCCCAATTTTGGATGGGGTCATTTGCTTTTTTGGTGCTAAGTTTGCTGAGTTCTTTGTATATTTTGGTGATTAGTCTCTTGTCTGATGTTTGGCATGTGAAGATCTTCTTCCATTCTGTGAGGGGTCTCTTTTTTTGGTGTGATAGTTTTTTTGGCTGTGCAGAAGCTTTTCAATTTGATGTAGTCCCATTGGTTTGTTTCTGCTTTAGTCTTCCTTGCGATTGGGTTTGTTTCATCAAAGATGTCCTTGAGGTTTAGGTGGGAAAGTGTTCCACCAATGTTTTTCTCTAAGTATTTGATAGTTTATGGTCTATCATACAGCTCCTTGATCCATTTGGAGTTGATTTTTGTTTCTGGTGAGATAAGGTGGTTCATTTTCATTCTTCTGCATGTTTCAACCCAGTTTTCCCAGCACCATTTACTGAAGAGAGCCTCCTTCCTCCATTTAATACTTTGGGCCCCCTTATCAAAGTTTAGATGTCCATAGGTGTTTAGGGTTTAGATCTGGGCTTTCAATTCTGTTCCACTGGTCTGTGTGCCTATTTATGTTCCAGTACCAGGTAGCTTTGATGATGATGGCCTTATAATATAGTTTGAGATCTGGGAGTGTGATACCTCCATTTCTGTTTCTTTTCCTCAAGATGCTTTTGGCAATTCTAGGTGTTTTTCTGGTTCCAGATAAATGACTGCAATTTATTTCTATTCTCTTAAAGAAGCTTGGTGGAACTTTGATGGGAATTGCATTAAATTTGTATATGGCTCTGGGAAGAATATTCATTTTGAAGATATTTATTCTTCCAATCCATGAGCATGGGATATCTTTCCATTTCTTGGTATCAGTTTCTATTTCCATAAATAGTGACTCATAGTTTTCAGTATACAAGTCTTTCACTTCTTTGGTCAGCTTTACTCCTAGGTATTTTATTGATTTTTTGCAACAGTGAATGGTAGTGATTCTGGATGTCTTCTTCTTCAGTTTTAGTGTTTGCATAGAGAAATGCCACTGATTTTTTTTACATTGATTTTATAGCCTGACACCTTGCTATATTGCCTAATAACTTCCAGTAGTTTTCTACTGGATTCTTTAGGTTTTTCTATGTATACTATCATATCATCTGCAAATAGTGAGAGTTTAACTTCTTCCTTTCCAATATATATTCCTTTGTTTTCCTTCTCTGGCCTGATTGCTATTGTAATAACTTCCAATAGTATGTTGAGGAGTAATGATGATAGTGGATAGTCCTGTCTAGTACCTGGTCTGAGGGGAAACACTTTCAGCTTCTGACCATTGAGTATGATGTTGGCTGTACGTTTGCTATATATGGATTCCACTATCTTGAGGAATTTCCTGTCTATTCCCATATTTTTTTTTGTAGAGTTTTGAGCATAAATGGGTGTTGGATTTTGTCAAAGGCTTTCTCTGCATCTATTGAGATAACCATGTGGATTTTGGCTTTCCTTTTATTGATGTGGTGAATCACATTGATAGACTTATAGATGTTGAACCAGCCTTGCATTCCTGGGATGAATCCCACTTAGTCGTGATGAACAAATGTTTTGATATGCTACTGTATCTGGGTGGCCAAGGTCTTGTTTAATATTTTGGCATCGATGTTCATCCAGAGAGATCAGTCTATAGTTTTCCTTTTTTGTTGTGTCTCTAACTGCTTTTGGTATCAGGGTGATGTTGGTTTCATAGAAGGTGGGTGGGAGTGTTGCTGTTTCTTTGATCTTATGGAAAAGCTTTAGGAGTATGGGAATTAACTATTTCCTGAAGGTTTTGTAGAATTCGTTTGTGAAGCCATTTAGTCCAGGACTTTTGTTGTTGGGGAGATTCTTAACAGTTTCTATTTGTTTGTCTGAGATTGGTGCATTTAGGTTTTGTAGTTCTTGGTTCACTATTGGAATGGCATATGCTACTAGGAATTCTTCCATTTCTAGACTGATGGCATATAGTTCTTCATAGAAATTTTGCATGATTTTCTGTATTTCTGTGGTGTCAGTTGTGATATCTCCTCTATCGTTTACAATTCTATGAATTTGAGTCTTCTTTTTTTTTTTTTTTAGTGACTCTGGCTAGGGGTTTGTCAATGCTGTTTAATTTTTCAAAGAAACAGCATTTGGCTTTATTGATCTTTTACATGGTTCTCTTATTTTTGATGTTTATTTCTGCTCTAACTTTAGAGATTTCTGTCCTTCTGGTTGCTTTATGGTTCCTTTGTTCCAATTCCTCCGCGTCCTTAAGGTGTGCAGTAAGGTTGTTTATTTGGGTTTTTTCTTGTTGTCTAATATGTGATTGTATGGCTATGAGTTTTCCTCTCAGTACTGCTTTAGCTGTGTCCCAAATATTTGGATAGCTTGTGTTTTCAATTTCATTTGTTTTCAGAAACATTTGAATTTCCTGCTTGAGTGTCTCTCTGACCCAGTGGTTCTTAAGCAATATGTTTTTTAGTTTCCAAATTCTGTGTCTTTAAATAATTTTCTATTTGTTGTCAAATGTTACCTTTACTCCACTGTGGTCTGAGAAGATACTTGGGATTATTTCAGTGCTCATGAATTTGTTGATGCTGTCTTTGTGTCCTAACATGTGGTCTATCCTTGAGTATGTGTTGTGTGGATTTGAAAAGAATGTGTATTCTAATTTTGGGGGGTGAAGAACTCTGAAAATGTCCAAGAGGTCTAGTCTGTCCATCTCTTCATATAATTCTCTTGTTTCTTTGTTGACTTTGTACTTCGTTGATCTGTCCAAGTGTGAGAGTGGGGTGTTAAAGTCTCCCACTATTATTATATTACTATTGATGCATTTTTGTAGTTCTTTGAGTAGGTGCTTGATGTATTTAGGTGGTCCCTCATTGGGTGCATAGATGTTAATAATTGTTAAATGTTCTTGGCTGATTGATCCCTTAATCATTATGTAATGACCTTGCCTATCTTTTATTACTTTATTTATTTTAAAATCCATTGTGTCAGAGGTGAGAATGGCTGTTCTTGCCTTTTTTGTGATCCATTAGCCTGTATGATAGTTTTCCATCCTTTCACTTTAAGTCTGTGTTTATCTTGTTGTGTCAGACAGGATTCTTGCAAGCAGCATATAGTTGAGTTATGTTTTCTGATCCATCCTCCCACTAAGTGCCTTTTGTTGGGTGAGTTTAAGCCATTGACATTTATTGATATTATGGATTTAATGTATTGTAGTGCCATTGTTCAACAAGGTTTTATTTGTTCTGATATGTTGCAAGTATTATAGTGATGTTCTTGTTTATAAGAGGTCTTTTAGAACCTCTTTCAGGACCGGTTTGGTGATGGTTGCTTCCTTTAACGATTGTTTGTCTGAGAAGGTTTTGATGACTCCATCTAGTTTGAATGAAAATCTAGCATGATATATTATCCTTGGTTGAAACCCTTTTTCATTCAGGGCTTAATAGATATCTTGCCATTCTCTTCTGGCCTTTGTTTGGAGATGTCTTCTGATAGTCTTATGGGTTTCCCCCTGTATGTGATTTTTTCTGTTTTTCTCTTTCAGCCTTTAGGATGCTTTCTTTATTTTTTTTCTTTTTTATTTAAGAAAGGATTAATTAACAAAACCATAGGGTAGGAGGGGTACAACTCCACACAATTCCCACCACCCAATCTCCATATCCCACCCCTTCCCCTGATAGCTTTCCCATTCTCTATCCCTCTGGGAGCATGGACCCAGGGTCATTGTGGGTTGCAGAAGGTAGAAGGTCTGGCTTCTGTAATTGCTTCCCTGCTGAACATGGGCATTGACTGGTCGGTCCATGCTCCCAGTCTGCCTCTCTCTTTCCCTAGTAGGGTGTGTCTCTGGGGAAGCTGAGCTCCAGGACACATTGGTGGGGTCTTCAGTCCAGGGAAGCCTGGCCGGCATCCTGATGACATCTGGAACCTGGTGACTGAAAAGAGAGTTAACATACGAAGGCAAACAAATTGTTGAGCAATCATGGACCCAAAGATTGGAATAGTGGAGATGAAGTGTTAGGAGGGTACTCACTGCAAACTCTAGTGTACTTCTGCTTTCAGGTATATATTTTGCACTAGTTTTGGATATGTGTGAACATATGCTCTCTCTCACAGAAACTGGTGTATATCTAGGTTTTGGGACTTTGTTAGAAAGTGAACCACCTGAGATGGAATTCGAGTATGTTATGAAAGGAAAGGTCTCACCCAAGTAATGAAGCTGAAGGGTTGTCATTCCACACGTGAAGTCTCTGGACACAGTCTAAAGTGAAACATGTTGAGGTGGCAATCCTTGCATTGGTTAGGTTGTGATCGGCAGATGCAATATTATTTGATATGGATTGGGAGAAGCATATGGGAAAGTGGGCCCTATCCAAGGGTTCCAGGACTGGGGGAAGTAGAGGCTCTATAGTGGAGATGTGAGGTTCCTGCTGTCTTAGGGTTCCAAAAGACAATCGATAGTTAATGTTGTCATTACATTAATTGGTAATTGGGTTAACTTTGAAAAGTCCTTTTGTTATGGTTTGCTGTACAGTACCCAGTATCTTGTATATAGCTGTGCTATTGCTTGCTTCTGATCTACTTGATCTAGGCTTTTGAGAGAGTCTGCATATCAATTGCACAACCTATATATTAAAAAGATTCAGTTTGTGTTTTGAAAAACTTCGAGACATATGGTTAATTTTCCCACTCTCATATTAATTAACTAGTGATTTATATGACTACACTTTACTAGGAGTGTATATAAACACCATTCCCACCACCAAAAGACTGTGACCCATCCCCCTAACCCATTCCCACCCCCCACTGTCCCAGGAAGCTGCATGTCTACCCCTCACCACAGGATTTTTACTTTGGTGCCCTACTTACAATTTGGTCAGGTCCTGCTTTTAGTTTCTGTTTCAGATCTTCTTACTCAACTTCTGTTGATGAGTGGGATCATCCCATACTCATCTTTATAAAGGAGTTAACCATCACCAAACTGGCCCTGAAAGAGGTTCTAAAAGACCTCTTATAAACAAGAACATCACCATAATACTTGCAATAGATCAGAAAAAACAAAAAAATTTTTTTTTAAACAATGGCACTACAATACATTAAATCCATAATATCAATAAATGTCAAGGGATTAAACTCACCCAACAAAAGGCACAGAGTGGGGGGATGGATCAGAAAACATAACCCAACCATATGCTGCTAGGAGGAATCCCATCTGTCAAAACAAGATAAACACAGACTTAACTTGAAAGGATGGAAAACTATCATACAGGCTAACAGACCACAAAAAAGGGTAGGAACAGCCATTCTCATCTCAGACACAATAGATTTTAAATTAAATAAAGTAATAAAAGATAGGCAAGGACATTACATAATGATTGGAGGATCAATCAACCAAGAAGATTTAACAATTATTAACATCTATGCACCAAATGAGGGACCATCTAAATACGTCAAGCACTTACTGAAAGAATTTCAAAAATACATCAATAGTAATACAATAATAGTGGGAGACTTCTATACTCCACTCTCACACTTAGATCAACAAAGCAGAGAACCAACAAAGATACAAGAGAATTGAATGAAGAGATTGACAGACTAGACCTCTTGGACATTTTCAGAGACCTTCACCCCCCAAAACTGGAATACACCTTCTTTTCAAATCCACATAGCACATAATCAAGGATAGACCACATGTTAGGTCACAAAGACAGAATCAATAAATTCAAGAGCATCAAAATCATCCAAAGTATCTTCTCAGACCACAGTGGAGTAAAACTAAATTTAACAACAAACAGAAAATTATTACAAGTCACAGAATTTGGAAACTAAACAACATACTCCTTAAGAAACATTGGGTCAGAGATTCACTCAAGCAGGAAATTCAAATGTTCCTGGAAACAAATGAAAATGAACAAAACCTATCAAAATATTTGGGACACAGCTAAAGCAGTACTGAGAGGGAAACTTATAACCATACAATCACAAATTAAACACCAAGAAGAAGCTCAAATGAACGACCTTACTGCACACCTCAAGGACTTAGAGGAGGAGGAACAAAGGAACCCTAAAGCAACCAGAAGGACAGAAATCACTAAAGTTCGAGCAGAAATAAACAACATCGAAAATAAAAGAACCATACAAAAGATCAATGAAGCCAAATGTTGGTTCTTTGAAAGATTAAACAAAATTGACAACCCCCTAGCTAGACTCACCAAACAAAAAAGAGAGAAGACTCAAATTAATAGAATTGTAAATGATGCAGGAGATATCACAACTGAAACCACAGAAATCCAGAGAATCCTGTGAAACTTCTTTAAAGAACTATATGCCACCAAGCTAGAGAATCTGGAAGAAATTGAACAATTCCTAGAAGCATATGCCCTTTCAAAACTGAACCAAGAAGAACTACAAAATCTAAATGCACCAATCACAGACAAATAAATTGAAACCATTATTAAGAATCTCCCCAACAACAAAAGTTCTAGACCAGATGGCTTCACAAATGAATTCTACAAAACTTTCAGGAAACAGTACCCATACTTCTTAAGCTTTTCCATAAGATTGAAGAAACAGGAATACTCCCTTCCACCTTCCATGAAGCCAACATCACCCTGATACCAAAAGCTGATAGGGACAGAACAAAAAAGGAAAACTACAGACCAATATATCCAATGAACATACATGCCAAAATATTAAACAAGATCTTGGCCAACCGGATACAGCAACATATCAAAAAGATTGTTCATCACAACCAAGTGGGATTCATCCCAGGAATGCATGGCTGGTTCAACAACCATAAGTCAATCAATGTCATTCACCACATCAATAAAAGCAAAGCCAAAAACCGCATGATTATCTCAATAGATGCAGAGAAAGCCTTTGACAAAATCCAACACCCATTTATGCTCAAAACTCTACAAAAAATGGGAATAGATGGGAAATTCCTCAAGATAGTGGAGTCTATATATAGCAAACCTACAGCCAACATCATACTCAATGGACAGAAGCTGAAAGCATTCCCCCTCACATCGGGGACTAGACAGGGCTGTCCACTGTCACCGTTACTCTTCAACATAGTATTGGAAGTTCTTGCCATAGCAATCAGGCAAGAGAAAGGAATCAAAGGAATACAGATGGAAGGGAAGAACTATTTGCTGATGATATGATAGTATACATAGAGAAACCAAAATAATCTAGCAGAAAACTACTGGAAGTTATTAGGCAATATAGCAAGGTATCACACTACAAAATCAATGTACAAAAATCAGTGGCATTTCTTAATGCAAACACTAAATCTGAAGAATAAGACATCTAGAAGGCACTCCCATTTACTGCTGCAGCAAAATCAATCAAATACCTAGGATTAATGTTGACCAAAGAAGTGAAAGACTTGTATGCTGAAAACTATGAGTCGCTACTCAAGGAAATAGAAACTGATACCAAGAAATGGAAAGATATCCCATGCTCATGGATTGGAAGAATAAATATCATCAAAATGAATATTCTCCCCAGAGCCATATACAAATTTAATGCAATACCCGTCAGAATTCGACCAAGCTTCTTTAAGAGAATAGAACAAACACTACAATCATTTATCTGGAACATGAATACACCTAGAATTTCCAAAACTATCTTGAGGAAAAGAAACAGAAATGGACGCATCACACTCCCAGACCTTAAACTATACTATAAAGCCATCATCATCAAAACAGCATGGTATTGGAACAAAATTAGGCACACAGACCAGTGGAACAGAATTGAAAGCCCAGAAATAAATCCCCACACCTATGAACATCCAATCTTTGATAAGGGGGCCCAAAGGATTAAATGTAAAAAGGAGGCTCTCTTCAATGAATGGTGCTGGGAAAACTGGGTTGTAACATGCAGAAGAATGAAATTGAACCACTTTATCTCACCAGAAACAAAAATCAACTCCAAATGGATCAAAGACCTAGATGTCAGACCAGAAACAATCAAATACTTAGAAGAAAACATTGGTAAAACAGTTTCCCACCTACACCTCAAGGACATCTTTGATGAATCAAACCCAATTGCAAGGAAGACTAAAGCAGAAACAAACCAATGGGACTACATCAAATTGAAATGCTTCTGCACATCCAAAGAAACTATCACACAAACAAAGAGACCTCTCACAGAATGGGAGAAGATCTTCACATGCCAGACATCAGACAAGAAACAAATCACCAAAATATATAAAGAACTCAGCAAACTTAGCACCAAAAAAGCAAATGACCCCATCCAAAAATGGGCAGGGGATATGAACAAAACATTCACCTCAGAGGAGATCCAAAAGGCTAACAAACATATGAAAAAGTCACTAGGTAACTGATTATCAGAGAAATGCAAATTAAGACAACACTAAGATACCACCTCACTCCTGTAAGAATGGCATACATCAAAAAGGACAGCAGCAACAAATGCTGGAGAGATTGTGGGGACAGAGGAACCCTTTTACTTTGCTGGTGGGAATGTAAATTGGTCCAGCCTTTGTGGAGAGCAGTCTGGAGAACTCTCACAAGGCTAGACATGGACCTTCCATATGATCCAGTAATTCCTCTCCTGGGGTTATACCCCGAGGACTCCATAACACCCAACCAAAAAGAGGTGTGTACTCCTATGTTCATAGCAGCACAACTCATAATAGCTAAAACCTGGAAGCAACCCAGGTGCCCAAGAACAGATGAATGGCTGAGAAAGCTGTGGTATATATACACAATGGAATACTATGCAGCTTTCAAGAACAATGAACCCACCTTCTCTGACCCATCTAGGATCCTTTCTTTGTCCTTCTTTTCATTGTAACTGTGATGTGTCTTGGTGTCTTCATGTCTGGGTTGATTCTGTTTGGGACTCTCTGAGCTTCTTGTATCTTAATGTCCTTTCTGTTGTTCAGGTCTGGGACTTTTTCTATAATTTCCTCTAAAATATTTGCTTCCCTTTCCTCTCTTTCTTCCTCTGGCAGGCCAATTATATGAATATTACTTCTTTTGAGATCATCTCATATGTCTTTGTTGTTGTTTTCAGTGTCTCTCAATCTCTTTTTTGCCGCCGACCACCCAACTGGGGGCTCAGCAGGCCGATCCAGGGAGAATGAGACTTATAGGTGGGAGGTGGATTCGGCGCGACAGACAACACTGAGACACATGAGTTTCAATGCTGCTGCAATCTTTTACTGATATAGAGATTCTTTTTATAATAGTATAACAAAGAAGCATAAATCAAAAGCTGGCCAAGTCAGTTGACCACAAAGTACGCAGGGTACATTTTTTATAAGTAACACAGACAGGAGGAACTGAAGGCATACAACTACCATCAAAACGAAAGCACAGCCATACTGTTCTTTCATGGGTTATTAACCACATCCCTTTGGTTTCAGACAAAAGTCAATTTATCAGTAAGAACTAAATGCTTTCACTGCTCTCATTTATCCAAAGGGCTATTCTTTCTCCTTCCAAGCACTGGACCTTAATACCCAGAATAGGGGGGGCACTAGTGGGAACACGGCGTCTTGCTCTGATCCTTATGCCAAGCTCCCTTTCCTGTAATCTACCTAAGACAATATGCAGGTGCATTTCAGGGTTGCTATGTAACATGTTTCCTGGGAAAGCTAAAGGACCATTGTCTGTATGATTGAATGTAATATTTCTGAGAATAGTGCTCAGTCCTTGCTCAACCTGGATAGCCAAGTCATTGGGGCTTGAAGTGCTGGGATTTACTGTTGTAAGGGGCTTTTCATCCAGTGGGGTCCCATCTGGAATGTCCAGACTAGACTTGGGGGGTTGCACTGTAAGCGTCTCCGGAGTCTCCTGGACATTCCCTGGGTGGCCTGCATAAAGTATGATAAACAACAACAGTAAGCTTTCAGAAGCGAAACCAAGTCCACCTAGCCATCCAAGGCCTTTCCGCCAACCGGGAGACCCAGGGATCCGTCCACACAAATATCCAGGCTTCTGTCCACCACCTATCTTGGGTACGGTCTTCCGTACAGGAGCTTGTAAGGCCCCTGTCCGGTTCCCTAACCAGGTCACCCGCACTGTTTTGTCACACCGCGGTCGTGGCCTGCCTATCTGGCCAGACAGGTGTGGCACTTTTTGAGCTCTTTCACCTATTTCTTAGTTTCTCTAGCTCATCCTCTGGCTAATTCTGTTTTCTGCTTCTGCTAGTCTGCTTTCCCTTCCCTCCACTTCTTTCTTCATTTTAGCTATTTCAGCTTTCAGTTCTCTAATTGCCTCAAGGTAGTATTTTTCTTGAGGGTATCATCTGTTGTTTCTCTAATACTGCTATTCCTTTCCTCCAAAGTAGTTTTCATTTCTTTGATTAATAAAATATTATTGCTTGCATGCTTTTTTTATCTATGGTTACTTCTGGCTTATTTATAGTTTCTTCTAGGCTCTTGTCTTCATTCATTGTAGTAGCAGTTTTATTTGCTTTTGATCTACCCATTTTTTAATGTGTTTTTTATTTTTATGTTCTATTGTTCCTCAGTTGTTGTGTTTTGTGTAAACACCACACTATACTAAATACCTTTATGACAAATGCAATCACCAGCCTCAGAAATTACAATAGTAACTAAAGCAATGACTGAAGCAGTTAGTCCCACACTGTCTCCAGTTCAAGAAAAATAACAACCAAATCCAAATAAGAAAGAAAGAGAACAGAAAAAAGGGATAGCAGGAATAGACAATTATGCAAATCTACTGTTCACTGTAAATTCTAGGGGTAGCAAGAGGAGAGGGGACATAGAGTAGAGACACACACAAAGAGAGTCCACTCTGAGTCAGGTTTCTTCCCTGAAATAGTTCACAAATGAGTATCAGTGAATTCAGAAGGTAGAGGGAGGATGAATGGAGAATGGAAGACGGGAAAAAAAGAGAGAAAAGAAAAGAAGAAAACAGTAAAAAAAAAAGCAGTGAAAGGACAGTTTTTTTTTTTTTTTAATTGGCTTGGAGGTGGGAGAAGGTCAAGAGTGGATAGAGGAGGTATGAAAAGTGAGATAAATTTTTCTCACAGTGAGTGATAATTTTTGTCAACTGGCAATGGAAAGTATACTAAGAGTTAACTTTGGTCAACCTGAGGGAGGGGGGCAAATGGATATGCTTGTATATATAATAGTATTAGTAAAATAGAACAAAATAAAGAACCCAAGCAGTGGGTCTGCAGCTTGGACAGCTCCCAGTTAGCATATGCACATTGAGTCTAGAAAACTGATTGAGAAAGAAAACACAAAACAAAAGAAAAAAAAATCTTTCAAGCAGTCTTTCCCAGGTTGGGTGAGACTTGCTTGATTAGCTAATTGTCACTCCAAATGGGTCTAAGTCCCTTACTCAGAGGAGAAACAAAAATAGACTAGAAATTTGGAAGCAGGGTTGGAATGATACCTTGGTGGGCCAGGAATCTTGGTAAAGAAAGGAGCTCAGTGAGGAGCCTGCTAGCAGCCTCTCCCTACTCTGGGGTCTGGTTATGGTGAGAGAGGGTTTAGAGAAATAATCAAGAAATTTCCTTTCTTTTGCTCTAATTTTTAACCCAAATTGAATTAGTCACCTCCTTGGTCTCACATTTTAGGATACCTCCTTCCTTGTCCTGCTGAAGGCCAGGATTTCTAAGGCTTTCTAGCAATTGTTGTCAGAGCTCTCTGGGGCAGCTACTTTCCACTCATCATCTTGGCTCTGCCCCCGTAATTTATGAGGTTTGTGACTGCACTGGTGAAAGGACTTTAGTAAAGCATGGCTTGTACACAAAACACAACAACTGAGGGACAACAGAACAGAAAAATAAAAAACACATCAATAAAAAATTGTTAAACTAACAGCAAATAAAACTGGTACCACAATGAATCAGGACAGGATCCCAGAAGAAACTCCATATCAGTCAGAAGTAACCATAGATAAGAAAAGTATGCAAGCAACAGTAAACCTAATAATCACAAATAAAGACAACTATGGCAGAAAGGTCCATCAGAATTAGGGAAGCAACAGATAAGACCCTCAGGGAAAATACTGTCTATTACAAAAGAACTGAAAGCTGAAATAGTTGAGATAAAAGGCCAATTTGCAGAACAAGCTAATACTATAACAACTGAAGAAAGAAGCTGAGGGAAGGTATAACAGATTAATAGAAGCAGAAAACAAAATTAGCCAGACAGAGGATGAGTATAGAAAACTAAGAAGGAGGTAAAAGAGCTCAAAAAGAGATTGAAAGACACTGAAAACAACAGAGACATATGGATGATCTCAAAAGAACTAACATTCGTATAAATGGCCTGCAAGAGAAAGAAAGAGGGGAAAGGGAAGTAAACATTCTAGAGAAAATAATAAAAGAAATTGTCCTAGACCTAAATAACAGAAAGTACATTAAGATTCAAATGTCCCAGAGAGTCCCAAAGAGAATCAGCCCAGATCTGAAGACACCAAGACACGTCACAGTTACAATGAAAAGAAGTAAGGATAAAGATAGGATCCTAAAGGCTGCAAGAGAAAAACAAAAAGTCACATACAGGGGAAAACCCATAAGACTATCAGCAGACTTCTCCACTCAAACTCTAAAAGCCAGGAGAGAATGGGAAGATATCTATTAAGCCCTCAATGAAAAAGGATCCCAATCAAGGATAAAATAACCTACTAGACTTTCATTCAAACTTGATGGAGGGATCAAAACCTTCTCAGACAGACTGTTGTGCCCAGATTTCAGATTCCATTACCACAGAGTGGAGGCCAGAATCACATGTAAAAGCAAAGAGCCTTTATTGAAGCAAGCTTAAGCCTGGGCTACATGCACTTCCCAATAGTGGCATGTGAGCCCCTAAGAGAGGAAGACAGATTATTTTTATGCACATTGGGGGGGGGGGGTTGGGTTGGTCACCTAAAGTTCAGACTTGCTTGTCAAGGAGTTCTTTGACCACAATCCTTGACTACAGTCCAGAAGTCTTGTCTGTTAAGCAAATTTTGGGTTTTAGGGTTGTCATGACCTTTATTTACAGAAAAATTGCTGATAATTAAAAACATTGAGACTGGTTTCTCAAGGATAAGGTTCAGCTGCTCTGCTCTGTAACTTGTTGGGTTATAGTATGGAGGAACTTCAAGGACTATATGAAGTACCAGTGGCCCTCACAAGACAACAGTTAAAGGAGGCAACCATCAACATGTCTGCCCTGCAAGAGGTTCTAAAAGACCTCTTATAAACAGGAACATCACTATAATACTAGCCATATATCAGAGCAAATAATTGTTGAATAATGGCACTACAATACATTCAATTCATAATATCAATAAATGTCAGTAGATTAAATTCACCCATTAAAAGGCACAGAGTGGAAGGATGGATCAGAAAACACAACAAAAACATATGCTGCATGCAAAAATCCCACTTGACCCAACAAGACAGACACAGCGTAAAGTGAAAGGATGGAAAAATATCCTATATGCTAATGGATCACAAAAAAGTCAGGAATAGCCATTCTCATTTCTAAAACAATAGACTTTAAATTAAATAAAGTAATAAAGGATAGGCAAGGCAATTACATAATTATTAGAGGGTCATCAACCAAGAAGATTAAACAATTATTAACATCTATGTACCCAATGAGGGACCATCTAAATACACCAAACACCTACTGAAAGAACTACAAAATTATGTCAATAGTAATACAATAAAAGTGGGAAACTTCAACACCCCACTCTCATACTTAGTCACATCAATGAATCAGAGAATCAAAATGTAATAAGAGAATTAAATGAAGAGATGGACAGACTAGACCTCCTGGACATTTTCAGAGCCCTTAATCCCAAAAACCTAGAATACATATTCTTTTCAAATCCACACAGCATATCCTCAAGGATAGACCACATGTTAGGCCACAAAAAAGTATCAACAAATTCAAGAGCATTGAAATCATCCCAACTATCTTCTTAGACCACAGTGAAGTAAAGCTAACATTCAACAACAAATAGAAAATTACTAAAAGTCACAGAATTGGAAACTCAACAACATACTTCTTAAGAATCATGGGTCAGAGAGGCATCAAGCAAGAATTTAAATGTTCCTGGAAACAAATGAAAATGAAAACACAAGTTATCAAAATATTTGGGACAGAGCTAAAGCAATATTGAGATGGAAACTCAATCCCATATTAAAGAACAAGAAAAAGCTCAAATAAATGACCTTATGTCATGCCTTAAGGACTTAAAGAAAGAGAAACAAAAGAAACTAAATCACTAAAATTAGAGCAGAAATAAACATCGAAAAGAAGAGAACCATACAAAAGATCAATGAAGCCAAATGTTGGTTCTTTGAAAAATTAAACAAGATTGACAAACCACTAGCCAAACTCACTAAAAAAGGGAGGGAGAAGACACAAGTAAATACAATTATAAATGATATAGGAGATATTACAAATGATACCACAGAAATACAGAAAATCATGCAAGACTTCTATGAAGAGCTATACGCCACCAAGCTAGAGAATCTGGAAGAAATGGAAGAATTCCTAGAAACATATGCCCTTCCACAACTGAACCAAGAATAGCCACAAAACCTAAATGCACCAATCACAGACAAATAAATAGAAACTGTTATTAAGAATCTTACCAATAACAAAAGTCCTGGACCAGATGGCTTCACAAAGGAATTCTACAAAACCCTCAGGAAACAGTTAATACCCATACTCCTAAAGCTTTTCCAAAAGATCTAAGAAGCAGAAACACTCCCTTCCACCTTCTATGAAGTCTACATCACCCTGATACCAAAAACAGAGACACAACACAAAAGGAAAACTGCAGACCAAAACCTCTGATGAACATAGATGCCAAAATATTGAACAAGATCCTGGCCAACAGGATATAACAGTATATCAAAAAGATTGTTCATCATGACCAAGTGGGATTTATTCTAGGAATGCAAGGCTGGTTCACATTCACTACATCAATAAAAGTAAAACGAGAAACCACATGACTATCTCAATAGATGCAGAGAAAGCTTTTGACAAAATCCAACACCCACTCATGCTCAAAACACTACAAAAAAGGGAATAGATGGGAAATTCCACAAGATAGTGGAGTCAATATATAGCAAACCTATAGCCAAGATCATACTCAATGGACAGAAGCTAAAAAGCATTCCCCCCTCAGATGAGGGACTAGAAAGGGATGTCCACTATCACCATTACTCTTCAACATAGTATTGGAGGTTCTTGCCATAGCAAGAGAAAGAAATGAAAGGAATACAGATCAGAAGGGAAGAAGTCAAACACTCACTATTTGCAGTTGAAATGATAGTATACATAGAAAAACCTAAAGAATCCAGCAGAAAACAACTGGAAGTTATTAGGCAACATAGCAGAATGAGAGGCTACAAAATCAATGTACAAAAATCAGTGGCATTTCTTTATGCAAACATTAAATCTGAAGAAGATGATATCCATAAACCACTCCCATTCACTGTTGCAGCAAAATCAATAAAATATCTAGTAATAAACCTGAACAAAGAAGTAAAAGACTTGTATAATGAAAACTATGAGTCACTGTTCAAGGAAATAGAAACTGATACAAAGTAATGGAAAGACACCCCATGCTCATGGATTGGAAGAATAAATATCATCAACATGAATACTCTCCCCAGAGCCATATACAAATTTAATGCAATACCCATCAAAGTTCCACCAAGCTTCTTTAAGAGAATAGAAAATAAACTGTAATCATTTACCTGGAACCAGAGAAACACCTAGAATTACCAAAACAATCTTGAGGAAATGAAACAGAAATGGAGGTATTACACTTACAGATCTCAAACTAAATTATAAGGCCATCATCATCAAAACAGCCTGGTACTGTGCCGTCAGGATGGCCGATCGGTCAAAACAGCTTGGTACTGGATCAAATATAGGCCCACAGACCAGTGGAACAGAATTGAAAGCCCAGGACTAAACCCCCACACCTATGGGCATCTAATCTTTGATAAGGGGACCCAAAGTATTAAATGGAGAAGGAAGCTCTCTTCAATAGCTGGTGCTGGGAAAACTGGGTTGTAACATGCAGAAGAATGAAACTGAACCATTTTATTTCACCAGAAACAAAAATCAACTCCAAATATATCAAGGACATGGATGTTAGACCAGAACCTACCAAATACTTAGAGGAAAACATTGATGGAACACTTTTCCTCCTAAGCCTCAAGACAATCTTTGATGATACAAACCCAATTGCAAGGAAGACTAAAACAGAAACAAACCAATGGGACTACATCAAATTGACAAACTTCTGCACAGCCAAAGAAACTATCACACCAAAAAAAGAGACCCCTCACAGAATGGAAGAAGATCTTCACATCCCACAGATCAGACAAGAGACTAATGATCAAAATATACAGAACTCAGCAAATTTAACAGCAAAAAAGCAAATGGCCCCATTCAAAAATGGGCAGAGAATATGAACAGAACGTTCACTACAGAAGAGATACAAAAGGCTAACAAACACATGAAAAATTTCTCCAGGTCACTGATTGTCAGAGAAATACAGATAAAGACAACATTGTGATACCACCTCACCCCTGTGAGAATGGCATACATCAAAAAGGACAGCAGCAACAAATGCTGGAGAGGCTCTGGGGAGAAAGGAAACCTTCTGCCCTGCTGGTGGGAACGTAAACTGGTCCAGCCTCTGTGGAGAGCAGTCTGAAAAACTCTCGCAAGGCTAGACATGGACCTTCCATATAACCCAGCAATTCCTCTCCTACGGATATACCTCAGGGACTCCATAACACCCAACCAAAAAGATATGTGTACACCTATGTTGATAGCAGCACAATTTATAATAGCTAAAACCTGGAAGCAACCTAGGTGCCCAACAACAAATGAATGGCTGAGAAAGCTGTGGTATATATACACAATGGAATACTATGCAGCTATTAAGAACAATGAACCCACCTTCTCTGATCCATCTTGAAAGGAGCTAGAAGGAATTATGTTAATTGAGCCAAGTCAGAAATATAAAGATAAATATGGTATTATCCCACTCATAAACAGAAGTTGAGAAAGAATAACAGAAAGGAAAACTAAAAGCAGGATTTGACTAAATCTGGAGTAGGGCACCAAAGTAAAAACCCTGAGGTGAGGGTGTATGTCTGGCTTCCTGGGGCAGCATGTAGCATGAGGGTGGGTAGAGTGGACACAGACTTTTGGTGCTGGGAATGATGTTTATGTACACTGTTATTAATTTGTACACCTGAAGAAAATGGGTCGATATTGGGGCAGCTTGGAATATCCCTATTCATGACTACAGAATGTGAGCTCAGATCTATAGGAATGCAGAGCTCATATATGCTCCTAAACTGAATATGGGCCCCAGACCAAATCAAATCAAAGAGGTTTACAGTTAACGGTATTTATATCCCTTTCCCTTATTAGGGAGCTACTCTCTTCCCTGATCCAGCTTTCTGTTCCTTTTCCAGCCATGACATCATCTCCCCAGATAATAACTTGGATCCACCTGCATATCAGATTTCAGGCTCAGGTGAAAAAGAAAACCAGTATAGCCACAGGCCCTTTGGAATATAACTAAAATATGCCTACTAGCTATCTACAAAACGGAGGGCCCCGAACACTTCATCTGAACTATTCCAGCCTTTAGGTCCATGATTGTTCAACAATTTGTTTGGCTTTGTATGATAACCCTCTTTTCAGCCACCAGGTTCCAGATGCTAGCATGATGCCAACCAGATTTCCCTGGATAGACGACCCCACCAATGTGTTCTAGAGCTCCAGCTTCCCCTGAGCCCCACCCTACTAGGGAAAGAGAGAGGGAATCTGGGAGTGTGGATCAACCTGTCAATGCCCATGTTCAGTGGGGAAGCAATTACAGAAGCCAGACCTTCTACCTTCTGCATCCCACAATGACCCTGGGTCCATAGTCCCAGAGGGATAAAAAAATAGGAAAGCTATCATGGGAGGGGCTGAGATACATAGTTCTGGTGGTGGGAATTATGTGGAGTTGTACCCTTCTTATCCTATGGTTTTGTCGGTTTCCTTTTTATAAATAAAAAAAATAATAATTAAAAAATAGTGTCTAGCAATCAGCCTATGAAAATGCAAAATGCATGTGTCACCTCTTCATGAAGTTTTCTATAAGGTTTACATTATCCTAGAATAATATTTCTGTTTAACTTTAGTTTTACTTTTGCTTTTAGATATTTCTATATATGTGCAAATCAGTATTTGTACTGTATATTTTGAATACAGAGGTGTATACTAGCAACAATATATAAAGATTTTAAAGTTATAATATCACACACTTCTCTGTATGTATATAGGATCTACTTTGTCTCAGAGTGTGTTGAACAATGTAAATACTACAGCACATGATATATGTCAGGTTACTATAAAATTCAAGGAATGAAGCAATATACAAACCACATAAAGCAGAAGCAACATATGGTCTTGCACGTGACAGAACTAGTATGATCTCCTTGATTTTAGAATAATGTCCTTTTACTAAAGCTAACTCTTACTCAAATATTCTATGAGCATAATCGCCATTAATAAATCTTTGGCTCTAGATTATTTTCTATTACCTCTTAGATCTTCTTACAATACTGTTCAAAAAAGATATGTTATTTCCTATCTTACTGTTTTTTTGGCATTTTTATTACTTAAATCTCTGGTGAATCTTGTGTTGGTATAAAATGATAAGGTGCAATATTCTCAAAAAATTTAATTAAAAAATGGCCTTATTTTTATGACTGTAGTATTGGCCTTCTATTATCCATCCTTCCAAAAAACGTTTTTATACGTAAAAATGATTATACCTGTAAAACCGTACATTTTATATAACACATTTTAGTATAAAGTACCAAGAAAAGTCCTACCTTGATTTGGTTATGATATAGTTCTCTCAAGGAAAGCTAAGCTTCTACAACATAGCATCACACAAATTTTATACATTAGTACACATGAGGTTTGGTAGACTTCAAGGCTTTACTAGTTATTGACATAGTGCTACTTGAAAAATTTACCTCATAATATATAAATTAACATGTGTCAACAGTGGAAAAGCAAAAGATAAAATTATTTTCTTTTAAGTTTCTTTATTAGGGAATTAATGGTTTACAGTTGACAGTGAAATATAATAGTTTCAGAAGACTATAACAGTTGTTACATGAATAACATCTCCCAGTTTTCCACACAACAATTCAACCCCACTAGGTCCTCTTCTGCCACCATGTTCCAAGACCTGAATCCCTCCCCCTACCTTAGAGTCTTTGACTTTGGTGTAATACACCAACTCCAGTCCAAGTTCTGCTTAGTGTTTTCTCTTCTGACCTTGTTTTTCAACTTATGTCTATTAGTGAGATGACCCCATATTCATCCTTCTCTTTCTGACTGTTCTCACTTAACATGATTCCTTCAAGTTCCATCCAAGATGGGGTGAAGAAGGTGAATTTACCATTTCTAATAGCTGAGTAGTGTTCCATTGTGTATATAGACCACAACTTTCTCAGTCACTCATCTGTTGTGGGACACCTGGGTTGCTTCCAGGTTTTGGCTATTATAAATTGTGCTACTATGAACATAGGTATACACAAATCTTTTTGGATAGGTGTGTTTGGTTCCTTAGGCTATATCCCTAGGAGAATTGCAGGGTCATAGGTTAGGTCTACTTCTAGCCTTCTGAGAGTTCTCCAGACTGCTTTCCACAAGGGTTGGACCAACTGACATTCCCACCAGCAGTACAGGAGGATTCCTTTGTCCCCACCCCCACAGCCTCTCCAGCCTTTGTTGCTGCTAGTTTTTCTGATGTATGACATTCTCACAGGAGTGAAGTGATATCCCATTGTCTTTATTTGCATTTCTCTAACAGTTAATGACTTGGAGCATTTTTTCATATGTTTGTTGGCCTTTTGGATCTTTTCTATGGTGAATATCCTATTCATGTCTTCTCCCCATTTTTGATGGGGTCATTTGTTTTCTTGTTGTTGAGTTTGGTGAGCTCTTTATATATTTTGCTTATATTTCTGTAGGTCTCTCTCTCTCCTTCCTTCCTTCCTTCCTTCCTTCCTTCTTTCCTTCCTTCCTTCCTTCCTTTCTTTTTGTTGTATCCCTGTCTGATTTTGGTATCAGAGCGATGTTGGCTACATAGAAGGTGGAAGACAGTATTTCTGTGTCTTCAGTCTTTTGAAAGAGTTTTAAAAATAGAGGTATTAACTATTTTTTGAAGATTGTGTAGAATTCATTTGTAAAACCATGTGGTCCAGGACTTTTATTCTTGGGAAGGCTTTTGAGAACTGTTCCAATTTATTTGACTGTAATTGACCTGTTCGTATTTTCTAGTTCTTCTTTAATTTTGGAAGTCTGTAGGTATCTGGGAACTCATCCATTTCTTCCAGGTTCTCTAGCTTGGTGGTGTATAGTTGTTCATAGTAGCCTCTTATAATACATTGGATTTCTGTTGTGATATCTCCTCTTCCATTTAAAGTCCTATTTATTTGAGTCTCTCCCTTTTTGTTTTGTGAGTCTGGATGAGGGTTTGTTAATTGTCTTTACTCTTTCAAAGAACCAATATTTAGTTTCATTTTTCTTTTGTATGGTTTTATTACTTTTAATGTTATTTATATCTGTTCTAAGTTTAGTTTTATCTGTCTTTCTGGATGTTTTATGAATCCTTTGTTCTTCTTCTCCTAAATCTTTAAAGTGTCCAATCAGGTTGTCTATTTGAGCTTCTTCTCATCTCCTAATTTGTCCTTGTATGGCTATGAAATTCCTTCTAAGGATTGCCTTACCAGTGTCCCAAATATTTTGATAGCTTATGTATTAATTTTCATTTAATTCACAGAACATTTTGATTTCTTCCTTAATTTCCTCTTTGAACCAGAAGTTGTTGAGTCTCCATATTTGGGGGTGTTTACTATTTTTTTTTTTGTTTTCGGTAAGTGTTAATTTAGTTCCCCTTTGATGTAAGAAGATGCTTGGGATGATTTCAATGCTTTTGAATTTTCCAACACTGTCTTTGTGGCCTAACAAATGGTATATCCTTGAGAAGGACCCATGTGGACTTTAATAGAATGTGTATTCCAGTTTTTTGGGGTGAATGACTCAGAAAATCAATAAAGAACTGAGGGAGCTAAACAAAGAGATAGATAAACTAGAAATATTGGACTCATGATCAGTCAAGTTGAGAGAGTGGGGTGATGAATTTCCCTACTATTACTGTGCTGCTGTTAGTATATTGCTGTAGCTCTTTCAGGAGAAGTTTGATGTATTTAGATGGACTCTCATTGGGTACATAGATGCTGATAATCATTAAATCCTCTTGATTGACTGATCCTCTGAGCACTAAGTAGTGTCCAACCCTATCTTTTTAAACTTTATTTATTTCAAGGTCTGTTGTGTCAGATATTGGAATAGCTGCTCCTGCCCTTTCTCATTAAGCACTCAATATCTATCTTGCCATTCTCTTCTTGCCTTTAGTGTTTGTGTGGAGAAATCTGCTGCTAATCTTATAGGTTTTCCTCTGTAATTGACTCTGTTTTTTACTCGCAATATTCAGGATCTTTTCTTTTCCTTATTCCTTTTCATTCTAAATGTGATGTGTCTTGGTGTCTTTAAGTCTAGTTCACTTCTGTTTGGAACACTCTGAGCTTCTTGAACCTTGATGTCTTTTATATTATCTAGAGTAGGGAAGTTCTTAGCTATTATGCCCTATATAATACTTTCTTTCCCTCCCTCTTTCTTCTTCTGGTAAGCCAATAATGCATATATTACTTCTTTTGAAGTCATCCCATATGTCTCTGTTGTTGTTTTCATTATTTCTTAGTCTCTTTTTGAGATCTTTTACTTCTTTCTTAGTTTTCAATAATTTGTCCTTGACCTTGATAACTATTTTGTTACCCTGCTTTGATACTGTATTAGCTTGCTCAGCTAGTGTACTCTTAACTCAGTTCTTTCAGCTTTTAACTCTCTGATTACCTTGAGATAATTAGTGTTTTCTTTCAGAGTCTCATTTGCTGTTTCCCCATTTCTGATGATATTACTTTCAAAAACTTTCCTCATTCCTAGGTCATTGCACATTGTAACATGTGAGCTCAACCAGTTGCACCAACACCTGGCTCCAAGAAAGAGGTTTCTTATTCACTAATTTTATAGATCAGGAAATCAGACCCATTTGCTAATAGTCACATTTGACAAGGAACTGTGGTATGAGATTTTTTATTCAATTACTGAACATAGAAAGAACTTCATATGTATCCATAGAAACTTGGAGAATTACGTTTTAGGATCTGAGTCAGCATGTAGGCATATAAGTGATGTTACTTCATGTATCATTAAGGAAAGAAGGCATAATACATAAGAGTAAGGTTGTCAATTTTACAGGTAAAAAATATTTGCAAATTGTTGGACAAACCTGTCATTATAAATTTGAGATTAGTTTTTTTCTTTCCTTGTAAATAGGAAGGCTTTGTGGCTAATATATCTCATGCAATGGAGGACATTATTTCTCCATTTAGACCTAGACCTTAATAGATTCTGGATTTCTCTATCAAACAAATAAGGATAATAAAAAAATTTAATGATGCCTGTAAGGCATATAAGAAGATATATAGAATAAGTATTTCATATATTCATAATTCTTTCAATCATATTTTAATAAGTTTAAGACTTATTTTAATAAGCTCATAAATAAAAATATATACTGACTATTCACATATAGTGACTCCAAATTAACTATAATACAAAGCATGATTGTCCCCAAAATGGAGAAAAAGCACAAATATATTGTTCATTAAATCAGATTATATGTTATATCAGATTTAACAGTATTGGCAAACTTTGTTACAAAATTAACAAAAAACTAGCACACACCAAGATAAGGAAATACATCTCATGACAGATAATGACGTATGTTGTTATATTATGGCACAAAGTACCTTTATGTTACAACATAAAGTTTAGGCAAATAAAATTAGATTTATGTATCTTTTCAGACTAGAGATTGCCAGCCTTTCACTTCTTTCTAGCAAATGCCATGTTTGTGAAGACATGGGTGAACATGATTTCTCAAGCAAATGAGAACATTTGGTGCACTGCTTATTTGAATGCACTGCTTATTTCATTCTTACTTATAGGGAAAATTAAAATGACATGTAATTACATTGATGTAAAATTACTAAAATATGATGAGATGGGGAAATTTCACAGTGGTTTATAAGTTAGACTCTCATGCTTAAGATTCTGCACATAGCAGGTTCAAGACCTGGTACTACCATACATGCTTTAGCTGAGTGGTATTCAACCTATCTTTTCTCTCTCTCTTTCTCTCTCTCTCTCTGTTTCTCTCTCTCTCTCTCTCTATATATATATATGTACATATATGTACATATATATATATACATACATATATATACATATATATCATTAAAAACTGAAATGCTTTTATTTGAGGGATCTGACTTAAGGATTTAGAAATATCACATATATCCTTTAGATATATTTCATTAATTATTTGTTAGTTACTCTAAATTTCAGAATCTAAGGTTTAGAGACATTAACACATACTAAGCCGTATTCTCTTAAGCTCAAGATAAGATTCAAGTATGGGTCTGAATCCTGAGCCTATAGTCTTAATCATTTTATGAGGAAAAAGTAGTGTACTCTACAAGTTCTCCAATAGTTCCATTTTTCTTCTTTCTCCTTAAATTGCTTATTATTTGGGAACTATATTTTATAATTAACAGCATTGAGTAGATTTAGCATAGAGCTATACACCTAGATAAAGTTCAGTTGTTAACTTATTCCCATATCTGCTTTGTACCTTCATCATAATAGTAGAGGTAAAAACACTTCAGTCATAGATCCAACCATCAAGGCATGATTCTGTTTCATGTACACTGGTATCTGTGATGCACTGGCGTTTAAGAGTTGCCACTAGGTTTGTAATTTGGATCCACTGGTATGGAGACTGTCAGGAGAGCATCACTTGTTAAGTTCATAGGACAATAGTTAACAAATGTAGCATTATCATAGCACTGATGAGTAGGAATGACTGCTGAAAAATTCTCCACAAAGTTGTGTTTATTCAATTTTTTATATTTATTTATTTTCCCTTTTGTTGCCCTTGTTGATTTTTATTGTTGTCGTAGTTATTCTTGTTGTTATTGATGTCATTGTTGGATAGGGCAGAGAAAAATGGAGAGAGGAAGGGAAGACAGAGAAGGGTAGAGAAAGACAGACACCTGCAGAACTGCTTCACCACCTGTGAAGCGACTCCCCTGCAGGTGGGGAGCCAGGGGCTCGAACCGGGATCCTTATGCTAGTCCTTGAGATTTGCACCACGTGCGCTTAATATTAAAATATTTATTAATGAAAGCAAAAATACTAAAAGTAATCTAGAACCTTCCAGAGTTTTCTACACATTGTAAAAGTTCAGAGAAGACTATGAAGCTAAAGTCAGGCCATCAGGTGAAAGAATTTGGATTCACAGTGAAAGATAACTTTACCTGAAAGATATTGGATTGTCAGAAAAGTTATAATGCACGTTTTTGCACAGGAAAACAGAAATATAGGGGGCCACGTGGTAGCACAATGGGTTAAATACATATAGTATAAAGCGCAAGGACCTGTTCAAGGATTCCTCTTTCAGCACCCACCTGGCTCTCTAACTCCGGGGGTGTGTGTGGGGGTCTCTCGCAGGCATCTACCTTTCTCTCTCCCTCTCTATTTTCCCTCCCCTCTCAATTTCTCTCTGTCCTAAATAATAAAATGGAAAAAATGGCCTCCAAGAGCAGTGGATTTGGAGTGCTAGCACTGAGTCCCAGTGATAAACCTGGAGAAAAAAAAAAAAGCCTTGTATGAAGATTCAGCATTCATGACAGTGACTCACTGCATCTCATGTCTACATCTTTCTCTTCCATCTTATTTGTGACAGGGAACATCACTGTCTTTGAAAGAACACTCAAAGAAGTTCCTGGTAGATTTTGCTGGTACTGTCTCTTGGCGCTGTTGTTAGAGGAACTCACCACAGTGCTTGAGTTTCAATTTGTTCTGGGTTGTCTTCACTGAGAACTTCCTGCATAATCTTCCTGGGTCTTTCTTTAGGAGTCTTAGGAAGTGTTTAAGAGTTTTGTGGCAGACTCTGTTGGCATCTTCCCAATAAATGTCTTGAGTCTCCTAGTGCCCAGCCAGGTTCCCTGACAGTTCAATAACAGTTCACCTGAGATCCTGACTGATTCTTTGTGAATTTGTTGGCCACTCATCTCAACCTGCTATGTCTTCTTGGGGTAGTCTTTCTCAGTAGTTAATGATTCCTTAGGATTTTATTTTATTTGGATAGAGTTCATAATGATTGTGTGGTTGCCATCTCCAGGTTAGTCTTTAAGTTATATTGATTTGGTGTTGTAAATGGTCCAGGAAATAAATTCAAAAATATGAGATTGGAGAGCGACTTGATACTGCACTTGGCTTTAAATCCAAGGGGTATATTGCATCATTCACTAATCTTTTCTCTTAGTTCTAGCTTCACTGAATTGTCGTATAACAATGTGGACTTTTTATTTTAATTTTGACAGAAGATGGCACTAGAGAGTTTTTCTAATAAAATGTGCTACTTTAGTACATCCCAAAGTGCTTTCTTCTCCTGAGGAGGTGGCTTAGTAAGCATGACACCAAGGCTTGCTCACTCTGGGTGGAGTTCTGCAACACCCTTTCTGCTGGTTTCACAGCTCAGTTTTCTAGCAGATTAGCAGCTTTACCACTTGTAGTTTGTTTCCCAACAGACCAGCCAACTCAACTAGCTCCTTTGTGGTATTTTAGCACTTCCTCTTCCACAACATAGAGCATCCATAGAAGCCCCACCTGGCTTCCTGAGGCAAGTCCAGTAGCTCTCCACAAGGGAATATTTGGCCCTTTCCCCAAGTTTAACATCCAATTTCCTGGTAAGTTCAGCAGCAATGCATATGGACAGATTCCCATTGAATGTCTTAGGTGATCCAGCTGATTTTCCCATGCTCAGTAGTCTTAACAGTCAGTTTCTTGGTTTTGCAAGCCTTTCATCCAGTTTCTCAGAGATTATTATGACTTCATTCCTTTTTTTTTAATTTAAGAAAGAATTAATTAACAAAACCATAGGGTAGGAGGGGTACAACTCCACACAATTCCCACCACCCAATCTCCATATCCCACCCCCTCCCCTGATAGCTTTCCCATTCTCTATCCCTCTGGGAGCATAGACCCAAGGTCATTGTGGGTTGCAGAAGGTAGAAGGTCTGGCTTCTGTAATTGCTTCCCCGCTGAACATGGGCGTTGACTGGTCGGTCCATACTCCCAGTCTGCCTCTTTCTTTCCCTAGTAGGGTGTGTCTCTGGGGAAGCTGAGCTCCAGGACACATTGGTGGGGTCTTCAATCCAGGGAAGCCTGGCCAGCATCCTGATGGCATCTGGAACCTGGTGACTGAAAAGAGAGTTAACATACAAAGCCAAACAAATTGTTGAGCAATCATGGACCCAAAGCTTGGAATAGTGGAGAGGAAGTGTTAGGGGGGTACTCACTGAAAACTCTAGTGTACTTCTGCTTTCAGGTATATATTTTGCACTAGTTTTGGATATGTGTGAACATATGCTCTCTCTCAAAGAAACTGGTGTATATCTAGGTTTTGGGACTTTGTTAGAAAGTGAACCACCTGAGATGAAATTAGAGTATACTATGAAAGGAAAGGTCTCACCCGAGTAATGAAGCTGAAGGGTTGTCATTCCACACGTGAAGTCTCTGGACACAGTCTGAAGTGAAGCATGTTGAGGTGGCAATCGTTGTGTTGGTTAGGTTGTGATCAGTGGATGCAATATTATTTGATATGGATTGGGAGAGGCATACCGGAAAGTGGGCCCTATCCAAGGGTTCCAGGACTGGGGGAAGTAGAGGCTCTATAGTGGAGATGTGAGGTTCCTGCTGTCTTAGGGTTCCAAAAGACAAGGGATAGTTAATGTTATCATCACATTATTTGGTAACTGGGTTAACTTTGAAAAGTCCTTTTGTTAGGGTTTGCTGTACAGTACCCAGTATCTTGTATATAGCTGTGCTATTGGTTGCTTCTGATCTACTTGGTCTAGGCTTTTGAGAGAGTCCGCATATCAAATACACAGCCTATATATTAAAAAGATTCAGTTTGTGTTTTGAAAAACTTCGAGACATACAATTGATTTTCCCCCTCTCATATTAATTAACTAGTGATTTATATGTCTACATTTTGCTAGGAGTGTACATAAACACGATTCCCACTACCAAAAGACTGTGACCCATCCCTCCCACCCACTCACACCCCCACGAGGGTTAGACATGCAGCTTCCTGGGCCAGTGGGGGGGACTTCATTCCTTTTTAGCTCACTACTTCCCAATGGCTTTGCATTCAATTCAGCTAGTGCCTATCTAACACTTCAGCATGTTCACAAACATGCCTGTCACAGATTCACAACTAATTTATTTAGCACCCCAGAAAATGGTTTCTGGTCCACAAAACAGTCTTCTGGCACCCCAGTGGGGGAATTTTCCACATGTGAGTTCCAGCTCTTAGTGCTTTCCCAAAGTCCTATCCCACAAGTGTCCCAGTGCAAGCTGTGAAAAAACCCTTGGCTAAGATCAGTAAGTCAGGAGGATCCATTATCTAGTAGTCTGCAGGTCTGCAATCACACTGCAGCACTGATAGAAGTTCAGGTTCAAGCCCCTCCACTTGACTTGCCTCTCCTTCCCTTTTACCTCTCTCTCCTCTCCCTTCTTCTCCCCCTCCCTCTCCTTTTTCCTCCCTCTCCCTTTCCCTTCCCCTCCTCTCCCCTCTCCTTCCCTCTCTTTTCTCTGAAAAAAGTTCACCCAGAACAGTGAAGCCCCAATAATGAGAAAAATCTTCCATAAGTAATTTTCAAGATTAAAAAAAATTGACAAAAATTATCACCAAAAGATTTATACTACAATGAAAGTTAAGGCAACTTAATCTTACAAAAAGTATGATAAAATTATAAACCTAAGCAATGAATGCTGGATGCTGGTAATGGTATAAATATATGCAGAATATTTCCTTCTACTTACTGATTTAAAGTATGATTATCTAAAACACAGTATTGCGTATGTGACAATGTATGACAAAAATGTAATATAAATGAATGTGGAGTATAAAATGGTATAAAATTATCAACCACAATTAATTAAATATATATGTTTAACCTCAAGAACATCTACTCAGCAAACTGTTGAATATAAAAGTTCTAATAGGTTAATTATATACATGAAATTAAATGATAAAAGTTTACCTTTGCTAATAGATGCAAGATGGGAAAAAAAAAGGACACAGGAAATGAATAAAAGCCAACTGAGAAGCTGATGAAATAGCTCAACTGGCAAAACATTGGATTTGCATGCTTGAGACTCCAGGTTCCATCTCCAGTAGTATATGTCCTGGAGTGGTATTATGACTTCTCTTTCTGTCTGCTGGCTTATGTGAGACTCTCTCTTGCATATGTGCATATAGGATAAATCTTTAAAAAAAAAAGAGCCTGAAAAATGTCAATTGACAGTATCAGTAATTGTATTAAATCTTAGTGTCAGTCAATTTAACCACATCAATATAACACACACACATACACACTATTTTTTAAAATTTATTTATTTATTTATTCCCTTTTGTTGCCCTTGTTGTTTTATTGTTGTAGTTATTGATGTCATCATTGTTGGATAGGACAGAGAGAAATGGAGAAAGGAGGGGAAGACAGAGAAGGGGAGAGAAAGACACCTGCAGACCTGCTTCACTGCCTGTGAAGCGACTCCCCTGCAGGTGGGGAGCCGGGGGCTTGAACCGGGATCCTTATGCCAGCCCTTGCACTTTGCTCCATGTGTACTTAACCCACTGTGCTACTGCCTGACTCCCATATACACTATTTTTTATTGTGCATGGTGGTCAACAAAATATATCATATCCTAGGTCATAAGAATTTCAAGAAGCAAATGAGTACATAAATAACACAAAGAATATTCTCTAATCATTGCAATAGTAAAATATGAATCACAAACACGAAATTATGAAAAGTGGGAATTACTGGCATTTAAACCCATGGATTAAAAATAATTCATACCAGAGGCCTTCTGGAGGTATATCTATGAAGCAATATCAGACCCAATTAAGTCTACCAGGTCAACTACAAAAAGCAAAAGACACACATTCAAGTTCCCAATCCTTACGTGTAGGGAGGAAGCTTCATGAGTGGTAAAGCAGTGCTGCAGGTGTCTCTGTCTTTCTATCCCTTTTCCCTCTCAATTTTTTCTCTGTCTTATCAAATAAAATAAAGTAAAAAAAATAATAATAAAGAAGAAAAAGCAAGAAATGTCACCTGAAAACTCAGCAAAATATGACCAGGATTCTTTCAGAAACTCACCAAGTTGCAGGTGAGTATAAAAATGTGTGGCTCATGGATGTAAAAGGCGTGAGGGAAAGATTCCCAAAACTCTCAGGGACAGCTGGCACCAAGTTAGGAGATTAGAATCTGAGAATTAAGTTAAAGTAACAGCTGTTGAAAAGAAAAAAAATACTTAAAAATAATACAATTGTGATGTTTAAATTATTTTTTATTTATGAAATGGAGATATTGACATGAACATAGGATAAGAGGGGTAGAAGGTATAATTCCATATAATTCCTACCACCAGAACTCCCTATCCCACCCCCCACCCCCTGGAAAGCTCTCCTATTCTTTATCCCTTTGGGAGTATGGATCCAGGGTCATTATAGGGTACAGAAGGTGGAAGGTCTGGCTTCTGTAATTGGTTTCCTGCTGGGCATGGGTGATGGCAAGTTGATCCATACTCCCAGGCTGTCTCTATCTTTCCCTAGTAGGGAAGGGCTCTGTGGAGGCAGTGTTCCAGGACATATTGGTGGGGTCATCTGCCCAGGGAAGTCAAATTGGCATCATGGTAACATCTGTGACCTGGTGGCTGAAAAAGAGTTAAGATATAAAGCAAAACAAATTGTTGACTAATCATGAACCTAAAGGCTGGAATATTGCATATGAAGATTAAGGGTCTCTATTTTGGAAAAAGCTAGTAGGTCTATTTTAGGTATATTCCAGGGGGCCCATGGGTTTACTGGTTTTTGCCTGAATCTGACAGGGAACATGCAGATGGGTCCAAGGTATTGTCTTGGGAGATCTTGTCAATAACTTTGACTTTTTAAGTTTTCAATGCTGTTACCCCATAAAGGATGGGAAGAAAAAAAAAACTAGGAGTTTGTATAATAACATCAAAGACACTTAAATGTTATGGTGACTCAAGATAAAATCCCCCATGCTCCACAACTTAGACTTCTTAAGTAACTCACTAAAACACAAGTATGTACATGGAAAGCTGATCAGGAGTGAAAAGGCCAACAAATATGAAAAAATGCTCCACATCATTAACTGTTAGAGAAATGCAAATAAAGACAATGGGATACCACTTCACTCCTGTGAGAATGTCATACATCAGAAAAAGTAGCAGCAACAAATACTGGAGAGGCTGTGGGGACAAAGGAATCCTTCTGCACTTTTGGTGGGAATGTCAGTTAGCCCAACCTTTGTGGAGAGCAGTCTGGAGAACTCTCAGAAGGCTAGAAGTGGACCTAACCTATGACCCTGCATTTCTTCTTCTAGGGATATATCCTAAGGAACCAAACATACTCATCCAAAAGGATTTGTGTATAACTATGTTCATAGCTGTTCAATCTGTAATAGCTAAAACCTGGAAGCAACCCAGGTGTCCCACAACAGATGAGTGACTGAGAAATTTGTGGTCTATATACACAATGGAATACTACTCAGCTATTAGAAATTGAATACGACTAGGGCACCAAAGTAAAAACCCTGTGGTGAGGGGTAGAATGCAGCTTCCTGGGACAGTGGGGGGTGGGAGTGGGTGGGAGGGATGGGTCACAGTCTTTTGGTGGTGGGAATGGTGTTTATGTACACTCCTATTAATTTGTAGTCATATAAATCACTAATTAATTAATATGAGAGGGGGAAAATTAATTGTATGTCTCGAAGTTTTTCAAAACACAAACTGAATCTTTTTAATATATAGGCTGTGTATTTGATATGCGGACTCTCTCAAAAGCCTAGACCAAGTAGATCAGAAGCAACCAATAGCACAGCTATATACAAGATACTGGGTACTGTACAGCAAACCCTAACAAAAGGACTTTTCAAAGTTAACCCAGTTACCAAATAATGTGATGATAACATTAACTATCCCTTGTCTTTTGGAACCCTAAGACAGCAGGAACCTCACATCTCCACTATAGAGCCTCTACTTCCCCCAGTCCTGGAACCCTTGGATAGGGCCCACTTTCCGGTATGCCTCTCCCAATCCATATCAAATAATATTGCATCCACCGATCACAACCTAATCAACACAACGATTGCCACCTCAACATGCTTCACTTCAGACTGTGTCCAGAGACTTCACGTGTGGAATGACAACCCTTCAGCTTCATTACTCGGGTGAGACCTTTCCTTTCATAGTATACTCTAATTCCATCTCAGGTGGTTCACTTTCTAACAAAGTCCCAAAACCTAGATATACACCAGTTTCTGTGAGAGAGAGCATATCTTCACACATATCCAAAACTAGTGCAAAATATATACCTGAAAGCAGAAGTACACTAGAGTTTTCAGTGAGTACCCCCCTAACACTTCCTCTCCACTATTCCAAACTTTGGGTCCATGATTGCTCAACAATTTGTTTCTCTTCATATGTTAACTCTCTTTTCAGTCACCAGGTTCCAGATGTCATCAGGATGCCGGCCAGGCTTCCCTAGACTGAAGACCCCACCAATGTGTCCTGGAGCTCAGCTTCCCCAGAGACCCACCCTACTAGGGAAAGAGAGAGGCAGACTGGGAGTATGGACTGACCAGTCAACGCCCATGTTCAGCGGGGAAGCATCCCGTGAGTACCCATTCATTGGGGAAACTGACGATCCTTCCTAGCCGACTGAATCCACATGGATCCCAGTCACTTTCATAGCCAGCAACAAGCAGCTCCTGACAGGTTTCAACCTGACCTGTTGACTGGCTACAGAAGAAGGGCAAACGCTAGAAGAAGAAGAAGCGGGGAAGCCATTACAGAAGCCAGACCTTCTACCTTCTGCAACCCACAATGACCCTGGGTCCATGCTCCCAGAGGACTAGAGAATGGGAAAGCTATCAGGGGAGGGGGTGGGATATAGAGATTGGGTAGTGGGAATTGTGTGGAATTGTATGCCTCCTACCCTATGGTTTTGTTAATTAATCCTTTCTTAAATAAAAAAGAAAAAAAAAAGAAATTGAATTCGACAATATATCAAGAGAATAATTCATTAAGACCAAGTGGGATTCATCCTTGGGAAACAGAGATTGTTCAAAATCTGCCAATCAATGTAATTCATCATACCAACAAAAAGAAAGATAAAAGTCAAATGATCATATTAACTGATGCCAAAAAGAATTTGACAAGATTTAGCACCTGTTTATGATAAATACTTTTCAGAAACTGGAAATAGAAGGATCGTTGTTCAACATAATAAAGTCCACTTACAACAAACCCACAGCTAACATAATTCTCAATGGGGAAAATATGAAAGATTTTTCCCTTAAAATGAGGAAATAGACAAAGTTGTCAACTATTTCCACTGTTATTCAACATAGTTCTCAAGGTCCTTGACACTGCCATCAGACAAAGAGATACCAAAGGCATACAGATTGGAAAAGAAGAAATCAAAGCATTACTGCTTGCTGATAACATGATAGTATACCTAGAGAACACCAAAGACTCCATCAAAAACTACTGAAAATAATACATTTAGTAAAGTATCATAGACAGAGGGAGAGGGAGAGGGGGAAGGGGAGGGAGAGGGGGAGGGGTAGGGGGAGGGGAGGGGGAGGGAGAGGGAGAGGGGGAGGGAGAGGGAGAGGGGGAGGGAGAGAGAAAGGAGACACAGCAGACCTGCTTCACCACTTATGAAGCTTCCCCCGATGTTGGGGAGTGGGGGGTTCAAGCTTGGGTTCTTAAATGTGGTCACATGCATGCTGAATCAGGTGCACCACCACTCAGCCTCATCAGAGATTCTTTTATAAGAGTATGATGTGAAGACAACTATCACAGGGAGATAAGAAACTCTATAAATATATTGATTGTCTTATAAATCATTATTTCCTGCAATAAAGAAAAAAATTCATTTGGGGCCAGGCAGTGGGACATGTGTACTAATTTTTGCCTGGGCCTGCCAACTGACATGCAGGTGTACCCAGGGTACTGTCTGGGGGAGATGGTGTCATAGTTGCAAAAAAAAAAAAACAAAAAAAAAACTAGAAACCTGGATCAGGGAAGAGAGTAGGTCCCTAATCTGGGAAAAGCATATAAATATTTTTAACTGTATACCCCATCAATTTGATCTGGGCCTATATTCATTGCAGGAACTTGTGTAACCTCTGCATACCTGTAGGTCTGAACTTATGTTTAAAAAGAATATATATTCAATCATTCTCATTTTCAGTGATACTCTCAGACATCAGCATGAAGCCTAGATCATTGGTTGAATGAATGGATGAATGAGTGCTCCTGCTAGATTTAAAATAGGAGTTTCCAAGGCTTTAGTAGATGTACTTTACTCCATAGATAGTGACCCAGAGCTAGTGGGTACAAGATACTGACTTTGCATGGCAAATCTTAGTAGCATAAACAGGGAAAAATGTGAATGAATATGAATGAACTTGAAGTTTCTGAAGACTGACTTGGAAGTTTGGGTGGACTTGCTATTTGGCTACAACTCTCAAGCACATAATCTGCCTTGCCAATGTGACTGGTTACTTCATCTGCTCAAGGAGATTCCTAAAGTGGGTTTCTTCAGCCTCTGTTACTAAGCAGAATTTCCCTGGCTTCTTCCTTTGACGACTTCAGTCCCGGAAACTTCTTTCTAAGAGCATGGTGGCTGTCTTTCAACAACTCTGGTGATAAGATAGCATTGCATTTTACCCTTCATTTCCAAGTTTCTTGACATTTATCTTGCCTCTGTTGGTGCTGTCAACCCCTGCTATCTTCCTCAGATGCCTGCTAATCTCTTCTGACAGTTACCATCCTGAAAGACTCCACAATTCTCCACAAAGAGTCTTATCTATCTCTGCTCCTTTTGCCCTCATCTCTTTTGCTACTGCGTGTTTTAAGAAAATCCATATGTTCCTCAGTGTGGGGAAATTCTGTCAAATTTTATGAAAGATTATGAGTAACATAATTGAATCCACCTTGCTCACATCCCTTCCCTCTTTAGATTTCCATATGTCCTTATCCCAGATGTTTCTGTAGTTTGTGACCTATTTTTCTAAGAACAATTTCTAGATCTTAAAAGAAAAAAAATGTAGGTACTGGGTGCTGACTCAGTCAGTAAAGTGAACATGTTACTATGCATGAGGATTCAGGTTCAAGTCCCCTGGTCTCGGCATGCAAGGAGAAACTTCATGATCAGGCTGCAGATGTTTCTCCATCTCTCTCTTTCACCCTGTATCAAAAACAGAAAAAAAGAGGGAGGGTGAGAATAGCTTCCGGAAGCAGTGAAACTCTGCAGATACTGATCTACCAGTTATAGCCTTGATGAGAAGAAAGAAAAGAAAGATTCATGTAATTTTTTTAATATTTATTTATTCCCATTTGTTGCCCTTGTTGTAATGTAAAATTTTAATTACAATTGACTAAACATTCATGCCAATATATAAACTATTTGGCAATTTTTGAATATGTTTACATAATTCTCACAACGGCTTTGCAAAATAAGACTTACTTAATTTCCCAGAAATGGAGCACCAGAAATACAAAATCCTTTTTAAAAAAAATATTTTTTAAAAATTCATTTCTTGTTACCAGGGAAAGTTAGACCTTTTCAAATACTTTTATTTATTTATTTACTATTGGACAGGACAGTGAAAAACCAAGAAGGAGCGGGAGATAGAGAGGGAGAGAGACAGAGAGACACCTGCAGCCCTGTTTCACCGCTTGTGAAGCTTTCCCCCTGCAGATGGGGAATGGGGGCTTGAACCCGGGTGCTTGTGCACTGTAGTGTGAGTGCTCAACCAGGTGCGCCACCACCAGGCCCCACAAATTCAGACTGAGTGCTTTAAAACTGTAATATAGCAGTGAGAGAGAGAGAGAGAGAGAGAGAGAGAGAGAGAGCACTAAAGAGTTAAAGCTATTCCTGAGACCCTGGGTTGAATCCTTGGCACTGTACTTGCCAGAATAGTCAATACTCCGGTCTCTCTCACTCATGCTTACTTTTGTAACTTAAGGAAATAAATAAATTTAATTTTCAAGTTTAATTTTACTTTTTTCAGTGTTATCAATAACATTGAAAAGCGAATAGAATACCAGAGAATACTGTGAAGATTGGTATGTAGAACCCTCGTAATCTCTCACCAAAGATTTCAATCAACTCATCTGTGTTTTTTTTTTCACTTATATTCCCAAATTCATGCCACAATACCTTGAATTGCAATGTGTCATATCCTTTTTCAAGTTGAAAGAAAGAAAGAGAGAAAGAGAAAAGGAAGAAAGAAAGGAAAGAAAGAAAAGGGACTGAGTGTTTGTGCACCTGGTGAGTGCACACTCTGTAGTGTACAAGGACCTGAGTTCCAGTCCCCCAATTCCTACTGAAATGGGGAAAGCTTCACAAATAGTGAAGCAGTGTTACTGGTCTCTCTCTCTCTCTCTCCACTTTCTTTCCTCTCTTCTCTATCTACATCCAAAATAAATAAAAGAAACAAAACATTAACAAATAAAAATTTTATTTAAAAAAGAGGAGAAGGAGAAATATGATTCTTCTCTGTGGAGACCTGGATTCAGGAAAATATTGATTTCCTTGTTTATCATTTCTTTTAAAATAAGTTTAACTTATTTTACATACAAAGAAATCAAAAAAGAGAAAAAAATCCAAACTGTTAAAAATGGAAATCTATGGCTGGGTCTAGTCCAGCTGGGACCCTTCCCTGTCAAAATATCACAGAACATTACTCTTTACTGATGTTCTTCGAGAGGTGTTGGCAAATGGTGGAAAAGATTTCTCTGGGCTATTAATTGACGTACTTATATGCGCTTCTACTGGGGTAAAGTTGCATATTGTAGAAGTCACATCTAGAATGCACAGGAATAATCATCTAACCGCTTACATATTAAGTCAACCCCACCCATGACTGAGAGATGAAAGACAGGCATTATAAAAATGCTAAGTGTGAACTGTAAGCACTTGTCGATTTTTACATTTTTTTTGTCCTGGTAAGATTTTAGTGGCTTTGTGTAGTGTGATGATCCTAGTTATAAGAACATATTTTATGGGCAATAGTATTCCTTTATACGATGCTTTTATCTATATTCATTTGGAAAAAAAAACATAGCTGAGCTCAGTTGTCTTGATGACATTCAGGTTTTCACAAGCCAATATCTGGAAAAGCAGAATTGGGTTGGATCACAATAGCTCCCATCTGTTGCTGCCTGATATTTCCCAAGAAATCCCTCAGGGTGGAGTCAATGGTGAGTGTTTCAGATGTGAGTGAATGGGGAACAACATAAAATGGATGAGCAAGTCTATAAAAAAATGAGTCACTAGGGTAGAATTAAATAAAACAGAGCTAGAATCTCTCCCTTCTGCAAAAGAGAAAATTATATTCTGTTGTACACACAAACATGAACATGGTCTGACCATACAGAAAACAGAGTTTCTTCTTTTCCCTGGTTTAACTAGAGTGACAGTACCTGGTATATTTATCCAACCTGCTCCTGTGAACATGGAAGAAGGTTTTAGAGTGGGTACTGTGTAAATATTATCCTGGGAAGAAGGTTTTAGAGTGGGTACTGTGTAAATATTATCTGGTAACAGACATTTAGAGGTTTAGTATGTTATATCTAATTACAAATTAAGTCAGTAATAAGGTAGTTAAAAAAAATGGATGAGCTCAAGACATAGATGTAAAGGAACAAGTTACTCCATGGAATTACAAACTCTTCACTAATTCAGGACACAAAACTTTTCATTGAGTAAGGAGGAGCTAGAAATTATTTAAAGAAAAAGTGAAAAATACATACCTGCAGAGTTATGTATTGAGCCAGCATCTTCAGGTAAGAATATCCAATACTATGCTAATAAGAATGTCCAATACTATGCTCTACAGGATTTTTTTAAAATTTCACATTTGTAATCAGTTTAAGTGACTGTGATTTTTAAAAATTATCTTTATTTTTTGGAGAAAGACAGCCTCAGAAATCAAGAAGGTAGAGTGAGATAGAGAGGGAGAGAGACAGAGAGACATCTGCAACACTGCTTCACCACTCACAAAGCTTTCCTTCTGCAGGCAGAAGGAAAAGAGGACCTGGGGCTTGAATCCAGGTCCTTGGGCGTTGTAACATGTGCTATCAACTAGGTACACCGCCACTTGGCTCCTCTACAGGTTTTTCTGATGTGATTATGTTTTGCTTGTCATTGTCACTGCTGCTGAATTTTGTAAGCTCTTTATATAATTTGTCTGATGTATAGCATCAAAATATCTTCTCCCATTTAGTAGGTAACTTTTCAAATGCTACAAAATTTTGCAAGAAAAATGTCATGCTTCTAGCCACCATATGTGGTAGGCTTAATCAACCTTTGTTTTTAAAATTTAATTTAATATTGAAAATCCCCCTTATACAGGTTTTCTTCACATACTCACTTTGTAATTCATGCTGCAAGTTTTTATAATTGTGGCTTTATACCTTATTATCTCAACTTTTGACTATGCTACCAAGTATTCACCTAATTCTTCAGTCAAGTAGCTTCCTTTCAGTTCTTTTTGAAAATTAATTAATTAATTAACTAATTAATTTATAAAATGGAAACACCTCTGGAATATTGCCGGTGAAGATTTGGGGTCTCCATTTTAAGATAGCTAGTAGGCCTATTTTAGTTACATTCCAAAGGGCCCATGACTATACTAGTTTTTTCCTGAGCCTGACCTCTGATATGCAAATAGACGCAAGTTATTGCATTTGAAAAGTTACCTACTAAATGGGAGAAGATATTTTGATGCTATACATCAGACAAATTATATAAAGAGCTTACAAAATTTCTGTGGATTCAAGCCCCAGGTCCTCGCCTGCAGAAGGAAAGCTTTGTGAGTGGTGAAGCAGTGTTGCAGATGTCTCTCTGTCTCTCTCCCTCTCTATCTCACTCTACCTTCTTGATTTCTGAGGCTGTCTTTCTCCAAAAGGAGTTATGTATTGAGCCAGCATCTTCAGGTAAGAATATCCAATACTATGCTAATAAGAATGTCCAATACTATGCTCTACAGGATTTTTTTAAAATTTCACATTTGTAATCAGTTTAAGTGACTGTGATTTTTAAAAATTATCTTTATTTTTTGGAGAGGGGGCAGTTTTGAACTTCTTCTTTTTCTAGCATTTGCCCTTCTTCCATAGCCAGTCAACAGTGTCAGGTTGAGCCTGATGTAAAGTTTCGAGACCTCCTTTCTTCTTCTAGTGTTTGCCCTTTGTACACATACTATACACTATGTAATATACGATGTACACTATATGTCTCATGTATGCTCCATATACTTATATTTACATAGATATACTATATAGACACACAGAAATAGAAACACTTTAAGTACTAATACTACAAAAATAGCTATTTGGGGGGCCAGGAGGTGGTATACATAGTAAAGTGAACAGGTTACCATGTGCAAAGACTTGGGTTCAAACCCCCAGTCCCCACTAGGGAGGAAGCTTGACTAGTGGTGAAACAGTGCTTTAGTATCTATCTCTCTCCATCTCTTTTTATTTTATTTTATTTTATTGTTGTTAGCCTTTTCTTTTTTTGCTTTTTAAAATAAGCCGTTATTTATTTATTATTGGACAGAGGCAGAGAGAAATTGAAAGGGGGTGGTGGAGATAGAGAGGGAAAGAGACAGAGAGATACCTGCAGCCTTGCTTCCAGGAACTTGGACCTGGATCCTTGCGCACTGTAATGTGTGCACTTAACAAGGTGCACCGCTGCTTGGCCCTCTCTCTCCATCTATATCTCTGCCTTCCAACTTTATTTCACTCTTTTTTTTTTATATAAAATAAAGAAAGAGAAAGGAACAAACAAACAAAATAGGCCTCTAGGAGTGCAAGATTCTTCATGTAGGTATCAAGCCCCAGTAATAACTCTGCTGACAATTATCAATAATAATAATAAATCACTATTAATAATGTTTACATTAAATTAAGAAATTTGAATCTCAGGGCAAGGTAATGATTTGAAAACAGTGAATTAGTTCCCCACCTGCAGGGGGAAAGCTTCATGAGTAGTGAATCAGGGCTGTAGGTGTCTCTCTCCCTATCTCCTCCTCCTCCTCTCTCATTTTTTCTCTGTCTCTATCCAATAAAAATAAAAAAGCTTAAAAAAAGAACATGAAAACAGTGAATTAGTGTTATATTTCATTGTTTTATCTTAATTATTTTTAAATTTAAATAGTACTATATAAAGATAGCAGTGTATCAACTTTTGAAAATGTTATAAAATACTGGTGAGCTCATATTTCTACAAATTAATTCTTTTTTAACAGAGATCTTTTCATTTATTTGTTTATTACCTTTTGTTGCCCTTGTTTTATTGTTGTAGTTATTATTGATGTCATCGTTGTTGGACAGGACAGAGAGAAATGTAGAGACGAGGGGAAGACAGAGAGAAGGAGACAAACACAGATACCTGCAGACCTGCTTCACTGCCTGTGAAGTGACTCCCCTGCAGGTGGGGAGCCAGGGGCTCAAACTGGGATACTTACTCTGGCCCTTGTGCTTTGCACCACCTGTGCTTAACCCGCTGCGCTACCGCCTGACTCTCCAACAGAGATCTTTTTATATAAATTTCTTTTAAAAAAAAATTGGTATCATATTTATTTTATTTATTGGATAGAAACAGCCAAAAATGGATAGGGTATTGGGGGTGATATAGAAGGAAAGACAGAGAGACACATATAAAATTTAGAGTTTAGGTAGTGGGCAGTAAGCACAGCAGGGCGGGTTAAGCGCATGCCTGGCGCAAAGCACAAGGACCAGCCAGCGGAAGGATCCTGGTTTGAGCCCCCTGCTCCCCACCTGCAGGGGAGTCGCTTCACAGGCGGTGAAGCAAGTCTGCAGGTGTCTATCTTTCTCTCCCCCCTCTGTCTTCCCTTCCTCTCTCCATTTCTCTCTGTTCTATCCAACAACAATGACATCAATAACAATAATAACTACAACCATAAAAACAACAAGGGCAACAAAAGGAAATAAATACATGCTTTGAAAAAATATAAAATAAGAAAAGAAAATGTTTAAAAAATTTAGAGTTTCTAGTATAATATTCATATCTTTGATCAATTTATTTTTACTTCATTGTACTCTGGTAGGTGTTGATCTAGTTTCCCTTTTCTACATGTGGTTGTCCAGTTTTCCCAGGACAATTTGTTGAAGAGAATTTCTTTATCTCTGAATTGTTTTGGCTCCTTTGTTATATTAGGGGGCTGTGTGGTCTCAGTTCTGGGCTCTTGATTCTGCTCTATTGATCCAAATGTCCATTTTTATTCCAGAACCATGTTGTATTAATAACTATTTCATTGTAGTATAAACTGAGCTGGGGAACATGATACTGTCATATTTTCCCCCTCAAAAATACTTTGGCTATTTGTGTGTGTGTGTGTGTGTCTGTGTGGTTTTACAGTTTTTTTGGACAAGTTGTTCAATTTGCTTGAAAAATGCCAATGGTATCTTGATAGAAATTGCACTGAAATTAAAAATTTATTTTGGTAGAATGGTTACTTTAATGTTTATTCTTCTTATCCAGGAACAACGAATGCTCTTCCATTTCTGTGTGTTCTTCTCTATTTCTTTTAAAAATACCTTATAGTTTTTACTGTAAATGTCTTTCACCTCCTTTGTGAAATACACCCTAAAGTCATTTTGTCTTTTGTGAGTTTAATTGTAAATGGGATTGAGTCTCTTATTTTCCTTTGCTCAGATTTCTTATGTATATAAATGCTATAGATTTATGTGTATTGATTTTGAATCTTGCTACTTTACTGAATTTATTATTTCCAGTAGTTTTTTTGTGTGTGTTCTAGTAATCTTTGAAGTTTTCTAAATATGTTATCATGTCATAAGCTAGAAGTGATACTTAGAGTTTTTCCCTTTCCTATCTGTATACTTTTGATATCTCTCTTTCGTCTGATTGAAGTGGTAAGGATTTTGAGGACTATGTTGAATAATAATGGAGATAGTGGACATCCTAGTCTGATTCCCAATTTTACTTTTCAATTTTCCCCCATTGAGAATTATGTTAGTTATAGGTTTGTTGTAAATGATCTTTATTATGTTGAGGAATGCTCTTATATTCAATATTTCTGGAGTAGCTTTATCATAAGTGAATATTGAATTATATCAAATGCCCTTTTGACATCAATGGATATGACCATATGGTTTTTGTCTCTCCTTTTGTTTATATGGTGCATTGCATTGACTGACTTATGGATGCTGAATCATCTCTACTTCCCAGAGATAAATCCCACTTAGTCTTGTTGAATTATTATTTTATTTTGTTATTGGATTTGATTTTCCAATATTTTGTTTATAATATATAACTCAATTGCCTTTTAATATCTTTTTCATTTTCCCACACATGCCAGTATAAATATTAGCACATTAGTTCATTGCTAGTACAATACTGCACTTGTGTTTACATTGACCTCTATGAAATCATATACTAGTCTACTCCAGTCATCTACCACAGCACCACACAGAATGTGCTCTTCCATAACAGTTTGTTTTATCATATCTAAACTCATCTACAGAAGTTCATCTTTCAGGCTACTGTTACCTTTTTTCCCTGCCTTTGCTAATAAATGTCTTAATTAATTACTCTCTGTAGTCTGATCTGTAATCATAAGATTCCAAATTTTTCTCACCTTGTTACTTTTTTCATCTCGAATTCATTCTTACAATTTCAAGAGGTAACAATGAGACCAAAACATGTTACTTCCGTGAAACTTTCCTTGAATATCATCACACTTCTTCTAATTTCCACTACTGCTGACATAGTGGAAAAAAGGGTATCATTTGCAAGTTTGACACATTAATTTTAATATTGCTGAAATACTTGTGGGAAAGTCTAAACAAAATGGATTTTAACATACTCATGGAAATTGCTACACAATATGTATTCAAGGAATATTTGCTTAATATATGGATGATGGGATCAATGAGGAATATCAAAGGAAACCACCTGGGACCACAACAAGATAGGAAGAGAAAGACTTCAGGAACCCACCACATCACTGGTGAGTACAAACACATGTGGCTTGCAGACAGAGAGAAACCATGGGAGAGATTAAGTGGCTAGTAACATTCCAGCAGTTTACCAGTTAAGACACCACCTACAGTCTGTTTCACCAACAAGGTGACAGATGAAGGGAGGAGAGGACTCCCCTAAGACTCACCAAATGCTACTGTGTCTCCATTGCTACTGTTCTCAGAATCTGGAGCAGCAGGGGGGAGGCCCTGTGTTGAAACCAGGGAACAGAGAACCTAACCAGGAAATTTAGGAGAAGATCTATACCTCCTTGGCCTAGTGGTGGGGATGTGAGAGTCTCTTTGCATAACCACTGTATTATCTCTTCCCCACCCTACTTTATCTCTTGGTCAGGAATCAGTGATTAAGCTAAGAAGCATATTTATAGTTTAAAAGCCCTCAGACTCCCATAGCCTACAGGGAGGAAAAGAAAACAAAAGAGGCTTTTAAGCCGCTGTGCTCCAACTCAGGGATTAAAACAATATTGAAATGACTGTCAGTTTCCACAACTGTGAACCTTTTAATTACCTTACTTAGACACAAGTCAATCCATTTGAAAAGTACTGAGAGAGGAACCTCATAACACACTATATAGAATGGTTAAACCAACAAGAAGAAATATTGGCAAAATCAACCAGGAAAAGAGTCTAGCAAAAGCCCAAATGTTGAAGCACAAAATAATGAGGTTGCTCAGCAACAGCAACAACAATAATAACAATAACAACAAAAACAAGTGCAACAAAAGGGAACAAATAAATAAATATTTTAAAAAAGAGAGAGGAGTGGGGTGGGTAGAACAGTGGGTTAACACACATGGGGCAAAGCATACAGATTCCAATTTGAGCACCCGGCTTCCAACCTGCAGGAGAGTCGCTTCACTTATCTTTCTCTACCCCTCTCTGTCTTCCCCTCCTCTCTCCATTTCTCTCTGTCTTGTCCAACAACAATAATAACTACAACAATAAAAACAAGGGCAACTAAAGGAAATAAATAAATATTTTTAAAACCAATAATGTGGTCAAAATCCAAACACTAGTTAAGGAAATAATCACAGCAGTGAGTAAAGAGTTTGAAAAAATTTTCACCAGAAATACAGAAACAACAAATGAGACTCTGGAATAAAACACTAATTATCTCAAGGTTATTAGAGAGCTGAAAGCTGAAATATCTGAGCAAAGAATACAACTATCTGAGCAAGCTAAAACAGTATCTCAACAGGATAACAAAATAGATGAACTCCAGAAAATAGTAGAGGGGAGAAAGGATAGAATAAATGAGGCTGAAGACAGAATTAGCAAGATTGAGGATGAATTAGAGACAACTAAAAAAGAAGTAAGAGATCTCAAAAAGAGATTAAGAGATGCTGAAAACAACAACAGAGTCCTATGACTTCAAAAGAAACAATATACACATTATTGGCATACCAGAGGAAGAAAGAGAAGGAGAGGAAGAAAGCATTTTCCAGGCCATAGTAGCTGAGAACTTCTCTAGTCTAGACAACACAAAAGACATAAAGATTCAAGAAGCCCAGAGAATCACATGGATCATTCTCAGGGATAGACCATATGTTAAGCCACAAAGACATCATCAGCAAATTCAAGAGCATTGAAATCATCCCAAGCATCTTCTCAGACCACAGTGGAATTAAACTAACACATAACAATCAACAAAAGATGAGTAATAGTCCCAAAATGTGGAAGCTCAACAGTATACTACTTAACAACTACTGAGTCAAAGAGGAAATAAAGGAAGAAATCAAAATGTTTCGAAAGCTCAATGAAAATGAAGACACAAGCTATCAAAATATTTGGGGCACAGCTAAGGTAGTACTGAGAGGGAAGTTCATAGCCATAAAAGCACACATTAGGAAACAAGGAAAAGCATAAAAAACAGTCTGATTGCACATCTTAAAGACCTAGAAGAAGAAGAACAAAGGAACCCTTAAGCAATCAGAGGACAGAAACGACTAAAGTTAGGGCAGAAATAAGTAACATTGAAAATTAGAAAACCACACAACAGATCAATGAAAGTAAATATTGGTTCTTTGATAGAGTGAACAAAATCGACAAACCTTTAGCCAGACTCACAAAGCAAAAAGTGGAGAATACCCAAATAAATTGGATCATAAATGAAAGAGAAGATATCACAAGAGACAGAACAGAAATTCAGCATATCATGCGAGGTATCTATGAACAACTATAGCCACCAATCTAGAGAAACTGGAAGAAATAGATGAGCTCCTAGATACCTACGAACTTCCAAAATTAAGCAAATAGGAACTAGATAACATGATCATCACAGCTAATAAAATTGAAACACTGATCAAAAATATTCTCAAGAATAAAAACCCTGGACCAGAAAGTTTTACAAATGAATTATAAAAAACCTTCAAAGAACTAATACCTCTATTTTTCATATACAAATTTAAATCTAATCCCAACAAGATCCCAACCACATGTTTTACGAGAATAGAACAAATGCTACAAATATTTCTCTGAACCAGAAATGACCTAAAATTGCCAAAACAATCTTGAGAAGAAAGAACAGAACCAGAGGCATCACACTCCCAGATCTCAAATTGTATTATAGGGCCATTGTCATCAAAACTACTTGGTACTGGAACATGAATAGACACACTGACCAGTGGAGTAGAATTGAAAGCCCAGAAGTAAGCCCCCACACCTATGGACATCTAATCTTTGACAAAGGGGCCCAGACTATTAAATGGGGAAAGTAGAGTCTCCTCAACAAATGGTGTGGAAAAAATGGGTTGAAACATGCAGAAGAATGAAACTGAACCACTATATTTCACCAAATACAAAAGTAAATACCAAGTGGATCAAGGACTTGAATGTTAGACCAGAAACCATCAGATACTGAGAGGAAAATATTGGCAGAACTCTTTTCTGCATAAATTTTAAAGACATTTTCATTGAAACAAATCCAATTACAAAGAAGACTAAGGCAAGCATAAACCTATGGGACTACATCAAATTAAAAAGATTCTGCAAAGCAAAAGCAACCACTACCCAAACCAAGAGTCCCTTCACAGAATGGGAGAAGATCTTTACATGCCATACATCAGACAAGAGGCTAATAAACAGAATATAAAAAACTTGCAATTCTCAACAACAAGAAAACAAATAACCCCATCCAAAAGTGGGGAGAGGACATGGACAGAATATTCACCACAGAAAAGATCCAAAAGGCCGTGAAACACATGAGAAAATGCTCCAAGTCTCTGATTGTCAGAGAAATGCAAATAAAGACAACAATGAGATATCACTTCACTCCTGTGACAATGCCATACATCAGAAAAAGTAGCAGCAACAAATGCTGGAGAGGTTGTGGGGTCACAGGAACCCTCCTGCACTGCTGGTGGGAATGTCAATTGGTCCAACCTCTGTGGTGAACAGTCTGGAGAACTCTCAGAAGCCTAGAAATGGACCTACCCTATGATCCTGCAATTCCTCTCCTGGGGGTATATCCTAAGGAACCCAACACACCCATCCAAAAAGATCTGTGTACACATATGTTCTTAGCAGCACAATTTGTAATAGCCAAGACCTGAGAGCAATCCGAGTGTCCAACAACAGATAAGTGGTTGAGAAAGTCGTGATATATATCCACAATGGAATACTACTCAGCTATTAAAAACGGTGACTTCACCATTTTTAGAGGATCTTGGATCGACATGGAAAAATTAATGTTAAGTGGAATAAGTCATAAATAGAAGGATGAATATGGGATGCTCTCACTCTCAGGCATAAGTTAAAAAACAAGATCAGAAGAGAAAACACAAGTAGATCCTGAACTGGAATTGGTGTATTGCACCAAAGTAAAAGACTCTGGGGTGTGTGTGGGGGGGGAGAATACAGGTATAAAAAAGATGACAGAGGACCTAGTGGGGGTTGTATTGTTACATGGAAAACTGGGAAATGTTATACATGGACAAACTATTGTATTTTCTGTCAAATGTAAAACATTAATTCCCCAATAAATTTAAACAAAATGTATGAATGACTTACAAAGGAAAAGTGGTAAAGATATTAATATAGCAAATACAAAATATTGTCTTTGAGGGATGTTGATTTTCTTTTTCAGCCACGAAGGTGTAATGCTACCATGATGCCAATGTGACCTTCCTGGGCAGATAACCTCACCAATGTGTCCTGGAATCTCTACAGATCCCTGCCTCACCAGAGAAACATCCTGGGAGTATGGATTGACCTGCCAATACCCATGTCCAGCAGAGGAGCAATTGCAGAAGCCAGACCATCCACCTTCTGCACCCCATACTGATCCTGGGTCCATGCTTTTAGAGGGATAAAGTATAGAGGAGCTTATGATAGAAGTGGGTGGGGTATGGAACTCTGGTGGTGGTAATTGTGTGGAATTGTACTCCTCTTATGTTGTAGTCTTGTCGATCATTACTAAATCAATAGTAAAAAAATAAAATCTTAAATATTCTTTTATTTTATAACTACAACTCATGTTCTGACAGGGACTTGCTCAGAGATTCCTTGCCTAGAACATAAGCCAAGAAATTTGATCATCTAAGTCATAAAATTGACCCAAATTATATATTACTCTACTTCAGAAGAATACAGAAATTCAGGAGGGGTAATTAATGTGGGATTCTTATTTAAGGACATTAATTACTTCAAATATTCCTGATGTTACCATTATTCCTTTTGCCTTTAATTCCCTGTTCTTCAACAAAAATATTACTGGCAGGTCAGGTAAAGTTTTGCATTGAATCTCCTGTCTGTCTTTCTGCCAGCAGAGGGGTCCCTTGCTCTATATTGGTTTTCAAGATCCAGGGAAACTATGTAGACTAGTTTTCTTAGGTAGATTTTAAAACAGGAAAATAAAAAACTGCCCAAATAACTTTTTGCTAAAATTTTAAATGCATTTTAAAGCATTTAATTAATATTAAGTAAATTGCCTACATAGTTAAAATGAATGAGTTTTTATTTGAAAATAAATATGAAAATGCCAAAATGTTGAAAAATTAGAAAATTAAGGGAGTCCAGAGGTAGCACAGCGGGTTAAGCACACGTGGCACAAAGCACAAGGACTGGCATAAGGATCCCGGTTTGAGCCCCCAGCTTCTCACAAATGGTGAAGCAAATCCGCAGGTGTCTATCTTTCTCTCCCCTTCTCTGTCTTCCCCTCCTCTCTCCATTTCTCTCTGTCCTATCCAACAATGACGACAGCAATAACAACAACAATAATAACTACAACAAGGGCAACAAAAGGGAATGAATAAATAAATAAATATTTTCTAAAAAAAGATTAACTTTAAAAAATTGGATAATTAAGGTTAAGAAAGAATATATATATACAGCATTACATTACATATCAGTAAATTTTACATATCAGTAACATTTTAAAGTCATAAAAAATGAAATGTAAGAAACAATGCAACAATGAACATTTCTTTAGAATTAATTAAATGTGATATTAAGTCAGATATTGATTAAATGTGTTCAATAACATTGTTTTAATACTATTTTACACAAATGAGCATATTAAACATCACAAAAGATTTTTATTTATAGTTACATTTACCACCAAATTATGCCTTGAGAATTGACTTTGACATACATAGGACTGCCCCTAAGGACATAACTGAAATAGACTTCCTTTTTTCTTTCCACCCTAAGGTCCTTATTCTCATCTGTTTTATTCCTTCTTTTCGGTTTCTGTTCATTAATCGTTTTGTCCTGCTTTCGATCTTGCTGCTTTTCAACCACCAAGTTACAGATACGATGCTAACATGAGTTCCCTGGGCAGACGACCTCACCAGCGTGTCTTGGAATCTCACCTCCCAAGAGCCCTAACCCCACTAGGGAAAGATAGAAATGGACTGAGGGTGTGGATCGACCTGTCAATGCCCATATCCAGCAGAGAAGCAATTACAGAAGCCAGAACTCCTGCCTTCTGCACCCCCCCCCCATTTTTTTTTTTGGTCTGTACTCACAGAGGGGGAGAAATGATAGGGGAAGATGACTAGAGGGCTCTGAACTCTAAGTCCATCAGGACCTGGAGAGAGAAGGAAAAAAATGAAGGACATTCAGATGTACTAATAGGTGTAGGTGTGACTTAGAAAGGAAGAGAAGGCAGAACAACAGAAAATATGCAAATATATATAGATAGATATAGAAATAATAGTTAACCCATATCTGTAACCTTGGGAGAACTGCTGTAGCTTCCAATAGAGGAGATGGGAATACAGAACTATGGTGGTGGGAACAGTGGGAGTATAGAATATGGATCAAAAATATTTGCAGAAGGTGGGAGTTCTCTCTCGCTCTCGCTCTCATTCCATATCTGAAAAAATATCCCAAGAGAGGCGTTATCTATTGTACATGAAGCCATGACATGCACAATTGTACATTTATGTACACACACACATACACACACACACACACACACACACACACACACACACACACACACACACACACACCACAGATTTACTTGAATTTTGAGAAGGTGTCTTATCTAAGTCCATACAGATATTAAATTTATGGTTAGTTACTGTTTTTATCATTGTTCTCATCATCTGCCTTTTCTTGTCTGTGATGTTAATGTTTTTTAAACCTGATTATGTGGGCCATGTCTTATTTTTAAAAGTCATTTAATTGGGGAAAATGATTTACAGAACAGCTGTTGACACATGGGAATAGTTTTCTATCTCCCTATGATAGTGGTAGGTATCTGGACACCATTCCCATCACCTACTTAGATCTTTCTTTTATCATTGTGCCTGGATCCTTGGTTCACTCCCTCCCTCCCACTCACATCTATCCCTCCCCCCCATCTTTGTTTATTGGGTAGAGGCATCTAGAAATCAAGAGGGAAGGAGGAGATAAAGAGGAAGAGAGGCAGAGAGACACCTGCAGCACTGTTTCACCACTCACAAAGCTTTCCCCCTGCAGATAGGGACTGTGGGCTCAAACCTGGGTCTTTGTACATTGTAACATTCACTTAACCAGATGTGTCACCACCCCGTGTCTCCCTCTTCACATCCTTGCATATGCCTCTCCTCTAGAGTCCTTAGCTTTGCTGCAATAACCCACATTCAGTTCAAATTCCACCTTGCATTCTTTTCTTCCCTTGCTTCTTAAGTGATGTCTTTCATACCTCATCATTATCCATACTTAGTTTAAGATCCAGAACTATTCTGCTAATGATAAACTGGTTCTTGGTTCCACATATGTTCTATTCCAACAAAGGCTCAGATGTCACAAGAAAAACTCCTTTTCCATTTTAGACTATTATTCCATGAAATCCTCCTCACCTGGAAATCAGGTTAGGTAAGCAACCATAGTGATATGTAAGTGAGTTTTGTCATTGTGTACCAATGATTTGGAAAGTGCTTAAAATGTCCAGTGAAGACAATGAGTCAGATAGAGTTCCCAAAAGTATCAGTAGGCAAAGTACTTCCTTCAGGCCACAAGAAAGCTTTGGTTTTCCAGACTACAAAAGGTTTCACCACAGGAATGCCCACCACATGTAGACAGAGATAAATGATCCCTCTGGTTTCCAGTATTGGGCAACTAATCTTTATAGTCTTTTTAAAGGGCAGATTGGTAATCTGAATCATGACTTTAAAAGTTTGATGTTCAGGACTAACTTTTAGCCTGAGAAAAATTCACTCAGGACCTATCCCAAGTAAAGGGGGTTAAGTCCTGGTAGCAAATGATTCTGTGTGTCTTATAAAAATGAAATAGTGGTAAGTGAAAATCTACGTAGAATGTTGTATGTTTGCAGATCGTCTGATGACTTCTTTGATTTTGTGGATATTTAAAGAGTCCTCAGCTTTGTTCAGTTCTTAGTATCAGTTTCTGCAGCTCTTCCTGTCACTTACCAATTCTGATAAAATGCATGGGAACTTGGTTTGCTCTCAGTGACTAATGATACTGGTATGTTGAAGGAACTGACACATAGATGAATAATACCAACCAGGTAGAAACTTCCAGATTAGTTTCAGGGTAAACTAGTTAGATAATTCTGAATTTAGGTGAATAAGTTTGGTAGAATGATTTTTTTAAATTTATTTTTTATTTAAGAAAGGATAAATTAACAAAACCATAGGGTAGGAGGGATACAACTTCACACAATTCCCACCACCCAATCTCCATATCCCATCCCCTCCCCTGATAGCCTTCCCATTCTCTATCCCTCTGGGAGCATGGACCCAGAGTCTTTGTGGGTTGCAGAAGGTGGAAGGTCTGGCTTCTGTAATTGCTTCTCCGCTGAACATAGACATTGACAGGTCGGTCCATACTCCCAGTCTGCCTCTCTCTTTCCCTAATAGGGTGGGGCTCTGGGGAAGTGGAACTCCAGGACACATTGGTGGGGTCTTCATGATTTTAACTTTGCAAATAAAAACAACTGATTCAGAGAGAAAAGGTGCTGATTTTTGCTGCTCTATTATATGTTAAATGCTGAACTGACTGCTTTTAACCTTTGCTAATATCAGTCTAGTCAGGTAATATTCTCTTCATTTGAAAGAACAAAAACAAATTATGAAACATTTATTATTTCTTTCTGTTTTCAACTAGAATGTATGATTCTCTGATAACCATTTGCTGCCAAATAAAATTATGAACATTGGTAATATTGATGGTAAAGTGTATCTTAGTGAAGAACAAACACTAAGAGTTGCCTATGTCTGCTGGAGACTTCACAAAAGCATGCAGGAAATGGATTAACTGGAAAAACAAAAACGTGGATCCTGACATAACTAAGTTTCAAATCCTTGAGGACTTCAGCCTTTCAAATTTGTATTTGAGAGAATCCCTGTTAACTCATTTCATTCTTTTAAGTATTATTCTTATCCCTACTCATTGATCATCTATGGAATTGGACCTTGCACATACATGATTTCACTGCCCCAGGCATATATTTTTTTTTTTTATTCAGGTAGAGACACACAGAGGGAGGGAGATGGTGGTACTCATCAGATAGAGCAAATGGAATATCATGTATGAGGCTACCATAGGGGAGCATCTTTAGAGGGGATTTCATGGATGGTGGAGTGGTGCTCTGGTATCTCTCCCTCTCACTGTGTCACTCTTTCTTTCTCTTTAGCTATATACACAATGAGAAATTCTACTTTTTTTTTTTCCTCCAGGGTCATAGCTGGGACTCAGTGCCTACACTACATATCCACTGATCTGAAGGCCATCTTTTCCCCATTTTGTTGCCTTTGTTGCTCTTATTATTGTATTTATTGTTATTGTTGTCATTGTTGTTGGATAGGACAGAGAGAAATGGAGAGAGGAGGGGAAGACAGAGAGGGGGAGAGAAAGATAGACACCCTCAGACCCGCTTCACTGCTTGTGAAGTGACCCCCCCTGAAGGTAGGGTGCGGGGGGCTGGAACCAGAATCCTTATGCCAGTCCTTGCTCTTTGCACCTTGTGCACTTAACCCACTGCGCTATTGCCCAGTCCCCGAGAAATCCTACTTTTTAAATTAGAAAGACTCTGACTCTATCAGCTCATAGGAGGTTTGTCTCCTGTACTAAAAGCTCATACTGTCAATAAATTCCATAGTAGTTGCCCTGCTTCACAAAAGAAAAAAGAAAGAAAAATAGTGAACTCAAAAAATCTATAACATATTTGCATTAATTATCATATCATAGCTTAATTTTGTCACTCACTGTTATTAATAAATTTGGGATATTTTTTAAAATTTTTTTTAATATTTATTTTATTTATTTATTCCCTTTTGTTGCCCTTGTTGTTTTATTGTTGTAGTTATTATTGTTGTTGTCATTGTTGGATAGGACAGAGAGAAATGGAGAGAGGAGGGGAAGACAGAGAGGAGGAGAGAAAGATAGACACCTGCAGACCTGCTTCACCGCCTGTGAAGCGACTCAAATTTGGGATATTTTTAAGAAATTTAAATTTAAATTTTAAATTTAAGAAGGGGACAGATAGACATAAAAGCAGGGGAAGATATGACAAGACAGGTATCACCCCAGGTGAACTATCTTGTTGGCCTACTAATATGAAATTTTCAATTATAATTCTATTGTATATTATAAATCTGTGCTATGTGCACTTAACCTGGTGCACCACCACCCAGCTTCTGAACAAATATGAAGATACTTAAATAAATTATATCTTAAAATATGTCTTTGGGATATAATATTATTTTTACAAATTCAGAATTATTTTTTATTGTCAAAAAGAATTTATTAAATCTTGTTCCCTTGTACCTCCATATTACTCATGTCAATAATTTCTGATATCCTAATTAGGAAAAGGACCTATATTTTTAAAATCTGTACTTTATACATTTGAGTATTTGTAATTTCTCTTCCATAAGCTGCATGCTTATAGCCTCAATTTTCTGATTGTTTCCTTGATTGAGAATATTTTTTTCAAAGAATTATTCTTTTTGCATCCTTATTTAAAAAAAATATTTTATTTATTTTAATGAGAAAGAGCAGATACAGAGGGAAAGATGTCACGAGAGAGGAAGAGACCAGAACACTTCTCAGTTCTGGCTTATGGTGGTGCTGGGGATTGAGACAGGGACCTCAGAGCCTCAGTCTTGAAGAGAATATTTTTTTATAGAGGGAGGTTAAGTGGCTTACAGAATGGCTCATGAGTATAATTTCTCATCTTATCATGGTAGGTGTATGCACAATACTTTTACCCCCTACCTACGTCCTTTTTCATCACAATACACTAAGACTTCAAAGCCTCTTTTCATCTCTTGCTCTGTCCTTCTCCCTAGTCCTTTATTTTGGTGAAGTATACCAAAACAGTCTAAGTTCTACTTTGTGTCTCTTTCTGTTCTTGTTTCTTAAGTTCTGCCCATAAATGAAATCATCTTATATTCACTCTTCTTGCTTATCTCACTTAACATAATTTCTTTTTTTTTAATTCTTTTTTTTTGTAATTTTTTATTTAAGAAAGGATTAATGAACAAAACCATAAGGTAGGAAGTGTACAACTCCACACAATTCCATCCACCCAATATCCATAACCCACCCCCTGCCATGATAGCTTTTCCCATTCTCTAGCCTTCTGGGAGCATGGACCCAGGGTCATTGAGGGTTGCAGAAGGTTGAAGGTCTGGCTTCTGTAATTGCTTCCCCGCTGAACATGGGCGTTGACTGGTCGGTCCATACTCCCAGTCTGCCTCTCTCTTTCCCTAGTAAGGTGTGTCTCTGGGGAAGCTGAGCTCCAGGACACATTGGTGGGGTCTTCAATCCAGGGAAGCCTGGCCAGCAACCTGATGGCATCTGGAACCTGGTGATTGAAAAGAGAGTTAACATATGAAGCCAAACAAATTGTTGAGCAATCATGGATCCCAAGCTTGGAATAGTGGAGAGGAAGTGTTAGGGAGGTACTCACTGCAAACTCTAGTGTACTTCTGCTTTCAGGTATATATTTTGCAGTAGTTTATGGATACATGTAAACATAAGCTCTCTCTAACAAAAACTGGTGTATATCTAGGTTATGGGACTTTGTTAGAAAGTGAACCACCTGAGATGAAATTAGAGTGTACTATAAAAGGAAAGGTCTTACCCGAGTAATGAAGCTAAAGGGTTGTCATTCCACACGTGAAGTCTCTGGATACAGCCTGAGGTGAAGCATGTTGAGGTGGCAATCGTTGCGTTGGTTAGGTTGTGATCGGTGGATGCAATATTATTTGGTAGGGATTGGGAGATGCATACGGGAAAGTGAGCCCTATCCAAGGCTTCCAGGACTGGGGGAAGTAGGGGCTCTATAGTGGAGATGTGAGGTTCCTGCTGTCTTAGGGTTCAAAAAGACAATCAATAGTTAATGTTATCATCATATTATTTGGTAATTGGGTTAACTTTGAAAAGTCCTTTTGTTATGGTTTGCTGTACAGTATCCAGTATCTTGTATATAGCTGTGCTATTGGATGCTTCTAATCTACTTGGTCTAGGCTTTTGAGAGAGTCCGCATATCAAATACACAGCCTATATATTAAAAAGATTCAGTTTGTCTTTTGAGAAACTTTGAGAACTACAACTGATTTTCCCCCCTCTCATATTAATTAACTACTGATTTATATGTCTACATTTTGCTAGGAGTGTACATAAACACCATTCCCACCACCAAAAGATTGTGACCCATCCCTCCCACCCACTCCCACCCCCCACTGGCCCAGGAAGCTGCATGTCTACCCCTCACCACAGGGTTTTTACTTTGGTGCCCTACTTACAATTTGATCAGGTCCTGCTTTTAGTTTCCCTTCAGATCTTCTTACTCAACTTCTGTTGATGATTGGGATCATCCCATACTCATCTTTATCTTTCTGACTTATTTCACTTAACATAATCCTCTAGCTCTGTCCAAGATGGGTCAGAGAAGGTGGGTTCATCGTTCTTGTAGCTGCATAGTATTCCATTGTGTATATGTACCACAGCTTTCTCAGCCACGCATCTGTGGTTGGGCACCTGGGTTGCTTCCAGATTTTAGCTATTATGAATTGTGCTGCTATGAACATAGGAGTACACACCTCTTTTTGGTTGGGTCTTATAGAGACCTTGGGGTATAACCCCAGGAGAGGAATTACTAGATATGGAAGGTCCATGTCTAGCCTTCTGAGAGTTTTCCAGACTGCTCTCCACAGAAGCTGTACCAATTTACATTCCCACCAGCAATGTAAAAGGGTTCCTCTGTCCCCACAATCTCTCCAGCATTTGTTGCTGCTGTCCTTTTTGATGTATGCCATTCTTACAGGAGTGAGGTGGTATCTTAGTGTTGTCGTAATTTTCATTTCTCTGACAATCAGTGACCTAGAGCACTTTTTCATATGTTTGTTAGCCTTTTGGATCTCCTATGTAGTGAATGTTTTGTTCATATCCTCTGCACATTTTTGGATGGGGCCATTTGCTTTTTTGCGGCTAAGTTTGCTGAGCTCTTTATATATTTTGGTGATTACTTTCTTGTCTGATGTCTGGCATGTGAAGATCTTCTCTCATTCTGTGAGGGGTCTCTCTGTTTGTTTAATAGTTTCTTTGGATGTGCAGAAGCTTTTCAATTTGATGTAGTCCCATTGGTTTGTTTCTGCTTTAGTCTTCCTTGCAATTGGGTTTATTCATCAAAGATGTCCTTGAGGTGTAGTTGGGAAATGTTTTACCAATGTTTTCCTCTAAGTATTTGATTGTTTCTGGTCTGACATCTAGGTCTTTGATCCATTTGGAGTTGATTTTTGTTTCTGGTGAGATAAAGTGGTTCAATTTCATTCTTATGCATGTTTCAACCCAGTTTTCCCTGCACCATTTATTGAAGAGAGCCTCCTTTTTCCATTTAATCCTTTGGGCTCCCTTATCAAAGATTAGATGCCCATAGGTGTTGGGATTTATTTCTGGGCTTTCAATTCTGTTCCACTGGTCTGTGTGCCTAATTTTGTTCCAATACCATGTTGTATTGATGATGATGGCTTTATAATATAGTTTAAGGTCTGGGAGTGTGATGCCTCCATTTCTGTTCCTTTTCCTCAAGATGGTTTTGGCAATTCTAGGTGTTTTCAGGTTCCAGATAAATGATTGTAGTGTTTGTTCTATTCTCTTAAAGAAGCTTGTTGGAACTTTGATGAATATTGCATTAAATTTGTATATGGCTCGGGGGAGAATATTCATTTTGATGATATTTATTCTTCCAATCCATGAGCATGGGATATCTTTCCATTTCTTGGTATAGTTTCTATTTCCTTGAGTAGCGACTCATAATTTTCAGCATACAAGTCTTTCACTTCTTTGGTCAGCATTATTCCTAGGTATTTGATTGATTTTGCCGAAACAGTAAATGGGAGTGCTTTCTGGATGTCTTCTTCAGATTCAGTGTTTGCATAAAGAAATGCCACTGATTTTTGTACATTGATTTTGTAGCCTGATACCTTGCTATATTGCCTAATAACTTCCAGTGATTTTCTACTGGATTCTTTAGGTCTTTCTATGTATACTATCATATCATCTGCAAATAGTGAAGGCTTGACTTCTTCCCTTCCAATCTGTATCCCTTTGATTTCTTCTCTTGCCTGATTGCTATGGCAGGAGATTCCAATACTATGTTGAAGAGTAACGGTGACAGTGGACAGCCTTGTCTAGTCCCCGATGTGAGGGGGAATGCTTTCAGCTTCTGTCCATTGAGTATGATGTTGGCTGTAGGTTTGCTATATATAGACTCCACTATCTTGAGGAATTTCCCATCTATTCCCATTTTTTGTAGAGTTTTAAGCATGAACGGGTGTTGGATTTTGTCAAAGGCTTTCTCTGCATCTATTGAGATAATCATGTGGTTTTTGGCTTTGCTTTTATTGATGTGGTGAATGACATTGATTGACTTACGGATGTTGAACCAGCCTTGCATTCTGGGATGAATCCCACTTGGTCATGATGAACAATCTTTTTGATATGTTGCTGTATCCGGTTGGCCAAGATCTTGTTTAATATTTTGGCGTCTCTGTTCATCAGAGATATTGGTCTGTAGTTTTCCTTTTTGTTCTGTCCCTATCAGCTTTTGGTATCAGGGTGATGTTGGCTTCATAGAAGGTGGAAGGGAGTATTCCTGTTTCTTCAATCTTATGGAATAGCTTAAGAAGTATGGGTATTAACTATTTCCTGAAAGTTCTGTAGAATTCGTTTGTGAAGCCATCTGGTCCAGGACTTTTGTTATTGTGGAGGTTCTTAATAACGGTTTCAATTTCTTTGTCTGTGATTGGTGCATTTAGATTTTTCAGTTCTTCTTGGTCAGTTTTGGAAGTGCATAGGTTTCTAGGAATTGTTCCATTTCTTCCAGATTCTCTAGCTTGGTGGCATATAGTTCTTTATAGAAGTTTCGCAGGATTCTCTGGATTTCTGTGGTGTCAGTTGTGATATCTCCTCCATCATTTACAATTCTATTAATTTGAGTCTTCTCTCTTTTTTGTTTGGTGAGGGGTTTGTCAATTTTGTTTAATCTTTCAAAGAACCAACATTTGGCTTCATTTATCTTTTGTATGGTTCTCTTATTTTTGATGTTGTTTATTTCTACTCTCATTTTAGTGATTTCTGTCCTTCTGGTTGCTTTAGGGTTCCTTTGTTCCTCTTCCTCTAAGTCCTTGAGGTGTGCAGTAAGGTCGTTCATTTGAGCTTCTTCTTGGTGTTTAATATGTGATTGTATAGCTATAAGTTTCCCTCTCAGTACTGCTTTAGCTGTGTCCCAAATATTTTGATAGGTTGTGTCTTCATTTTCATTAGTTTCCAGGAACATTTGAATTTCCTGCTTGAGTGAGTCTCTGACCCAGTGGTTCTTAAGGAGCATGTTGTTTAGTTTCCAAATTCGGTGTCTTTTAATAATTTTCTGTTTGTTGTTAAATGTTATTTTTACTCCACTGTGGTCTGAGAAGACACTTGGGATGATTTCAATGCTCTTTAATTTATTGATGCAGTCTTTGTGGCCTAACATGTGGTCTATCCTTGAGTATGTGTTATGTGGATTTGAAAAGAAGGTGTATTCCAGTTTTTTGGGGTGGAGGAGTCTGAAAATGTCCAAGAGGTCTAGTCCATCAATCTCTTCATTCAATTCTCTTGTATCTTTATTGGTTCTCTGCTTTGTTGATCTGTCTAAGTGTGAGAGTGGGGTATTGAAGTCTCCCACTATTATAGTATTACTATTGATGTATTTTTGAAATTCTTTCAGTAGATGCTTAATGTATTTAGGTGGTCCCTCATTGGGTGCATAGATGTTAATGATTGTTAAGTCTTCTTGGCTGATTGATCCTCTAATCATTATGTAATGTCCTTGCCTATCTTTTATTACTTTATTTAATTTAAAATCTATTGTGTCTGAGATGAGAATGGCTGTTCCTGCCCTTTTTTGTGGTCCGTTAGCCTGTATGATAGTTTTCCATCCTTTCACTTTAAGTCTGTGTTTATCTTGTTGTGACAGATGAGATTCTTGCAAGCAGCATATGTTTGGGTTATGTTTTCTGATCCATCCCCCCACCCTGTGCCTTTTGTTGGGTGAGTTTAAGCCATTGACATTTATTGATATTATGGATTTAATGTATGGTAGTGCCATTGTTCTAAAAAAAATTTGTTTGCTCTGATATATTGCAAGTATTATAGTGATGTTCTTGTTTATAAGAGGTCTTTTAGTACCTCTTTCAGGGCTGGCTTGGTGATGGTTGCCTCCTTTAACTGTTGTTTATCTAAGAAGGTTTTGATCCCTCCATCTAGTTTGAATGAAAGTCTAGCAGGATATATTATCCTTTGTTGAAACGCTTTTTCATTCATGGCTCTATAGATATCTTGCCACTCCCTTCTGGCTTTTAGAGTTTGAGTGGAGAAGTCTGCAGATAATCTTATGGGTTTTCCCTTGTATGTGACTTTTTGTTTCTCTCTTGCAGCCTTTAGGATCCTTTCTTTATCCTTACTTCTTCTCATTGTGACTATGATGTGTCTCGGTGTCTTCAGGTCTGGGTTGATTCTGTTTGGTACTCTCTGGGCCTCTTGAATCTTGATATCCTTTCTGTTATTCAGGTCTGGGGAGTTTTCTTGTATTATTTCCTCTAGAATGTTTGCTTCCCCTTCCTCTCTTTCTTCCTCTGGCAGACCAATTATATGAATGTTACTTCTTTTGAGATCATCCCATATGTCTCTGTTGTTGTTTTCAGTGTCTCTCTCAATCTCTTTTTAAGCTCTTTCACCTCTTTCTTTGTTTTCTCTAACTCATCCTCTGTCTGACTAATTCTGTTTTCTGCTTCTGTTAGTCTGCTTTCCCTTGCCTCAGCTTCTTTCTTCATTACAGCTATTTCAGCTTTCAGTTCTCTAATTGCCTCAAGATAATCAGTATTTTCCTTGGGGGTCTCAACTGTTGTTTCCCTAATACTGCCATTCCTTTCCTCCAATGTTGTTTTCATTTCTGTGGCTAATAAGTTTATTATTGCTTGCATACTTTTCTTATCTATGGTTACTTCTAGCTGATTTGTAGTTTCTTCTGGGCTCTTGTCTTCATTCATTGGAGTAGCAGTTTTATTTGTTTTTTATCTACCCATTTTTTTTTTATTTATGTGTTTCTTTTTTTATGCTCTGTTGTTCCTCAGTAGTTGTGTCTTGAGTACAAGTAACACTGTACTAAATACCTTTATGACAACTGCACTCACCAACCTCAGGAATTACAGTAGCAACTGAAGTAAATATTGAAGTAGTTTAATAATTATCAGTTAGCCAAACAATTTCTCCAGTCCGTGAAAAAATAGTAACCAAATCCCAGTGAGGAAAGAGAAAAGAAAGAAAGGATATCAAGAATAGATAGTTATGCAAGTCTACTATCCACTGTATATTCCAGGGGTAACAAGAGGGGAAAGGGAACTAGAGCAGAGATACACACATAGAGAGTCCACTGTGAGTCAGATTTCTTCCCCAAAATAATTCACAAATTCAGAAAGGCAAAGAAGAAGGAAGAAGTGTATGACAAGTTTTAAAAACAAAAGAGAGAGACAAGAGAGAGAAAAGGTAGAAGATAAGAAAAAGAGTTGTAATTAAAGAGCAGTGAAAGGAAATTCCCAAATGTGTATCAGTGAATTCAAAAAAGCACCCTGTTTGGTGGTGTGGGGGATCCTGCTAGGAGCTGGTCCCCAGGGACTGCTGGGGGGGGGGCGGGAAGGAGGTATGCTTGAAAATTAAAAGGAAGAAAAAAAATTTTTTCCCTACTCTAATTCTTAACACAAATTAAGTTATAGTCACCTCCTTGGTGTCACCGCTAGGACCCCTTATTGGCTGGCCTGGTAAAGGCAGAAAATCCTACCGTTTCAGGAGATGTGGTCAGAGCTCAGCCGCTAGCAGCTTCTCAGTCTGCCATCTTCTGGGAAATCCCCTTAACATAATTTCTTTAAGCACTTTCCAAAATGTGGTGAAGAAAATGAATTCATCATTCTTAATAGCTGAGTAGTATTCCACTGTGAATATATACCACAGCTTTTTTAGTCACTCATCTGCTGTTGTACACCTAGGTTGACTATTAAAAATTATGTTTCTATGAACACAGGCTTATATAGATCTCTTTGAATGGATTAGTGTGTTTGTTTCCTTAGGATGTACCCCCAAGAAAGGTATTATCAGTTATAGGTTAGATCCACTTTTAGCCTTCTGAGAGTTCTCCAGACTGCTCTCCAAAGGAGTTGGGCCAGATTACATCCCCACAAGCAGTGCAGGAGGGTTCCTTTGCCCCCACAACCTCTCCAGCATTTGTTGTTGCTGTCCATTCTGATGTATGACATTCTCACAGGAGGGAAGTGGCATATAACTATTGTTTTTATCTGCATTTATCTAACCATCACTGACTTTGAGCATGTTTTTATATATTTGTTGGCCTTCTGGATCTCTTGGGTGAATGTTTATGTTTGTTTTCCCGACTGAATTTTTCCCTCTATTTCTCTGATTTAAACAACAACAACATTTAAAAAACTTGTTTTTTTAGAGCCAGGTAGTAGATTAGCTGATAGAGTGTACAAGCTACAATGCTCAAGGACCCAGGTTCAAACTCTTGGTCCCTACCTGTAGGGGAAAAGCTCAAGTTGAGGTAAAGTGTTGCTATAGGGGTCTCTCTCTCTCTCTCTCTTTCACTCTCTCACTCTGTCTCTCTCTCTCTCTTTCTCTCTCCCTATATATGTAAACCATCTCTATCTCTATACCTTCTCAATTTCACTCTCAAAAATGAATAAATAAGATAAATAAATTATTCAAAAAACTATAATGTTTGTCCAAAGGTTATTCACATAGTCAGTATATTGCAAATGTCAGGTTTAAAGAAAAACATGTATCTATCACCAGAAATCTGCCAATGCTGCAATGCTAGAAAGATTAAAATAAAAAGTAGGATAAAAATAAAAAGTCAAAACAAGATTTCAGCACCTGCTCCTGGAGGAGAACTTGATCAGGAAATTAGATAGAAAGTAATGAAAGCAAAGTCACTTTGTATTAAACTGCTTGGATGACTCTATTACATGAAAGCCAGCAATAACAAGAAAATAAACAAACTTGGGAAAATGTGCTTGATGTTTATTGAGTTTCCATAGAGTTTATTTGTTTTTCATCTTGATTTGGAAGATACAAAACCACATACAACTCAGCATGGGTGCTTTATTCTGTAATAATGACATGCATTTCCATTACATTTAGTCACTCTGGTCCTTATCCACAAATTTTACCTGAAGATTCATTTTTCCCTCTGTGGTACTACACTCACTTATTTGGTATTTTACTCACTTAATAAATCTAAGCACAATAGCCCCATGGACAACTTTATCATATATTTCAAAGTAGTATTAATATTCTGTGGTTCAATCTGTATGTGTCAGACAGAGAGGAGTGGTTGGCATGTCCATAACTTATCTGTTCTTGTACATGGTGAAACCCAAACCAAGTGATTTAAATGTTAATTATTCAATATCACTCAAGAATCAGGCTCAAGGGCAAACTGGCTCCCTGTGGGACTGGACAGGCTATACCTGTACACCCTAATTTAGATAAAAAGACAAAATTAAAGAAAGCAAAACAAGAGGGTTTCTGTCAGGGAAAAAGCCTAACTGAAATTTTTGAGAAAAAAAAATTTCCACTGACATCAAATTCATGCAGTTTTCCTCTAAAGTAGTATTTTTCTATTTATTAATTTGACATTTGCATATTCTTTCTCAGTAGCACCATTCATATTTAAATCAGTATTTAGTTCAACAAAATTATACACAACTCAGGAAGATATTTCTGTTTATTTTAATATTTTATTTCTTTCTGAGAAAGATAGGAGGAGAGAGAAATAACCAGACATCACTCTGGCACATGTGCTTCCGGGGATTGAACTTGGGACCTCATGCTTGAGAGTCCAAAGCTTTATCACTGCGCCACCTCCCGGACCACATTTCTGTTTTTTCTAACAATTTAAGGGTGTTAGAATATTCTAGTATAGTTTATATGTTCTGTATAAGTACTGAGGGCTAACTGATTGAACCACTGGAGCTCCAGTTTACATTTTCTTCTGAGTTAAATGCTATTGGAAATGACTGGTTAAGTTCCATTTCATAATCTACTATTTAAAGTTATATACTGATATTATTACATTTGTCATTGTTGTTGATTGAACATTCTAACCTGGGACTTCCAGAGGCAGAGGCATGGCACAATATCTACAGTCAGGCTGCATTCCCTTAAAATAACTCTGTAAAGAACGTTAAACCACAGAAAAGCCTCACCAATGCTTAACTAGACCTGGATCCAAGACATATCCCTCTGGAGGTGATATAAGCTGCAGGTGGCAACTGATAAAGAATGGGCAGCTTTACTGACCAAGTTTGTCATTTGCTGTTGTTACTAGTAGCTCAGTCACACAGAGATAGGAAAGATCTTTGGAGCTGACACATCAACATTAAGGACTCCCCCTACACCCTAGTGTACCCTACTGGGTCTTGATGCTAAACTACCTATAAAGACTCACCTCTAGGGGAAAATAATTAATTGTCTGACTATGTCTAACTGTGCCCAGAAGAAGCATTCTGATTAATTCCTAACTCCCTCTAATGGAGAACCTTTGGGAGTGACTGAACATTGACTACAGATATAGGTGGGGAAAATAAATATTTGTTCAATTAAGCTTGTGAAGTGGAGAACTGTGTTTCATTGCCTGCGCTGTGACTGCAGGAATCCAAACTGCAACATGGAACCTCTCTTGTGCAATACACCTCCTAATTCTCCCAGAGACATCATCATTACCCTACTCTTTGCCTGTTGCCTTCTACCTTCCCACTTACTATAGCATGTATATAAAAAAAAATGGGAAATTACACCTTTATAGCTGCAGCAGCATGACTTGGGAAAAAAGATGAATACCTAGATGAACAAAGAAAAAGTGACAGGTAACCTGTACATAAAAATTTGAAGGAAAATATTCTAAATAAAGATACATGGTGTGAAGAATACATTGGATTAAATATATACTTATGGGATGCAGCAGGTGGAAGGTTGGCTTCTGTAATTGATTCTTCATTGGACATGGATATTGGCAAGTGGATACATACTCCCAGCCTGTCCCTATCTTTCCCAAGTGGGATGGGACTCTGAGGAGATGGGATTCCAGGACACATTGGTGATGTTTTCTGCCCAGAAGTCAAGTTGGCATTATGGTAGCATCTACAACTTGGTGGCTGAAAAGCATTAAGATATTAAGGAGAGAAAAAAAAAAGATATTAAGGAGAAAAAATTGTTTAATAATCAAGAACCTAAAGATAAGAATATAGCAGGTGAGATTAGGGGTCTCAAATTTGGAAAAAGCTAGGAAGACTATTTTAGTTATATTCCAAGGGGCCCGTGACATTACCAATTTTTGATTGATTCTGATAGCTAACATGCAAGTGGCCTAAAGGTATTATATGGAAAGCTGGTGTCAGAGTTGGAAATAGGACTAGAAAGCTGAATCAGGGCAGAGAGTAGCCCCCAAATATAGGAAAACATATAAATACCTATAAACTATATATATACAACTATAAACACCATCAATCTGATCTGACCCTGGATCCATACTCCCAGAGGGATAAAGAATAGCAAAGCTTCCAGAACAAAAAAGGAAAACTACAGACCAATATCTCTGATGAACATAGATGCCAAAATATTAAACAAGATCTTGGCCAACCGGATACAGCAACACATCAAAAAGATTGTTCATCATGACCAAGTGGGATTCATCCCAGGAATGCAAGGCTGGTTCAACATCCATAAGTCAATCAATGTCATTCACCACATCAATAAAAGCAAAGCCAAAAACCACATGATTATCTCAATAGATGCAGAGAAAGCCTTTGACAAAATCCAACACCCATTCATGCTCAAAACTCTACAAAAAATGGGAATAGATGGGAAATTCCTCAAGATAGTGGAGTCTATATATAGCAAACCTACAGCCAACATCATACTCAATGGACAGAAGCTGAAAGCATTCCCCCTCAGATCGGGGACTAGACAGGGCTGTCCACTGTCACCGTCACTCTTCAACATAGTATTGGAAGTTCTTGCCATAGCAATCAGGCAAGAGAAAGAAATCAAAGGGATACAGATTGGAAGGGAAGAAGTCAAGCTCTCACTATTTGCAGATGATATGATAGTATACATAGAAAGACCTAAAGAATCCAGTAGAAAATTATTGGAAGTTATTAGGCAATATAGCAAGGTATCAGGCTACAAAATCAATGTACAAAAATCAGTGGCATTTCTTTATGCAAACACTAAATCTGAAGAAGAAGACATCCAGAAAGCACTCCCATTTACTGTTGCAGCAAAATCAATCAAATACCTAGGAATAAAGTTGACCAAAGAAGGGAAAGACTTGTATACTGAAAATTATGAGTCGCTACTCAAGGAGATAGAAACTGATACCAAGAAATGGAAAGATATCCCATGCTCATGGATTGGAAGAATAAATATCATCAAAATGAATATTCTCCCCAGAGCCATATACAAATTTAATGCAATACCCATCAAAGTTCCACCAAGCTTCTTTAAGAGAATAGAACAAACACTACACTCATTTATCTGGAACCTGAAAACACCTAGAATTGCCAAAACCATCTTGAGGAAAAGGAACAGAAATGGAGGCATCACACTCCCAGACCTTAAACTATATTATAAAGCCATCATCATCAAAACAGCATGGTATTGGAACAAAATTAGGCACACAGACCAGTGGAACAGAATTGAAAGCCCAGAAATAAATCCCAACACCTATTGGCATCTAATCTTTGATAAGGGAGCCCAAAGGATTAAATGGAAAAAGGAGGCTCTCTTCAATAAATGGTGCTGGGAAAACTGGGCTGAAACATGCAGAAGAATGAAATTGAACCACTTTATCTCACCAGAAACAAAAATCAACTCCAAATGGATCAAAGACCTAGATGTCAGACCAGAAACAATCAAATACTTAGAGGAAAACATTGGTAAAACACTTTCCCACCTACATCTCAAGGACATCTTTGATGATCAAACCCAATTGCAAGGAAGACTAAAGCAGAAACAAACCAATGGGACTACATCAAATTGAAAAGCTTCTGCACATCCAAAGAAACTATTAAACAAACAGAGAGACCCCTCACAGAATGGGAGAAGATCTTCACATGCCAGACATCAGACAAGAAACTAATCACCAAAATATATAAAGAGCTCAGCAAACTTAGCCGCAAAAAGCAAATGACCCCATACAAAAATGGGCAGAGGAAATGAACAAAACATTCACCACAGAGGAGATCCAAAAGGCTAACAAACATATGAAAAAGTGCTCTAGGTCACTGATTGTCAGAGAAATGCAAATTAAGACAACACTAAGATACCACCTCACTCCTGTAAGAATGGCATACATCAAAAAGGACAGCAGCAACAAATGCTGGAGAGGATGTGGGGACAGAGGAACCCTTTTACATTGCTGGTGGGAATGTAAATTGGTACAGCCTCTGTGGAGAGCAGTCTGGAAAACTCTCAGAAGGCTAACATGGACCTTCCATATGACCCAGTAATTCCTCTCCTGGGTTATACCCCAAGGACTCTATAACACCCAACCAAAAAGAGGTGTGTACTCCTATGTTCATAGCAGCACAATTCATAATAACTAAAACCTGGAAGCAACCCAGGTGCCCAACAACAGACGAGTGGCTGAGAAAGCTGTGGTATATATACACAATGGAATACTATGCAGCTATCAAGAACAATGAACCCACCTTCTCTGACCCATCTTGGACAGAGCTAGAAGGAATTATGTCAAGTGAACTAATTCAGAAAGATAAAGATGAGTATGGGATGATCCCACTCATCAACCGAAGCTGACTAAGAAGATCTGAAAGGGAAACTAAAAGCAGGACCTGATCAAATTGTAAGTAGGGCACCAAAGTAAAAACCCAGTGGTGAGGGGTAGACATGTAGCTTCCTGGGACAGTGGGGGATGGGAGTGGGTGGGTGGGATGGGTCACAGTCCTTGGTGGTGGGAATGGTGTTTATGTACACTCCTAGCAAAATGTAGACATATAAATCAGTAGTTAATTAATATGAGAGGGGGAAATCAATTGTATGTCTCAAAGTTTCTCAAAAGACAAACTGAATCTTTTTAATATATAGGCTATGTATTTGATATGCGGACTCTCTCAAAAGCCTAGACCAAGTAGATTAGAAGCATCCAATAGCACAGCTATATACAAGATACTGGGTACTGTACAGCAAACCATAACAAAGGGACTTTTCAAAGTTAACCCAATTAACAAATAATGTGATGATAATATTAACTATCGATTGTCTTTTTGAACCCTAAGACAGCAGGAACCTCACATCTTCACTATATAGCCCCTACTTCCCCCAGTCCTAGAAGCCTTGGATAGGGCCCACTTTCCTGTATGCATCTCCCAATACAAACCAAATAATATTGCATCCGCCGATCACAACCTAACCAAAGCAACGATTGCCACCTCAACATGCTTCACCTCAGACTGTATCCAGAGACTTCACGTGTGGAATGACAACTCTTCAACTTCATTACTCGGGTGAGACCTTTCCTTTTATTGTACACTCTAATTTCATCTCAGGTAGTTCACTTTCTAACAAAGTCCCATAATCTAGATATACACCAGTTTCTGTGAGAGAGAGCTTATTGCACACGTATCCATAAACTACTGCAAAATATATACCTGAAAGCAGAAGTACACTAGAGTTTGCAGTGAGTACCTCCCTAACACTTCCTCTCCACTATTCCAAGCTTGGGATCCATGATTGCTCAACAAATTGTTTGGCTTCATATGTTAATTCTCTTTTCAATCACCAGGTTCCAGATGCCACCAGGGTGCTGGCCAGGCTTCCCTGGATTGAAGACCCCACCAATGTGTCCTGGAGCTCAGCTTCCCCAGAGACACACCTTACTAGGGAAAGAGAGAGGCAGACTGGGAGTATGGACCAACCAGTCAACGCCCATGTTCAGCGGGGAAGCAATTACAGAAGCCAGACCTTCAACCTTCTGCAACCCTCAACGACCCTGGGTCCATGCTCCCAGAGGGCTAGAGAATGGGAAAGCTACCATGGGAGGGGGTGGGTTATGGGGATTGGGTGGTGGTTAATTGTGTGGAGTTGTACCCCTCCTACCTTATGTTTTTGTTCACTAATCCTTTCTTAAATAAAAAATTAAAAAAAAAAAAAAAGAATAGCAAAGCTTCCAATGGAAGGGATAGGATGTGGAACTCTAATGGTGGCAATTGTGTGGAATTGTACTCCTCTTGATCTATGATCTTGCTGATCATTATTAAATCAATAAAAGAAAATTACACTTATTTGGAAAGCTTACAAAGTAGACTTAAATGGCGCAGGCAGTGGCACAGCCAGTAGAGTACACATATTATTGAGCATCAGGACCCAAATTCAAGGCCTAAGTCTTCACTTTTAGCAGGGAAATAGGCAAGAAAGAAACTACAATCATGAGACAAGAGCATGAGCACCAGCATTTGGCTACAACATGTACGGGTCAAGGAGAAGACAAAACATGACAGCAACAGTCAAAGAGGAGGAGAAGCAGTCAAAAAAAACCAGTGCTAGATGCTTGCTTAAGTAATCTCTCTCTCTCTCTTTACAATTTTTATTTACAAAAAGAAAGAAACACTGACAAAAACCATAGGATAAGAGGGGTACAACTCCACACAATTCCCACCACCAGATCTCTTTATCCCCTCCCCTCCCCTAGTAGCTTTCATATTTTTTAAAAGAATTTATTTATTTATGAGAAAGATAGGAGGAGAGAGAGAAAGAACCAGACATCACTCTGGTACATGTGCTACTGGGGATTGAACTCAGGATCTCATGCTTGAGAGTCCAATGCTTTATCCACTGTACCACTTCCCAGACCACGATAGCTTTCCTATTCTTTAACCTTCTGGGAGCATGGACCAAGGAACATTATGGGGTGCAGAAAGTTGAAGGTCTGGTTTTTGTAATTGCTTCCCTGCTGAACATGGGCGTTGAACAGGTCGATCCATACTCCCAGCCCTTCTCTCTCTTTCCCTCGTGGGGCTGGGCTCTGGGGAAGCAGGGCTCCAGGACATATTGGTGGGGTCATCTGCCCAGGGAAGTCTGGTTGGCATCATGTTAGGATTTGAAACCTGATGGTTAAAAGAAGAGTTTTCATATAAAGCCAAACAAATTGTTGACTAATCATGAATCTAAAAACTGGAATAGTTCAAATGAAGATTTGGGGGTCTTCATTTTTTAGATAGTAGTCTTATTTTAGTTATATTCCAAAGGGCCCATGACTATATTAGTGTTTTTTTTTTTCTGAGCCTGACATCTGCAGGGCACCCAAGTTATTGTCTGGAGAGATTATGTCATGGCTGGAAAAAGGACCAGAAAGCTGGATCAGGCAAGAAGCTTTTCCACCTGAACTGTTACAGTGACCTTATCACTCTCCTTGATTCTGTTTCCTTTCTTAAACCAAATTTAATTGGAAACAAAAACAAAATACAGTCATGCTAACCACACAATCAATCACACATCGATTCTTCTCATGTTTCCATATCTTAGAGTATACAGCTCAAACTTCTTTTTTATTATTATTATCTTTATTTATTGGATAGAGATAGCCAGAAATCAAGATGGAAGGGTGATAGAAAGGAAGAGCAACAGAGAGTCATCTGCAACACTGCTTCAACACTCACAAAGCTTTCCCCCTGCAGGTGGGGACAGGGGACTCAAACCCAGGTCCTTGTGCATTTTAACATGTGTGCTCAGTCCAAATTTCTAAACATCTTATTTCTGTGTGATCTATCTTGTGCTTTCTCCCCAACTACTGTTGCCCTTTACACATTTTTTTTTTTGCCTCCAGGGTTATTGCTGGGGCTCAGTGCCTGTGTCATGAATCCACTGCTCCTGGAGGCCATTTTCCCCCCTTTTGTTGCCCTTGTTGTAGCCTTGCTGTGGTGGTTATTATTGTTATTGTTGATGTCATTCATTGTTGGATAGGACAGAGAAAAATGGAGAGAGGAGGGGAAGACAGAGAGGGGAGAGAAAGACACCAGCAGACCTGCTTCACCTCCTGTGAGGCGACTTCACTGCATGTGGGGAGCCAGGGGTTAGAATGGGACGGGGGTGGGGGTTTGGGTGTGGGTGGGGGTGGGGGTGGGGTGGTGGTGGTGGGTGGTGGTTGTCCTCGTGCTTTGTGCCATGTGAGCTTAACCAGCTGCGCAACCGCCCGACCACCCCCCCTTAAACATGACTAAACTATCACTCTTGATTTTACAATATTTCTGTTAAAATTATAGCATCTGCTTATTTTTCTCATTATCAAGCATACTATCGGTCTTTTATCATGCAACTTGTATGCTTGCTGCCTCATTTGTTCTTACTTCTTAAAATCTAGATCATGGAAAAACATTCGTTAGGAAAGGTTTCTTCCTTGGTCTGACTAATTTTATCTTTTATACCATTTACCTACAGCCCGGTGTAGATATCATCTTGGTAACCCATGTTAGACCATTCTAAAACAATTTATGTTTGAGTCCTGAAAGACGGGCCAGCGAGTAGAGCACATTCCTTAAATATGTGGATCTCGAGTTTGATCCTCAGTACCACAGAGAATGGTTTGTTTGCTTGTTTGTTTCTTTTCCTTTATCAGAGCACTGCTCAGCTTTGACTTATGTTGGTGCTGGGGATTGAACCTGAGACCCCTGTTGCCTCAGTCATGAGAGTCCTTTCACAAAACTTTTATGCTATTATGCTTTCTTTCCAGCTTACCACATATAATGACTTTTCTCAGAAGCAGAGCACATGGGGAGGTCTGGGCTAAAATTTGTTTTCCAAATGTGATGCTTACAGAAAAAAAATAATAATAAAAAGAACTTTCCACTTTCTGCTGTCCTTTTCTTTTTATTTCTCCTTGATTTAGCCTGTCATCATCTCTCTTCAATGACATTTGTGCATTGCCCTATAGTACTGTGAAAATTTATGTATTTATGTAATAAATATGTAAAAGTAATGAATGCATTTTCAAAATACCTATTTCAAATTCATTGCATATTTCTGGACAAAGAAAAATAATTTTTTCATAACTTGAACATTTGTACTTGTATCTGGTTCTGCCTTTTGTAATATCCAAAACTAACCTTTTAAATTTTGCAGGCCATCCTCTACGATTGTAACAAGAAAAATACATGACATATAAATAAATAACTATGACTATGTTTCAATGCATTATTATTCAGCAGAACTTGTCACATCTGATCCAGGGACCATTATCTGCTTTCCCCTAATACTGACGGATGTCTAGCATGGCAAAATAAACAGTGAATTAGACTGTCTGCTGAATATTGTCTCCCATGCTCTTGAAGCTCCCTCCATTAATAAAAGTCATATTCAAACTGACCTAGTTTCTGCTTTCAAATCCTTTTTGCTTCTTTTCTCTCCATCAAATCCCTTCTATTTCTTTTCTCCCCATCACCAGGAGGCACCCAGACACTTAGTTTTCTCTTATAACCAGGCCTGCTTCCTTCCTTCTCCTCTGTACTCACTGCATCTGGCTTTCTCCTCCATACAGCCTAGAGTCCACATGGTCTATGATTCTTGTATTGGTGCTAAAAGAGTCTCAGCACCAACACCTCAGAATGGACATTCAACTGCTGTCCCTGAGAACAACACTTTGCGGAACTCTCTTAGAAGCAGAGGTCATGGGGGCTCTGGGTGTTGTTTCCTAAATGTGATGCTCACAGAAAAGAGAATTTCCCACATTCTGATGTCCTTTCATTTCTGTTTCTTCCTGATTTGGCCCTTCATCATTTCTCTCTTCCCATGGACTTTTGTTTGATCTTTCTAGAGGCATTATGAAATCCAGTGACACTTCACAAAACATGCCCTGCTCCCGACATGGTCGCAGTCACACTACCGGGGAAGGAGTGCCAATGGACTCAGGTGTCTCCATTAAACACAACACTCCATTTCAGAATGAAAGCAGTAGGTTTGCCATCCTTAGCGATCAGCCTTCAAGGCACTTGCCAAGATGAATGAATCAAAATCTGGCAGCTTCTAGGTTTAATGTTTCCCAAAGCCAAATCTCTGGGAGAAATGGGAACTGTGATAATTATATCTCCAGTCCTTTATTGCAACACCCTGAGAAAAAGTTGCTTTCTGTTTATTTATGCTTTTACATTTTCCTACCTTTTTTTTTTTTCAGCTACTGGCAAGAACTGTTATCTCTGACTGACTGATTATCACAAGTTCCTTTCTAATGTGAAGTTTTAGCTTGTTTAAACAATTTTTCATTTAACCAATTTATAAGACATGATGATCAAGCATTTAGTGAATATTATTATTTGCAGCCAAGAATCATTAAATGGTTTAAATTGAATACATAGATTTCCACATATTTTCAATATTAAGGAAAATGTTTCACTTATAAAACACAGGCAGCTTGTTTTATTAAGGTTATAAATGAAATCATTTTACTTTCTTCATAAGCTAGCTTTTAAAAATATTTAATTAATTTATTTATTGGATAGAGAAAGATAAATTTAGAGGAAAGGCTCTATGGCTTATTTTTTCTTTTGCATGAAAATCTCTTCACAAGAAAGGGGAAGAGTCAAAATAGCTCATTTGTATAGTGCACTGCCTTGTCATTTGCAGGACCCAGGTTTCAGCCTGGCCCCCATCACACTGAAGGAAGCTGTGGTGCTGTGCTTTCTTCCTCTCTCTGTCTGTCTATCTATCTACCTATCCACCCAGCTATCAAAAAGGGGTAGAAAAATCATCACATACTCATATGACTATTTAGAAATTTAAAGACATTATAATTTATAAAAACTACTAGAAATGTAAGGTACCATTTTTGTATCTTTTAATTTCTCAGAGTTAATTTCTTTTTACATTTTACTATGATATTTTCATAGAATATCATTATTATTTTTCATAAGACTGCTGTAAATTCACTGTGAAATTTGACAGTTGACATTTTAACCCTCTTAGACCCAGTTTCATTAAATGTAAAATGAGAAAGTTAGATGAGCTAATCTCTAATGTCATAAAAAATTAGGTTTCTCATTTCTGTAGTTCCCAAAGAGATTATCCCAGAGAGTTATCCTGAAGATTAATTTGCAAAATAAATTGACAGTCGATTCTCTTTGATGATGTTTTATTGTTGGGGGATGGTATGTAAACTAAAACATGGTTGCAAAATGTCAAGAGTATCCTTGGTAAAATGCAGTATGTCTTTTTTTTCTCCTGTTCTTCCTCTTCATTCTTCTTTTTCTTCCTTTGTTTTTCTTTATTGTCTACTCTCCAATTACATTTTCAGAATAATAACAGCTTGGGGGAATTAAGTGAAAATATTTTATTTTAACCTTTTGCTATTATTGATGTCTCCAGATTCTATTCTGTGGGTATTTATTTATTTATTTATTTTAGACAGAGACAGAGGAAAAAAGAGTATCACCACAGCACAGAAGCTTCTCTCTGTTCAGTGGAGGCAAACTTTGAAGCTGAGCCATATGCTCAGCAAAGCAGGCACCCTTCCAGGTGAGCTAGTCTGCTTGCCCAATGTTAAATTACTTGACAATATATTTAAAAAGTAAAGTTTTATTTATGTGCTTCAAAACCACCTGTGATTAACAGTCTAATCTTATCTGATTCCCAAAGACTGAAACCCACATTGATCAAATTGATATGAATAATATAGTGAAGTTGTTTCCAAAATTATGCTGTCAGTAGAAATTAATGTTTTTTATTCTGCTCTTACTAACTTTTTAATCTATCGTTGTAGTTAGAAATATTCCTTTTTCTTCACTCCTAATTACTCCCTTCCCTTCCCTCCCCTCTACTTCCCTTCTCTTCTCTTTTCTTTACCATCAGGAGCTCAGAGCCTTTAGGAGGAATCCACAGCTCCAGGTAGCCACTGTTCTTTTCTTTCTCTCTTTATTTCCTCCTCCTCCATATACTTCCTCCTCCTCCTCCTCCTCCTCCATATACTTCCTCCTCCTCCTCCTCCATATACTTCCTCCTCCTCCTCCTCTTACTCCTCCTCATACTTCCTCCTCCTCCTCCTCTTCTCTTATTCTCCCTCTTTCATTGATAGAACAAACAGAATTTGAGAGGAGAGGGAGAGAGATAGAGTGACACTTGGAGCACTTGCTTCACTGCTCTTGAAGCTTCTTTCTTGCAGGTGAGAAGTGGGCCTGAACCTGGATCAAGTTTTTTCACAATACCTGATACATTGCAGACAAGCCTTGGTCGCCTATTTTTAATTTGACAAGTATAATAAATAGCTCTGTTCAAAGAGTAATATCTAAAGTTTACAAAAGTCAAATAAAGACCTGTTTATTCAAATGGCCAGATTGATGGTACTTTGTGAGAATATTTTGCATAATCTTATAGCCTTTTTTTCAAATTCAAATTAAAATTTTATCAGGCATAATTTCATACATAGAATAATTTATTGAAGCCATCTGCATTTAATTTCACATTTCCTTAAGTGAAAGCCTAGTTATCTAACAAAAATTTCATGAAATAAGGAAAAACTATTTAAATATTAGATTAGTATATGTCTTCAAAAGTTGGAATTTTCTGTCCCTCAAATTTCTGTGAGCTCTAAATTCAACAAAATTTACTTGAAATCAGTATCTATAAATAAGAGCTCTTTAAGTCTAACATTTACTAACCATATGACATCATTTCAAGTTGGTGTGACTTTGAATTACTCTGAGATTGCAGCTTCCCCCTGATTATAGAGATAAAGTATATTCAGGTATTCTTGCATACACACACACACACACACACACACACACACACACACACATTAATGAGACTTTAACCGCAGGATTTTGGAAATAAATACAAACCTCTTGTGTGTGTGTGTGTGTGGAGGGATAGTAATAGACCCTGATTTTTCAGTAGTCTAGGACTGAAGAGCTAGCTCACCAGGTATTGCAGCTACCTGATCATGCACAAGACCCTGGTTCAAATCCTGACACTATACAGAAGGTACCATGTTACCAAAGGAAGCCCCTGTGTGATGGTATTGCTTCCTCTGCATCTCTGTGTATCTTGATGCATCTCTCTATATTGATATTTGAATGATAAAGCCACCCAGAGGTGACATTGGGTCTAACTAAGATATCATTTCAAAATGTAAAATCTTATTTACTTAGTGGTAGGCAATAGAAAGAGACCATTTAAAATATATTCATAATTTTTATGTATTAATATTAATTAATTTCTATTGTGCTTATTACTTTATCATGATTTCTGTATAATATCTATACATATATATGTGTGTGTGTGAGTGTGTGTGTGTGTTCTTATTTTAATGATTAGAAAACTTGATTCTCTGAGGGGAAGTATTAGCATTTAAAACTGGAAAATAAAGCAAGCCATCATCTGGTAATTCATCTGGTTAAGTGCATGTGTTATAATGTGCAAGGACATGAGTTCAAGCCCCTGGCACCCACCTGCAGGGGATATGGGGAGCCTCATAAATGGTAAAGCAGTGCTGCAAGTGTCTTTCTGTCTTCTTTTTCTATCCCCCTTCCTTCTCAGTATCTCTATCTTATCAAATAAAATAATGTTAAAATTTAAAAAAATAAAAAGAATATGGAGAATAGGAAGTAGCTTCATAGTCTGCCCAGATGTTTTCAGCTAGAGAGAGATAGAGACAGAGAGAGAGAAAGAGAGAGAGAGAGAGAGAGAGAGAGAGAGAGAGAGGAGAGAGAGAGAGAGAGAAACAGAAATTCCTCCAACGCAGTAGTATACCTGTTTGATGTACCAAGTATTTAGACTTAGGTTGCATGCATGGCAAAGCAGTCACCCTCTGAGCTGAGCTTTCTTGTTACTTTTTAAAAGTATTTATTTATTTATTCCCTTTTGTTGCCCTTGTTTTTTATTGCTGTAGTTATTATTGTTGTTGTTATTGATGTCACTGTTGGATAGGACAGACAGAAATGGAGAGAGGAGGGGAAGACAGAGAGGGCGAGAGAAAGATAGATACTTGAGACCTGCTTCACCGCTTGTGAAGTGATTCCCATGCAGGCGGGGGGCCAGGGTCCTTGTGCTTTGTGCCGCTGCACTACCACCCGACTCCCTTCTTGTTGCTTTTTAAAAACATTTTTCTTGAACTATAATTAACAAGGACCCTCACATATTTCTTTTTTTTTATTATTATTATTTATTTATTTATTTTTTCTTTTTCCTCCTCCAGGGTTATTGCTGGGCTCGGTGCCTGTACCATGAATCCACCGCTCCTGGAGGCCATTTTTTCCCCCTTTTGTTGCCCTTGTTGTAGCTTCGTTGTGGTTATTATTATTGCCCTTGTTGATGCAATTCGTTGTTGGATAGGACAGAGAGAAATGGAGAGAGGAGGGGAAGACAGAGAAGGGGAGAGAAAGATAGACACCTGCAGACAAGCTTCACCGCCTGTGAAGCGACTCCCCTGCAGGTGGGGAGTCGGGGGCTCGAACCGGGATCCTTACGCTGGTCCCTGCGCTTTGCGCCACATGCGCTTAACCCACTGCGCCACCGCCCGACCCCCAGACCCTCACATATTTCAAAATAAAAATTGAATTTGGAAATAGTTGAGTATTCATAATCCTTGATCAAATCAATTTAATAGACAAGCTCTGCCTTCCCCAAATTACTTTGTGTCTTTTTTTAGGTGTGTGTGTATGTGTGTGTCTATCTGAAATAAAATAGTCATCATGAGACCTACTCTTAATAGATTTTGAAATGCACAGTATTTACTAATTATAGGTGCTACCTGGCAGAGTAGATCTAAAGAACTTTTCGTCTTGCACAAAGTAGACTTTCTGTCCATTAAAGAGTAATTGTCTATTTTCCCTAACCCTTAGCCACTGACAGGCAATATTGTTTACTCCTTTTAGTATTCATATTCTTCAAGGTGTACATGTAAAACAAAATGGCCTCCTTTTGACTAGTCTCCACCTACATTAGACAGTAATGATATCTGGCAATTTTTCCCTAATTTTACTAAGCTCCTACCACTCATCTATAAAATAACAACAGTAAATACTTTCCTGCATCTTGTAGGAGTCAGGTGAGATCATGTTTATATAAAATATTGAGGTACTAAATAAAACACTGAAGTCCCGAATAGCTCCAGGTTATGAGTGAGTCACCTTGGGAATCTTTGTGCTCAGGTTGACTTTAGAAAACTTTAAATTAGAGCACTTCTGTCTTAAACATACTTCCCAGCAACGTTTCTGCCCAAAACCAAGTATGGAAGTTATTTACAAACTCTATTTCAGGACATTGTCTCTTCAGTTTTAAAGGACAGAGAGGTCTTTTGTTGTTCAGAGTCTAGTGCATATTTACTGAAGCTAGTGCTTCACAGCTTCTTTATAGTTATGAGGAGTGAAAACTCCCAAAGTTTTTCAAAAGTCTCCACTGAAAGATGTTATGCACATATAAGATCTGAATTTGCATTTACCTCTGCCTGTTAAACTCTACAAAGTTTGTGGTCTTATCTGGTTATCTGCCCTTGAGTGAAGGTAAATAACTATCTGGATGTGCCCATATTCATTCTGACTATGTCTTTTCTCCTTGGCTAATTCATTCTTCACTGTAGCTGACAGGATCCCTCCTCCAGACAGCTTCCTTTTCTCCAAGGCCCGCAGGCTGAGAAGCCAGCCTAACATTTTGTTTTCTTTGTCTACCCAAAATGAAAGCTTGCTAACTTAGGTCAGACTGTGACAACTCTATTTCTGAAAGAGTCCATTCATTACTCTCTTCCAGTGTTAATGTGGGAATTTCCCAGGAGGTAGAGAAAAAAGAAGCCCTGATTCTTTCCTTTTCCTACACATCCCTGGAATTGGCACTTGTTAGATATGTGACTCTGGTGAAGTCAGTGAACTTTGGGGGACCTTTGTGTCGTCACCATCTTTAAATAAGAGCAAACTCACTCTTTAAATAAATGTGGAAGAACTAGATGCATTCTTTGTAATTTACAGAAATTTAACTTTGCCAAATAGCATATCTAAAATAACAATTTGTTTCTGTAATTAAGTTCTGCAAACTTAAGAAAAGCAGAATGCTTCAAAAAGAATTGAACTTTCAATATTGACTTAAAAAACTTGTTTTTACTTAAATCAGGGACACACCATGCACTGCAGGCTTAACTCCATTTTAACAATTTCTCTTTAAGTCAACCTTATTATTTTTCCCTTTTTTATTTTTTTCCTCTTTTTTTTTATTTAAGAAAGGAAACATTAGCAAAATCATAGGATGGGGGGGGTACAACTCCACACAATTCCAGCCAACCAATCTCTATATCCCGTCCCCTCCCCACTAGCTTTCCCATTCTCTATCCCTCTGGGAGCAAGGACCCAGGGTCATTGTGGGTTGCAGAAGGTAGAAGGTCTGGCTTCTATAATTGCTTCTCCGCTGAACATGGGTGTTGACTGGTCGGTCCATACTCCCAGTCTGCCTCTTTCTTTCCCTAGTAGGGTGGGTCTCTGGGGAAGCGGAGCTCCAGGACTCATTGGTGGGGTCTTCAGTCCAGGGAAGCCTGGCCGGCATCCTGATGACATCTGGTACCTGGTGACTGAAAAGAGAGTTAACATACAAAGCCAAACAAATTGTTGAGCAATCATGGACCCAAAGGATAGAATAATGGAGACGAAGTGTTGGGGGGTACTCACTGTAAACTCTAGTGTACTACTCCTTTCAGGTATATATTTGCCCTGGTTTATGGATATGTGTGGACATAATGCTCTATCTCCTGGAACCTGGTCTATATCTAGGTTTTGGGACTTTGTTAGGAAGTGAACCACCTGGGATGGAGTTAGAGAATACTATGAAAGGAAAGGTCTCACCCGAGTGATGAAGCTGAAGGGTTGTCGTTCCACACCTGAAGGCTCTAGACACAGTCTGAAGTGAAGCATGCTGGGGTGGCACTCGTGTTGATTAGGTTGCGATCACCAGATGCAATATTATTTGATAAGAATTGGGAGAAGCATACAGGAAAGTGGGCCCTACCCTAGGGTCCTAGGACTGGGGGAAGTTTAAGCTCTATAGTGGAAATGTGAGGTTTCTGCTGTCTTAGGGTTCAAGAAGACAGTGGATAGTTATTCTTATCATCACATTATTTGGTAATTGGGTTAACTTTGAAAAGTCCCTTTGTTAGACATACAATCAATTTCTCCCCTCTCATATTAATTAAATAGTGATTTATATGACTACAATTTAATAGGTTTGTACATAAACACCATGCCCACCACCAGAAGATTGTGTCCTATCCCATCCACCCACGGGCTTAGTAAACCGCATGTCCATCCTCCCCCTCACCACAGGGTTTTTACTTTGGTGCCTACTTTCAATTTAGTCAGATCCTGCTTTTAGTTTCCCTTTCTGATTTTCTTTCTCAACTTCTGTTGATGAGTGGGGTCATCCCATACTCATTTTTATCTTTCTGACTTAGCTCCCTTAACATAATTCCTTCTAGCTCTTACCAAGATGGGTCAGAGAAGTTGAGTTCATTGTTCTTACAACCTTGTTACTTTAAGTACATTAGTTATAGCAAAATTCAATCTTGTTAATCAAGTGTACAAAATTCTTAACATGTCAAAAGGTCAAATGTCTAAACAACTAATACTCTAAAATAAAACTATTAGGACTGGAACCTGAAGCAATCTACCAGCAAATAATTTTCTCCGTATATATTAATATTCTTGAGCAGATCATATTCCTTAATGTAATAATTTCACTTCTAGAAAAATTTTCAAAGATGAAAACTGAGGAGCACTCCAGAGATTTAGCTCCAAGGAGATTGTTTGCAACATGGCTTAAACTTGTGAACATTTTCAGATTAAATAATGTAAGGACATATAAAACGGTGACCAATGATGGTTGTGACACGTTTATGAAGGACAAAACATAAAGGGGGTAGGAAACTTTTCAGGAAGTCAAAAAGAAACAAAGAATTATGAAAAAAAAGTTATCCAGAGGGGTGGGTGGTGGTACACCCTGTTAATGGTACTTAGTACTAAGTGCAAGGACCTGCTCAAGGATCTGGGTGCTAGCCCAAGGCTTTCCACCTGCTGGGGGGACACTTCACCTGCGGTGAAGCAGGTCTCTCTCTCTCTCACTCTCTATCTCTTATTCCCCTCTCATTTTCTCTCTATCATATCCCATAAAATGGGAAAAAAATGTCGGCTAGAAGGAGTGAATTCATAATGCTGCACTGAGCCCCAGTTATAACCCTGGATGCAAAACCAATGAACTAAACAAATAAATAAATATTATCCAGTAGAATCAGGACGCTTTACTAGCTCAATTTATTAGTACATGTGTGCATAGATTGGAGGTATTGTCAAAATGTTTCTATGAGTCAGAATATAATTGTGAAAGAAAAATAAAAGATAGTATTAAGTAGATAAAATTGGTGGTATCTAGGGGCCAGGCGGTGGCACACCTGGTTGAGTGCACACGTTATAGTGCACAAGGACCTGGGTTCAAGCCCCTGGTCCCCAACTGCAGGGGGAAAGCTTCACGAGTGGTGAAGCAGGGCTGCAGGTGTCTCTCTGTTTCTCCACCTTTCCGTCTCCCCATGCCCTCTAAATTTCTGGCTGTCACATCTATAAAATAAATAAGTAAAGATTTTTTAAAAATTTGCTATCAGATTAAGTGAGTAGCAGAATTTCACACAGAAAAATTCTTACTGGTTATAAGGTATGATATCAGAATCTTTGGGTAAATATAAAACACTTCTCAGAGTGGAAATTCCCCAGTAACTCTTTCCAAATATATAAAACACTGGTTACAGATTTACCTCATCCTTCCACCACACACATGAAACCAGTGGAAACTGGGCTGACAAGAATTCAACAACTTTCCTAGAATTCCAGTAGCTCTTGAAATTGAGAACCTGAAAAAGAAAAAGAAAATAGTGACGTGGGGTTGACAAAACAGCTCACCTGGATAGTACCCCTATTTTGTCATGTGTGCTACCTAGGTTTGATTCCTTCCTGCACTGTGTTGGAGGAAGTTTTGGTGCTGTTGTGTCTTCTCTTTCAATGTTCACTTTTACTATCTACCTTTCTCTCTCTTCCCATCTGAAAAAGTCATTCCAGAGTAGTGTAGAAAAAAAGTAGGGAATTGGAATACTACTTTTCTAAAAGAAGGTATGACACATTCCAGAAAAGGCTGTAGTCCAGAGACACCAAATTAAATATTAAAAGACTGTGGACATATAAAGGGACAGAATTAGGGACCAAGAGAACGTTCACCTGTGTTAACCTTCCCAGTGGAATTAGATCATGAAGTTTTTTTTTTCTTTTTTGTTCTGTGAATAAGGTAATTAGATCCACAGTTTGCTTGTCATTCTTTTTAGTAAATATTTTAATTTTTATTTATTTAATTTTGCCAACATGGTTATTGCTGAGGCTTGATGTCTGCACTATAAAGCCACTGGTCCCAGCAGCCATTATCTCCTATAATAGAGACAAAGAAGTGGAGAGAGAGATGAAGAGAGAAGAAGGACACACCTGCAGCACTGCAGGTCCCCTCAGATCGGGAACTAGACAGGGCTATCCACTGTCACCATAGCAATCAGGCAAGAGAAAGAAATCAAAGGAATACAGATTGGAAGGGAAGAAGTCAAGCTCTCACTATTTGCAGATGATATGATAGTGTACATAGAAAAACCTAAATAATCCAGCAGAAAACTATTGGAAGTTATTAGGCAATATAGCAAGGTGTCAGGCTACAAAATCAATGTACAAAAATCAGTGGCATTTCTTTATGCAAACACTAAATCTGAAGAAGAAGACATCCAGAAAGCACTCCCATTTACTGTTGCAGCAAAATCAATCAAATACCTAGGAATAAAGTTGACCAAAGAAGTGAAAGACTTGTATACTGAAAACTATGAGTCGCTACTCAAGGAAATAGAAACTGATACCAAGAAATGGAAAGATATCCCATGCTCATGGATTGGAAGAATAAATATAATCAAAATGAATATTCTCCCCAGAGCCATATACAAATTTAATGCAATACCCATCAAAATTCAAACAAGCTTCCTTAAGAGAATAGAAAAAGACATTACAATCATTTATCTGGAACCTGAAAACACCTAGAATTGCCAAAACCATCTTGAGGAAAACAAACAGAAATGGAGGCATCACACTCCCAGATCTCAAACTATATTATAAAGCCATCATCATCAAAACAGCATGGTACTGGAATAGAGCAACACTCAAGCAAAAAATTCAAATGTTCCTGGAAACAAATGAAAACGAAGACACAACCTATCAAAATATTTGGGACACAGTAAAGTAGTATTGAGAGGGAAACTTATAGCCATACAATCACATATTAAACAACAATAAAAAGCTCAAATGAATGACCTTACTGCACACCTCAAGGACTTAGAGGAAGAGGAACAAAGGAACCCTAAAGCAACCAGAAGGACAGAAATCACTAAAATTAGAGAAGAAATAAAGAACATCGAAAATAAGAGAACCATACAAAAGATCAATGAAGCCAAATGTTGGTTATTTGAAAGATTAAACAAAATTGACAAACCCCTAGCCAGACTCACCAAACAAAAAAAAGAGAAGACTCAAATTAATAGAATTGTAATCGATGGAGGAGATATCACAACTGACACCACAGAAATCCAGAGAATCATGCAAAACTTCTATGAAGAACTATACACCATCTAGCTAGAGAATCTGGAAGAAATGGGAGAATTCCTAGAAACATATGCCCTTCCAAAACTGAACCAAGAAGAACTACAAAACCTAAATGTACCAATCACGGACAAAGAAATTGAAACCGTTATTAAGAACAAAAATAGGCATACAGACCAGTGAAACAGAATTGAAAGCCCAGAAATAAATCCCCAAACCTATGGGCATCTAATCTTTGATAAGGGGGCCCAAAACATTAAATGGAAGAAGGAGGCTCTCTTCAATAAATAGTGCTGGTAAAACTGGGTTGTAACATGCAGAAGAATGAAATTGAACCATTTTATCTCACCAGAAACAAAAATCAACTCCAAATGGATCAAAGACCTGGATATTAGACCAGAAACAATCAAATACATAGAGGAAAACATTGGTAAAACACTTTCCCACCTACACCTCAAGGACATCTTTGATGAAACAAACCCAATTGCAAGAAAGACTAAAGCAGAAACAAACCAATGGGACTACATCAAATTGAAAAGCTTCTGCACATCCAAAGAAACTATTAAACAAAGAGACCCCTTACAGAATATGATCTTCACATGCCATAAAACAATAAAACAAGGGCAACAAAAGGGAAATAAATAAATAAGTAAATATTTTCTAAAAAGGCCAACTAACAGAACAAGCTAACTGTAACTGAGCAAGTTTAAAAAAAAAAAAAACCTGATGAATTAAGCTGAGGGAAGGGGCAACAGATTAACAGAAGCAGAAAACAGAATTAGTCAGACAGAGGATTAATTAGATAAAACTAAGAAGGAGGAAAATGAGCTAAAAAAGAGATTGAGACACACTGAAAACAACAACAGAGAGAGTTGAGATGATCTCAAAAGTAGTATTCACATAATTGGCCTACCAGAGGAAGAAAGAGAGGAAGGGGAAGAAAACATCCTAGGGGAAATAATAGAAAAGAACTTCACAGCCCTAAATAAGAGAAAGAACATTAATATTCAAAAGGCCCAGAGAGTCCCAAACAGAGTCAACCAAGACTGGAAGACACCAAGACACATCATGGAGACCTTTCCTAGCTCTAGAGGTCCTTAATTCCATTTCAGGTGACACACTACTTAACAAAACCTCAAAACCTAGATATAAACCAGAGCCCATAATATAGGGCCCATAAGATACACATGAATTTATAAACTAGGGCAAAATATATACCTGAAAGCAAAAGTACATGGTAGTTTGTAGAGAGTCAATAAATGAAGCAACCAAGTACCATAAAGGACCAAATGAAAGAGTTTCTACTTAGACCTAGATACCCTCCTCACCTACCTCCTATTATATGTCCCTCGATTACTTCAAAGCTAACCTTGTCACACAAAGTAAGGACTACAAAAGCTAAATAAGGGCAAGAGACTGATATACTTTACTGATGACTAAAGAGTCATCTGGGGCCCTAGTCAGGGAGTCCTGGGATTCCCACGTATACATGATGCACCTAGACCTCTAACAGACCCCTGCCAACACAGTCACTGATCATCTCCATCAGGAACAACATAAAGGACCCCTTTTTGGTCCCTTATAGGACCTTGACTTCAATGTGGATCAACAATGGTAGGGATTGTCTCATTCTCTGAAAGGAGGCTGGACAGCATACTCTACCTACTACCAAGGAAAATAGGTCCTAGAATAAGTGCAGCTTGGAATGTTCCTAGCCACAACCACAGAATGTGAGCTAAGATCTACAGGGATACAGAGGTTACATAGGCTACATAGGATCCTGTGCTGAATATGGGCCCCAGATCAAATCGATGAGGTTTACAGTCAACAATATTTATATACTTTTCCCGTATTTGGGAGCTACTCTTTTCCTTGATCCAGATTTCTACTCCTTTTTCCAACTATGACACAATCTCCCCAGACAATAATCTGGGTCCACCTGCATATTAGTTGTCAGGCACAGCCAAACTAGTAAAGTCATAGGTTCCTTGGAATATATCTAAAATAGACCTATGAACTTTTTCCAAAACGGAGACCCCAATTCTTCATCTGCAATATTCTTGCCTTTAGGTTCATGATTATTTAACAATTTGTTCCGCTTTATACCCTAACTCTTTTTCAACAACCAGGTTCCAGATGATACCATGATGTCTACCTGACTTCCCTTGGTAGATGTCCCCACCAATGTATCCTGGAGCCCTTCTTCCCCAGATCCCTGCCCCACTAGGGAAAGAGAAAGACAGTCTGGGAATATGGATCAACCTGCCAACACCCATGTTCAGTGGGGAAGCAATTACAGAAGCCAGACATTCCACCTTCTGCACCCCATAATGATCCTGGTTTCACTCTCCCAGAGGGATAAAGATTAGAAAAGCTATCAAGGGAGGGGGTTGGATATGGAGTTCTGGTGGTGGGAATTACAGGGAATTGTACCCCTCTTATACTATGGTCTTCTCAATATCAATATTTTCATTTTATAAATAAAAAATATATAAATAAAATAAAGTAGATGTCAGAAAAGTATGGATTTAAAAGATTATAGCATTGCAGGCATATAGTTCCATACCATACGGCCACCAAAGGTTGGTGCTTCCCTCTCTACAATAATAAACACCAGTGATTTACAAATCCTTAGGCATAGTTTGGTTACTTTTGTTTTTGTAAGTTAATACATTTCATTTCTCTAGATTTCACATGTGAACAAAGCCTCCAGATAATTAATTATAACATATCTCAATTATTTGTGTCAATAAGATATGTGATTGCAACAGGATTTTGTAATAAAACTCGTATTCCTAGGTGAATGTAATGAAATACACACACACACTTATTTTTAATAATAAATCAAAATTTAAAAAATACTAAGTCTTTAATCAAGTATGCAAATTGATTACAGGCTACCACCTTAATATTCTTTTTTTTTCCCCCCTCCAGGGTTATTGCTGGGCTCAGTGCCTGCACCATGAATCCACCGCTCCTGGAGGCCATTTTTTTCCCCCTTTTGTTGCCCTTGTTGTAGCTTCGTTGTGGTTATTATTATTGCCCTTGTTGACGCAATTCGTTGTTGGATAGGACAGAGAGAAATGGAGAGAGGAGGGGAAGACAGAGAAGGGGAGAGAAAGATAGACACCTGCAGACCTGCTTCACCGCCTGTGAAGCGACTCCCCTGCAGGTGGGGAGCCGGGGGCTCGAACCGGGATCCTTACGCTGGTCCCTGCGCTTTGCGCCACATGCGCTTAACCCACTGCGCCACCGCCCGACCCCCTACCTTAATATTCTTACATGCAATCTCCAGTGGTCTGTACTTGTTCTCTTATTCATAATACAATTGAGAATCATCTGGGTTTTGTGAGGCAGTTGTTTCTGTCAGAAAGCATTGCAGAAAACAGCCAGAACTTTTTCTTCACTGTGAGTTTTGTAACTAACAGAAAACTAATAGGATTGAAAAGAACTTCTTTCCATTCCTTGCATACACAGACTATTTTATTCAACTTCACAATCCATTTAGTTAAACAATGTTGCCTTGGTAGAAGATATGACAAGCTGGATGTATTATTCATATTACTTCCTAGGTCAAACCTCCCATTTCATTAATGCAAAGCACCTGGTTTTTCTTTGGAGTAATATAATCTTTTTCATCACCAGATGCACTGAAATGTGCGTTGGGCAGGAGGGAGGTTGGATGAGTTGGGAATATTTGATTTCAAGCTCAGTCACATCCTTTCCCTTTATGCTATCATCCAGTCAATCTATGATGGTGAAGATAACTTCCTGATGCTCTGCTTCCCCCCTCCCCCACAGGATTTAAGGATTTGTGAGAGCTAGATTGCTTGAATAAATAGAGATAATTCTTGAGTAGATTTTTCTACTCCTTACGAAGGCTATCACAAAAATTGCCTTATATATTTGGTGTAAAATAAAAATCAACTTTCCATTTGGAATAACATACATCTATGGTAACATAGTATAATTAATACAGATTTCCCTTTACTTTTTATTTAATTAGAGACATTATTAGATTCTATTGTTCAAGTTTTGGATTTTTTTTTCAAAATTTTAAAATTTTCCGTTTATTTTTAAAATTTTTACAAGCCTTATTAATTTTCTAGTTATGTGACTATATTGAAAGATTATACCTGACAAAGCTATTTTAAAACATCAATGAAAAAAATTAGCTATGTATAGAAATCTACTATTGTTTCATTGGACTTCTCATTATTTCTGGGGCAGGAGTAGGTGAAAGACAACTACAGGATAGTCTTCCTCAAATGTGGAATATAGATGAAATTACAAAACAAATGAATTTATTAAAAATCATAAAAAATGAGAAGGGTTGTGGTTACATCAAGAAGGCAGAATTTTGGTGGGAGGTTCAGTGACTTAAATTGACCATGTAGGGTTGTGAAATTATAACCATGAAATCTTATACTTCTTTTTAAATTTTTCATTTACTTTATTATTTATTATTAGATATAGACAGAGAGAAATTGAGAGGGGAGAGGGAGATATAGAAGGGAAAAGACAGTCTTGCTTCAACACTTGTGAAGCTTCCGCCTACAGATGGGGAATAGGAGCTTGAGCCTGGATCCTTGCACACTGTAATGTGTGCACTTAACCAGGTGCACAACCACCTATGCCCCCTCAAATACTATATAATCCTCTAAAGTTTTGTTAAATAATTAATTGTAAGGATATTGTGGGGATGTGGTGTAGCCTGGCAGGGTTTGAGCTGAGAGGTGAGTCTGTCCTGTTAGTCTCTCTCTCTCTCTCTATGGAAGTGTTGAGCAAAAGGGGTTACACAGGAACCTCAAAAGGTTGCCCACCATATCAGACTTCCCTGCCTCACAAAACACCCTGCATTTTCCAGCCTCCAGGAGCCAGCATTCCTTAAAACATTAAGCCTGCTCCTCCCTGCATTCCTTTTATTATCTACATATCAATCTTCTGCTTTGTCTTACAAATGACTAAAGGTCTCCTTCTTAATTCCCTACAAGGTATTGCTAATCCTACCAGTTGAACCCCTAGCAACAGTTGCTGTGGTGGTCCATACCATTCCCAGCCCCTTTTGCCTTTCTCCGCCCCTTTCATAACCATGTATGGTATTGTCAAGCCACTTCTGTTTCTGTCTTGTCTCTTCCGTATTCCAACATGGAGGAGCATCGGCCTGCAGACCAAGAGGCTGAAATTGGCCATTGCAGTTTGCATCACATGGCTTAACCAGGTGTGCTACTGCCCGACTCTGGGGCATTTGGATGAATAAAGATTTGTATTGCCTTGTCACCACGAGCTTGGTTCCTGGGTCATATCTCTCTCTCACGTCACTAGCCTGACAATTAATAATAGATAGGAAAGAAGGAAAAAGACACATGGTTCTAAATGTTCTTTTTTAAATTATTTTTATTTATTTATTGAGATAGCCAGAAATTGAGAGGGAAGAGGGGAATAGTGAGGGATAGTAACAGAGAGACACCTGCAGTATTGCTTCACCACTCGCAAAGCTTTCCCCTTGCAGGTGGGGACCGGGGGCTAGAACCTGGGTCGTTGTGCATTGTAACATGTGAGCTCAAACAGGTGTATCACCACCCAGCCCCATTTCTTTCTTTCTTTTTTCTTTCTTTCTTTCTTTCTTTCTTTCTTTCTTTCTTTCTTTCTTTCTTTTTCTTTTTTTCTCTCTCTTCTTTTTTCTTTCTTTCTTCCTCCTTTTCTTCCTCCTTCCCTTCCTTTCTTTCTTTTTAATGTGTCAGGTAGAGTGGGATAAATTGATATGGAAGAGGGAGATATAAGGAAAGAGAGACACCTGCAGAACTGCTTCACTGTTCTGATGCTTTTCCCTGAAGGTGGGGACCAGGGACTTGAACTTGGTTCTTTGCTTATTTTTAACATGGTGCTATACTAAGTGAACCACCTCCTAGGCTCTCTGAATATTCTTTAATAAAATCATATTGACATACAGAATATGTGACACCTTCCATGCTTTATCTTGTTTGTTGTTATTTTCTTCCTATTAGGTTAGAGCAAATTTGAGAATAGAGATCACTTTCTGTTTTAATTCTGACATATAGTAGACACAAAGTAAGTATGTTTAGTAAGTAGACAAATATTCATTTGGAGGACCTAGGTTGTGGTACATTTGGTTGAACACACATGTTACAATGCACAAGGATCCACGTTCAAGCCCTTAGTCTCCATCTAACAGGGGAAAGCTTCACAAGTGGTGAAGCAGTGCTGCAGGTATCTCTCTGCCTCTCTCCTTCTCTATCTCTCCCTTCCAGTCAATTTATGGCTGTCTATATCCAATAAATAAAGATAATAAAAAAGATTTAAAAAGAATAAAAATGTATTTGGATGTATCCAATAAATAAAGATAATAAAATATTTTAAAAGATTAAAAATATATTTGGATGCAATGTATTAATACAATGCAATGGGCATAAATAGGAACACTTCTAAGAACACATTGGAGAAATAATTAACTTATCATACAAGAGCCAGAACATGTCCATTTTATCATTATTGTGTCTGTTTTATTCTAGGACTCAATCAGTTGTGATTATAATGAAAGGACTATCTGTTCCCAGGGACTTAGAGGAGGGACTGGTGAAAGAATTCAGAGTAGACATGCCCTATTATCACACTGGGCCTTTTTTAGTATCCAGGAAGTTACATGAGTTCATCTCCTGGTTGGAAAAAAACAAAGCTACCACAATGATAAGAGCAGTGTGTGAGTCCAGATAGCCATGGGAGGAAAGTATATGAATTAAAACTAAAGAGTAATAAAAGAAGACAAAAAAGAAGAAGGAGGAGGAGGAAGACGAGCAGGAGGAAAAGAAGAAGAAGAAGAAGAAGAAGAAAAAGAAGAAGAAGAAGAAGAAGAAGAAGAAGAAGAAGAAGAAGAAGGAGAAGAAGAAGAAGAAGAAGAAGAAGTAGAAGAAGAAGAAAGAAGGAGGAGGAGAAGGAGAATAGAATAGAATAAGAAGAAGGAGAAGAAGTAGGAGAAGAAGAGGAGGGGGGAAGAAAAAGGAAGGAAGGAAGGAAGAAAGAAATAAATAAAGGAAGGATGGAAGCAAGGAAGGAAGGAAGGAAGGAAGGAAGGAAGGAAGGAAGAAGAAAGAAAGAAAGGCAAATAAAAAGAGAAGCAAGGAAATGTAGGTCAGAAAATAGTGGTGAAGAACTTGTGTTTTGTAGTTGCTACAATAGAAATTCTATATTACATTCTGACACATACCCACAAATATCACATACATACTTACAAAGATACATACTCCAACAAAGTAAAAAAGAAAAAAATCTGAATTTTTTTTTCTCTGAAAAGATTGCAAACTGCCATTTCCTTAGTGAGAATATATTATGGAATTTCCCACTGGAAATTCTTGGACAGAAATAGTATTATAGATAATAGCATGATACTTGGAAGAAAAGTTTCTATTGTGCTACTGATTGATTTTCAAAGCTTATACAAGAATTAGACTAAATCTATCAAGTCTGTGAGAAAAATATAGTGGTAGTAGATAGAACTGCTTTTATTATTTAACAAAACTTTCAAATTAAACTAATACTGCTTTCCAAATTATTTACCACACAAAGGAAACATAATATAGGGTAGATATAAGAAGTAATAACATTATTTTAAATTTACACTTATGAGAGGGTAATTATGAGTAATCAGATTATACCAAACAATTCTGACTAGAGCCCGAGTTAGAGTTCTGAAGACTCTCATGCATCTGAATTTATAAGTAAAACGAGACTGTTGCTTTGGAAGCAATTAACTAGTAAAAATAGACATGATAGGGCAAATTTGTGTTGCGTTATCAGAAGGGACTATGCAGATGCCTATTTTCTTAGTTGTTATTCTTGACTTTATTGTAGTTTTTGCTTCGGTTCTCCCTGGTCTAAGATTTTTACATTTAATATTTCAAAGAACAAGTCATTATTAGAATAGTATTTTTAGAATAGTATTTAACATTTGAACCCACTGTTAAAATTCAGTCTGATTACTAATTTGAAGTCTTAAATGCTTAAAGGAACACATACTCAACCTATGGTCTATGCATCAAAAAGTTTGAGGCATTCAATCAATTTTCCCCTCTAATATTAATTAAATAGTTATTTGTGAGACTGTAAATTAATAGGAGTATATATATGTATATATATGTACATATACATATATATATATGTCCTTTCTTTCTTTCTTTCTTCCTTTCTTTTAAAAAGGAGACATTAACAAAACCATAGCATAGGAGGGGTACAAATCTACACAATTCCTACCAACAGATCTCTATATCCCATCCCTTCCCCTGATAGCTTTCCCATTCTCTATCCCTCTGGGAACATGGACCCAGGGTCCTTGTGGGTTGCAGAAAATGGAAGGTCTGGATTCTGTAATTGCTTCCTCACAGAACATGAGCTTTGACTGTTCGGTCCATACTCCCAGTCTGCCTCTCTCTTTCTCTAGTAGGGTGGGTCTCTGGGAAGTGGAGCTCCAGGACACATTGGTGGGGTCATCTGTCCAAGGAAGTCTGGTCGGCATCATGCTGGCTTCTGGAACCTGGTGGCTGAAAAGAGAGTTAACATACAAAGCCAAACAAATTGCTGAACAATTATGGACCTAAAGGCTGGAATAGTGCAGATGAAGTGTTGGCGGGGGTACTCACTGCAGACTACTGTGTACTTTTTCTTTCAGGTATATATTTTGCCCTAGTCTATGTATATCTGTGAACATATGCTCTATCTCAGGGGACCTGGTCTATATCTAGGTTTTGGGAATTTGTTAAGAAGTGAACCACCTGGAATGGAATTAGAGAATACTATGAAAGAAAAGGTCTCACCCAAGTAATGAAGCTGAAGGGTGGTCATTCCACACCTGAAGTCTCTCGATACAGTCTGAAGTGCTGAGGTGGCACTCTTTGCATTGACTAGGTTGTGATCGACGGATGCATTATTATGTGATAAACTGAGGGAAGCATGCAGGAAAGTGGGCCCAACCCTAAGGTCCCAGGACTAGGGAAATATAGGCTCTATAGTGGAAATGTAAGGTTCCTGTTATCTTAGAGTTCAAGAAGACAATGGATAGTCATTGTTATTATCACAATATTTGGTAATTAGGTTAACTTTGAAAAGTCCCTTTGTTAGGATTTGCTGCACAATACCCAACATCTTGTATATAGCTGTGCCAATGGTTGCTTCTGTTCTCCCTGGTCTATGATTTTGAGAGAGTCAACATATCAAAGACTCAGCCTATATATTAAAAAGACTCAGTCTGTATTTTAAAAAGTTTGAGGCATACAATGAATTTTTCCCCTCTCATATTAATTAAATAGTGATTTATTTGACTACAAATTAATAGGAGTGTACATAGACACATTTCCATGACCAAAAGACTGTGTCCCATCCCACCCACAAAGCCCCACAACCCTACTGGCCTAGGAAGCCGCATATCCACCCTTCACCTCACCACAGGGTTTTTACTTTGGTGCCTTTGGTTTCTACTTTCAATGCAGTCAGATCCTGCTTTTAGTTTCCCTTTCAGATCTTCTTTCTCAATTTCTGTTGATGAGTGAGATCATCCAATACTCATCTTTACCTTTCTTACTTAGCTCACTAACATAATTCCTTCTAGCTCCATCCAAGATGGGTCAGAGAAAGTGGGTTCATTGTTCTTAATAGCTACATAGTATTCCATTGTGTATATATACCACAGCTTTCTCAGGCACTCATCTGTTGTTGGGCACCTGGGTTGCTTCCAGGTTTTGGCTATTATGAATTGTGCTGCTATGAACATAGGTGTACCCATATCTTTTTGGTTGGGCATTATGGAATCCTTGGGTTATATCCCCAGGAGAGGAATTACTGGGTTATATGGAAGATACATGTCTAGCCTAGTGAGAGTTTTCCAGACTGCTATCCAGGGAGGCTGGACTAATTTACATCCCCACCAGCAGTGCAGAAGGGTTCCTCTGTCCCCACAGCCTCTCCAGCATTTGTTGCTGCTCTTTTTTTAGATGTATGCCATTCTTAACAGGGCTCAGGTGGTACCTCAATGTTGTCTTTATTTGCATTTCTCTGACAGTCAGAGACCTGGAGCAGTTTTTCATATGTTTGTTAGCCTTTTGGATCTCCTCTGAAGTGAATGTTTTGTTCATATACTCTGCCCATTTTTGGATGGGGTAATTTGCTTTTTTGGTGCTAAGTTTGCTGAGCTCTTTGTATATTTTGGTTATTAGTCTCTTGTCTGATGTATGGCATGCGAAGATTTTCTCCCATTCTGTGAGGGGTCTCTTTGTTTGTGTGATAGTTTCTTTGGCTGTGCAGAAGCTTTTCAATTTGATGTAGTCCCATTTGTTTGTTTCTGCTTTAGTCTTCCTTCCAATTGGGTTTGTTTCATCAATATGTCCTTGAGGTTTAGGTGGGAAAGTGTTCAACCAATGTTTTGCTCTAAGTATTTGATTGTTTCTGGTCTAACATCCATGTCCTTGATCCATTTGGAGCTGATTTTTGTTTCTGGTGAGATAAGGTGTTTCAGTTTCATTCTCCTGCTTGTTTCAACCCAATTTTACCAGCACCATTTACTGAAGAGAGACTCCTTCCTCATTTAATACTTTTGGCCCCCTTATCAAAGATTAGATGTCTATAGGTGTGGGGATTTAGTTCTGGGCTTTCAATTTTGTTTCACTGTTCTGTGTGCCTATTTTTGTTCTAGTACCAGGCTGTTTTGATGATGGCCTTATAATATAATTTGAGATCTGGGAGTGCGATGCCTCCATTTCTGTTTCTTTTCCTCAAGATTGTTTTGGCAATTCTAGGTGTTTTTCTGGTTCTAGATAAATGCTTTTAGTTTTTCTTATATTCTTTTAAAGAAGCTTGTTGGAACTTTGATGGGTATTGCATTAAATTTGTATATGGCTCTGGGGAGAATATTCATTTTGATGATATTTATTCTTCTGATCCATGAGCATGTCTATCCATTTCTTGGTATCAGTTTCTATTTCCTTAAATAGTGACTCATAATTTTCAGTATACAAGTCTTTCACTTCTTTGGTCAGCTTTATTCCTGGGTATTTTATTGATTTTGCTGCAACAGTGAATGGGAGTGATTTATGGATATCATCTTCTTCAGATTTAGTGCTTGCATAAAGAAATGCCACTGATTTTTGTACATTGATTTTATAGCCTGATACCTTGCTATATTGCCTAATAACTTCCAGTAGTTTTCTGCTGGAGTCTTTTTTTTCTATGTATACTATTATATCATCTGCAAATAGTGAGAGCTTGACTTCTTCCCTTCCAATCTGTATTCCTTTGATTTCTTTCTCCTGCCTGATTGCTTTGGCAAGAACTTCCAATACTATGTTGAAGAGTAATGGTAATAATGGACATCCCTGTCTAGTTCCCGATCTGAGGGGGAATGCTTTCAGCTTCTGTCCATTGAGGATGATGTTGGCTGTAGGTTAGCTATATATGGATTCACTATCTTGTTTAACTTTCAAACTATTCCCATTTTTGTAGAATTTTGGGCATGAATGGGTGTTGGATTTTGTCAAAGGCTTTCTCTGCATCTATTGAGATAATCATGTGGTTTTTGGCTTTGCTTTTATTGATGTGGTGAATGACATTGGTTGACTTATGGATGTTGAACCAACCTTGCATTTCTGGGATAAATCCCACTTGGCCTTGATGAACAATCTTTTTGATATACTGCTGTATCAGGTTGGCGAAGATCTTGTTTAATATTTTGGCATCTATGTTCATCAGAGATATTGTTCTGTAGTTTTCTTTTTTTGCTGTTTCCCTATCTGCTTTTGGTATCAGTATGATGTTGGCTTCACAGAAGGTGGAATGGAGTGTTCCTGTTTCTTCAACCTTATGGAAAAAGTTTAGAAGTATGGATAATAACTGTTTCCTGAATATTTTGTAGAATTCATTTGTGAAGTCATCTGGTCCAGGACTTTTGTTATTGGGGAGATCTTAATAACTATTTCGATTTCTTTGTGATTGGTGTACTTAGATTTTGTAGTTCTTCTTGGTTAGGTTTTGCAAGGGCATATTTTTCTAGGAATTCTCCCATTCTATATTCTCAGTTTGGTGGCATGTAGTTCTACATAGAAGTTTCACATGATTTTCTGGATTTTTTTTGGTGTCAGTTGTGATATCTCCTCTATCATTTACAATTCTATTAATTTGAGTCTTCTCTATTTTTTTTTTAGTCAATCTGGCTAGTGGTTTGTCAATCTTGTTTAATTTTTCAAAGAACCAACATTTGGCTTCATTGATTTTTTGTATGGTTCTCTTATTTTTGATGTTATTTATTTCTGCTTTAATTTTAGTGATTTCTGTCCTTCTTGTTGCTTTATGGTTCCTTTGTTCCTCTTCTTCTAAGTCCTTTAGGTGTTCAGTAAGGTTGTTTGAGCTTTTTCTTGTTTTTTAATATGGGATTGTATGGCTGTGAGTTTCCCTCTCAATACTGCTTTAGCTCTGCCCCAAATATTTTATAGCTTGTGTCTTCAGTTTCATTTGTTTCCAGGAACATTTAAATTTCTTTCTTGATGCCTCTCTGACCCATGATTTTTAAGCAGTTTGTTGTTGAGTTTCCAAATTCTGTGTCTTTTCGTAATTATCTGTTTGTTGTTAAATGTTAGCTTTACTCCACTGTGGCCACAGTATACTATATACCTTTATAACAAATGCAATCACCAACCTCAGAAATAGTTACAATAGTAACTGAAGCTAGGATTGAAGCAGTTTAACCAATATAAGTTAGCCAAACAATGCCTCCAGTCCAAGAAAATTAGCAACCAAATCCAAATGAAAAAGAAAGAGACAGGAAAAAAGGGATAGCAAGAATAGACAATTATGCAAATCTACTGTCCACTGTAAATTCTAGGGGTAGCCAGAGGAGAAAGGGAAGTAGAAAGAGATACACCAAAGAGAGTCCACTCTGAGTCATATTTCTTTCCTGAAATAATTCACAAATGAGTATCAGTGAATTCAGAAAGCTGAAGAAGGAGGAAGGAAGAAAGGAAGACAAGAACGAGAAAAAAAAAGAAAGAAAAGAAAGAAAGAGCAGTGAAAGGAAAGAATTTTTTTTTAAATAGCTAGGAGGAGGAAGAAGGGGGAGAGTGTATAGAGGAGGTAGGTAGAGTGAAACAAGTTCCTCTCCCAATGGATAGGACACCCAGTCACCTAGCAATGGAAAATACACTAACAGTTAATTTTGGTCAACCTGAAGGAGGCGGGGAAAGGGACACACATATATATATAATAGTGTTGGTCATTATGCCAGGTCCCCTGCATTGCTTGATGCTCTGGTTTATTTACATAATCATTGTTTTACCTGAGACCCGCCATGCCTGCAGGGTATTGGTTTAATCCCCACTGGTTAGAACCTTTGCAACAGCTGCTATGGAAACTTGCTACCTTCGCATTCTTTTTCTCCACCCCCTCTCCTAGCCATATCCTTTTCCTACTTGCCACTTCCATTTCAAAAGATATAAAGGCATTATCTCTGATCAATAATGGCATTGCTTTGCATTCTCGCTTGGCCATGAGTTCCTTGTCTCTCTGGTGATGCTAGCCTGGCATAATAGTAATAATAAAATAGAAGAGAGTAAAAAACCCTAACAGTTAGTCTGCAGCTTGGATGGCTCAGGATTGGCTCTCAGAAAGGAAAAGGGTTGGAATGACACCCCTAGTGAGCTAGGAATCTTGTTAAAAAAAAAATAGCTCAGTGGGGAGCCTGCTAGTAGCAGCTCTCCAGCCCCTGGGTTCTGGTTATAGGGGGACAGGAGAGGGGTGCACTTTGGAAACAATAAAAATTCCTTTCTTTTTTCTCTGTTTTCTAAACCAAATTGTGCTATAGTCACCTTCTTGGTGTCACCCTTAGGACCCCTTATTCACTGTCCTGCTGAAGGCCAGTTATCCCTACCCTTTCCAGCAGTAGTTGTCCGAGCTCATGCCAGCAGCTGTTTCCAAGTCATCATCTTCTCAATAGGACCTCCAGGAGTGTATGTTAACACCATTCTAACCACCAAAGATCTGTGTCCCTCCCCTTTACCCCCCCAACACACAGTGAAGTTAAATATCTACTATCATCCTCTACCCAGAGAATTTTATTTTGGTGCTATACTCCAAACTCAGTCAGATTCTGCTTTGAGTTTCCCTTTCTGTTCTTTCTCAAATTCTGTTTATGAGTGGGATCATTTCACACTAGTCTTTGTCTTTCTGACTTTTCTCACTTAACATAATTCCTATCTCTTTCAATGTCTGTACATTTTTACCCTTTGTGCCAGCTGACTACCTAATAAAAACGTAGTTTTATAAATACTTTTGTAAAATAGTATTTCACAAATCATATAAGCTACAGATGCCACAAATTCTGGATCAACCCTGTTATTAATTGCTTTGGATTTTTACTTCCACACTGGGCCCATGCTCAGTGCAATTTGGGAACTGGCTCGAAATGACAATCAGAACTTTTTTGAGATAGTTATTGCTAAAAAGAAAAACAATCTTTTAAAAATATTTATTTATTTATTTTCCCTTTTGTTGTCCTTTTTTATTGTTACTGTGGTTATTATTGTTGTTGTTATTGATGTTGTCATTGTTGGACAGAACAGAGAGAAATGGAAAGAGGAGGGGGTTACAGAGAGGGAGAGAGAAAGACAGACACCTGCAGACCTGCTTCATCACCTGTGAAGTGACTCCCCTGCAAGTGGGGAGCCCTGGGCTATTACTGGGATCCTTAAGCCTGGTCCATGTGCTTTGCACCACATGCACTTAACCTGTTGACTCCTAGAAAAACAATCAGTACTCTCCTATATTAAATTTTAAAATGGACTACACTTACTCTTTTCCATGAAAATGTCTAATTGCAAAGGTTATGCCCCAGTGTGGTAGGTAGAGGCATATTCTCTCAGCAAGGAATTCATTTCTCAGTTGGAATCTACCCTTATACTCCATTCTAGTGAGGCTGTCTTAGCTTTTTGTTTTCATATTTTAGAAAATGTAGTATTAGTAAGAAGATGAGAGTGGTGAGGGTTAGGAAAAGATACAGGAATGAATCTTAATGGACAAGACACTTGATGGCTTGAGACTACATGTTCTTTATTATGCTCACCACAGAGACACATTATTTTGGGGAGAAGTGCCATTCTCTGATCTTATCCCATACTTCAGTATCAATAAAATTTTAATGACAAAAATTCAAATGTTTGCCATAATAAGTAAATAAATAAAATTCATAAATAAATAATTTGCATGATGTGACAAAGAGAAATAGATAGTGTATGAGAAACAAAATTATAACATATTCTTCTTGATCAGGTTCTAGAAAAGTAGATTAAATCAGTGAACTATGTCTATAGACCAAGACTAGATATTTATGAGATATCTATGTTCTCCAGGTTGATTTATAAATGTAATATAATCCAATTAAAATCTAATAGGGTGTTTTAATTTAATGAATCCTGATTACTTCTAATTCAATAAAGGGAGGGTTACATTACACATTTTTCTTTTCTTAGAAATTGGGAGACTTCAAACCCGTATTTCCAGCTCTACTTTGTTTTCTCAGGTACACTATCTTTATGATTTATGGAGTTATGTTTGCAGGGTGTTTTGAAATTTCCCCATAATAAGGATATTTTTCTTTTCCTCAAAGAGATTACTTGTTATTGATCTCTGCCTTTCTTTCAGCATGTACTACATCCTATTACAGATAGAATTATATTCATTGTGCCTTCTACTCTCCCGAAACTTTTATAATGGCAATCTCTATATTTCTAATGTATCATTATTCATCTCTTCCAAGTAGCCTACCTTTTCATGATGCCATTGGCCTTTCTTTAAGAATATTCTCTTGGGCTGGTGACACAGATCACTTGGATGGTGTGCTCTTTTGCAATGTGTGTGATCCAAATTCAAGCCCATCCTCCACTACATTGAAGGAAGCTTTTTGCTGTTATCCCTTTCACTCTGTTTTTTGCCTTTCAACCTCTCTGTACCTACTGAAAAAGGAAAAAAAGAAATAAGATAAAAGAATAAAGAAAGGAATATATGACAGACCAAAGAGAGATTCAGGTCCTATGCTTCTCTGTCTATATACTATGTAGTCTTGTATAACTTATTTAGTTTTCCTAAACCTCTATTTCTTCCATAATAAAATACTAATTTTAAAGGGACAAACACGTAAAGCTGTATTACTATTAAATGGGAATCAGGAAGCAGATAACCAGGTTCATAAATAACCCAGCTTACAGCTATTGTAGTCATTACCTTCTATTCATGTGATCACATTACTGGAGAGAAAACAGTGGACAGTCAGGCTTGAAAAATTAGTTATATAATAAACAACATGACTCAATTTTTTTAAAACTCAACCATACTATTTATTTGCAGGGGTTTTAGTCAGAAATATTTGGGGAGCTGGTGAAATAACTCATTTTGCTTGCTGTTTGTGTAGCCCAGTTTCAAGTCTGGCCCCTGCTATAGTGAAAGAAACTTTGATGTTCTAGTCTCCTTCCTTCCTCCTCTCTCTCTCTCTCTCTCTCTCTCTCTCTCTCTCTCTCTGTCTCTCTTCCACCCCTTCTCTGTCTCCCTCCCTCCATCTCAGCACTAGCACCATCCCGAGGCACTGGAAGATTCAGAACCATAAGTGATGGATATATGATGAAATGAAATGGTTTATTTAAAAAAAAAGGCAGTCCTCTTAACATCTATTGGAACTGGGACTTTCATCATCAGTATAAAAGCTTTCCAGAATCCAGTCCCTAAAGAAGGTTTTGTAGTTGCTACATGTGCCAAAAGGCAGAGGTGTGGTTTTCTGAGCATTCCCCTGGCTCCTTCGCCTTGCAAAACTCTGCTGCCTTCCCGTTAAAGATCTAGCTGTGCCAAGTAGGCCATTTTTCCCACCTCACCTCTGTCACAGTGAAGAGGATATTTGACAATTTTTCATGTTATACTTTGTATCTTGCTGGGACATAAATCCACATAGTAGCAGAAATCCCAGCAAGTTTCTCACTGCCAGGAGAAAGCAAGGATTATAAACTTGCTGCTTCTCCAGTAATCCCTCTACCATGACTGCCTCAGGGTGTACTTTGTGAACAGCTGTGCCCAGTGTGGAGGGAAGCCAGTGTTAAGACTGTGGTGATGATACCCTCATCCCTGTGAAGTTTTCTTCTGGTTTTTTGACAGTGAGAAGGAAGGAGAGACACCATAGCAGCAAAGCTTCCCTCAGTGGAATGGGAAGCTTATTCAAACTTGGGTCTGGTTCATAGCAGAGCAGGCCTCTTCCTAGGTGATAAGTGAGCTATTTCCCTGTATATTCTCTCCCTTCTTCTACCCTGTTCTTTTTTAAAAATATTTTTGTATTTATTCCCATTTGTTGCCCTCATTATTTTATTGTTGTAGTTATTGTTGTTGTTACTGATGTCATTGTTGGATAGGACAGAGAGAAGTGGAGAGAGGAGGGGAAGACAGAGAGGGGGGAGAAAGATACCTGCAGACCTGCTTCACTGCCTGTGAAGCGACTCCCCTGCAGATGGGGAGTCGGGGGCTCGAACTGGGATCCTTACTCTGGTTCTTGCACTTTGTGCCACGTGCGCTTAACCCGCTATGCTACCCCAACTCCCTACCCTGTTCTTTTGTAGCCTCCCAGATTTGGTTGACAATTATATCATAGGGCACTGCTGACAAAAGGGAAGAAGATAGTCTTTCTCTCTCTTTTTTCTTTTTAAAATAAAAATTTTTAAATTTATTTATTTTTGTTTGTTTTTAATGAGTTTGGTTATTTTATTTATTTATTTATAAAAGGGAAACATTGACAAAACCATAGGATAAGAGGGTACGACTCCACACAATTCCCACTGCCAGAACTCCATATCCCATCCCCTCCCCTGATAGCTTTCCTATTCTTTAACCCTCTGGGAATATGGATCCAAGGTCATTGTGGGATGTAGAAGGTGGAAAGAATGGGAGATAGATAAAGAGATAGACAATAGATAGATATATAGATAGACAGACAGACAGACATATAGATAGAGAGACACCTGCAGCACTGCTTCACTCTTCACTGCTTCACTACTTGCAAAGTTTTCCCCCTTCAGGTGGGGACTGAGGGCTCAAACCTGGGTCCTTGCACACTGTAATGTGCACTCAACCAGGTATGCCACCACCCAGTCCCCAAAAAGATTCTCAAAAATGTTGATTCAGAAGGGAAGAAACTTGTCCATACTTGGCAAGGATCAGTTACTAGAAATTTAATGTACTTCAACTTTATTTTCACATGTTAAAATAGAGACAAATGTAATAGTAAATTAAGTTCAAATTAATGAACTGATTAACAGGTGCATTTATTCATTAATTAAAATGTCATTAATAACTTAGGAAATGCAACCTTAGGGTCAGGGAGATAAGAGTGTCAGCAACAACTTGCATGCCTGCAGCTTTAAAGTTACAAGATTCAGTCTCTCTAGCTGGTAGCACCATATGCCAAGTGTGTCATTCCAGTAAAGGGTTACAAATGACTAGGGCTTATCTCTGCAGCTCAATGCACTAGGTGAGACCCCATCTTGGCTAGGACACCCCCTCATTTCAGGGCACAGACATACACTCCCACACTTACTCAGGCCAGGACTGTTGAAACACATTCATATACATATTTGGGGTGTGGGAAGAAACCAGAATATCCAGAGCAATCCCACTGAGACACAGGGGAGAACATGTAAACCCAAGAGTCAATAAATTTTGCTAGGAATAAACTTTTTCTGAATCAGTGTTATCATGAGATGTCATTATTTAAGGACCTATAATATAGAGTTCCATAGAACTCCTTATCAACTGCAATATATTTGGAAGGTAATTCTTAGCCCAAAGTTCATTTCTGTGTTATCTCTCATGGTTTAAATTAAGGGCTTTTACAGTCATATTTCGCCATATAACAAATTCATTATCTAATATGATACATGCAAGCAATTAATTTTTTTTACTGATTTAATAATGATTGACAAGATTGTAGGATAAGAAGGGTACAATTCCATATAATTCCCACCACCAGAGTTCTGTATCCCATCCTATTGGAAGCTTCCCTACTCTTTATCCTTTTGGGAGTATGGACACAGAGTCATTATGGGGTGCAGAAGAATTTTATAGTATTATAAGACCTGTTCTATGCTGTTGAGGTTAATGTATTTGTAGTGTACAGTTTAACTAAAATACACATTGTACTGATTTCAGCACTGTCTACCATTACGCTTAATATAAGAGGACAAGTTTTATTAATTACTTGAATCACTGGTTTTTAAACTGCACTTATGGTTTTCAACGTCTGTTTATATCCTAAATTTCCAACCACACAAAAATTATAGCATTAAAAACCAATATTTGTAAATTTACTAAAGCCAGATCTACTTATTTCTTTTCATCTTCAGATTCTTTCTACATAATACACCTGTCACCTTATGAAACTCTGAATTGCAGTATTGACTCCTAAATCCCATTGCATCTGTGACTACAAAGGATAATCAAGATGGTCAGATTTTATCAATTGAAATGCTATATTGAAGCATAATTAACAAAATGTGTGGTGGGATGAGAATCAACAATAGTTATATTAACTGAAGTTTATTATTTACTTATGCATTAAAACCAGCATGGCATGAAACATTTTTTTAATTGCCTCCAGGGTTATTGCTGGGGCTCGGTGCCTGCACCATGAATCCACTGCTCCTGGAGACCATTTTTCCCCCCTTTGTTGCCATTGTTGTTTTATCATTGTTGTGGTTATTATTATTGGTGGTGGTGTTGCTGTCATTGGATAGGACAGAGAGAAATCGAGAGTGGAGGGGAAGACAGAGAGGAGGAGAGGAAGAAAGACACCTGCAGACCTACTTCACCACCTGTGAAACAACTCCCCTGCAGGTGTGGAGCCGGGGGCTCTAACCGGGATTCTTAGACCGGTCCTTGCTTTTTGCACCACATCCACTTAACCCGCTGTGATGCCCCCGACTTCCTGCATAAAACATTCTATTGCAGCATTATCTCAGTGTGCAGTGTTTATGAGGATCTTCCTTGGATAATAACATCACTTAAACTGCTTTATACTTAAGCAAACATGGCTTAGAGACTTTAAGTAACTTTCTTTTTTATATACTCTTATTCATGATTTCATTGTGATTTACAAGATTAGAATTGCAGTATAATTCCTCTCTTACACTCCTACCACCAAATGTGCACCCAGGCCCCTAAAACTGTAAGCACCACAGTTCTCCCATGCTCATAGTTATGAGATAAGTCTTTCTATATATTTTTTCAAGTTCACATGTTCCATTTCTCTATATTCCACATATGAGTGGAATCCTTTGGTAGTTGTCCTTCATTGCCTTAGTTGCTTTACTAGACATAGTCACAAGATATTCATTTTTTTTCTCCCTCCAGAGCTCTGCTCAGATCTGGTTTATGGTGGTGCTGGGGACTGAACCTGGTACTCCTAAGCTTCAGACATAAGATACTTTTATTTTTATTGTTGTTGTCATTATTATTATTATTATTGCTACTATTATTTGCCTCCAAGGTTATCGCTGGGGCTCAGTACCTTTTTGCTCTAATGAGTCCCTCTAGACTTTTTCATAGTAGAATGTCAACATTATCAGTTGTGTTTCATTAAATATAAAACTGTAGGGGTTGGGTGGGTGGTGTATCTGGTTGAGTGCAAACATTGTAGTGCACAGGGACCCAGGTTCAAGGCTCTGGTCCCCACCTGTAGAGGGAAAGCTTCACAAGTGGTGAAGCAGTGCTGCAGGTATCTCTCTGTCTCTTTCCTTTTCTATATCCCTCTTCCTTTGGATTTCTGGCTGATTCTATCAAATAAAGATACTAAGAACTTTAAAAAATAAAAATAAAAATCTACTATAACTCAGAACTTAAAAGATACTTCAAGGTAGGGTATGATAATAACTAAAAGTCCAGCTATTAAATTTCTTTAAAGAATTTTATGGGGAGTCGGGTGGTAGTGCAGATAGACTAGACCTCCTGGACATTTTCAGAGTTGTTCATTCCAAGAAACTGGAAAAAACACTCTTTTCAAATCCACACAGTGCATTCTCGAGGATAAACCACGTTAGGCCACAAAGACAGTGTCAACAAATTCAAGAGCATTGAAATCATCTCAAGCATCTTCTTAGATCACAGTGGAGTAAAGCTAACACTCAACAACAAACAGAAAAATACTAAAAGTCACTAAACTTGGAAACTCAACAACATACTGCTTAATAACCACTGGGTCAAAGAGGCACTCAAGCAAGAAATTCAAATGTTTCTTGAAACAAATGAAAATGAAGACATGAGCTATCAGAATAAATGGGACACAGCAAAATCAGTACTTAGAGGTAAACTCATAGCCATACAAGCACACATCAGAGAACAAGAAAAAACTCAAGTAAACAACCTTACTGCATTTCTTACAGACTTAGAAGAAGAGGAACAAAGGAACCTTAAAATGTCCAGAAGGACTGAAATCACCAAAATTAGAGTGGAAATAAACAACATTGAAAATAAGAGAGCCATGCAAAAGATCAATGAAGCCAAATGTTGGTTCTTTGAAAAATTAAACAAAATTGACAAACCCTTAACCAGACTCATTTAAAAAAAAAAGGAAAAGAGTCAAATCAATTGAATTGTAAATTATAGAGGGGATATCATAACAGACAACACTGAAATTCAAAAAATTATGTGAAACATGTACGAAAATCTATATGCGACCAAGGTAGAGAATCTGGAAGAAATGGAAGAATTCCTAGAAACATATACCATCCAAAACTGAACCAGGAAGAACTACAGAACATGCACCAATCACAAATAAATTGAAACAATTATTAAGAATATTCCCAAAAACAAAAGTCCAGGACCAGATGGCTTTACAAATAAATTCTACAAAACCTTGAGGAAACAGTTAATACCGATACTTTAAAATCTCTTTCAAAAGATCGAGGAAACAGGATCACTCCATTAAAACTTCTATGAAGCCACAATCACCCTGATATCAGGAGCAGATAGGTTCACAACAAAAAAGGAAAACTACAGAAGAATAGCTCTGATGGACATAGGTGCTAAAATATTAAACAAGATCCTAGCCAGCTGGATACAACAGTATATCAAAAAGATTGTTTATCATAACCAAGTGGGATTTATCTCAGGAATGCAAGTTTGACTCAATATACATAATTCAATCTATGTCATCCACCACATCAATAAAAGCAAAACAAAAAACCACGTGATTATCTCAATAGATGCAGAGAAATCCTTTGACAAAATCCAACACCCATTCTTGCTCAAAACAATACAAGAAATGGGAATAGATGAATAATTACTTAAGATAGTGGAGTTCTGGGAGTCGGGCTGTAGCGCAGCGGGTTAAGCACAGGTGGCGCAAAGCACAAGGACCGGCATAAGGATCCCAGTTCAAACCCCGGCTCCCCACCTGCAGGGGAGTCGCTTCACAGGCGGTGAAGCAGATCTGCAGGTGTCTATCTTTCTCTTCTCCTCTCTGTCTTCCCCTCCTCTCTCCATTTCTCTCTGTCCTATCCAACAACGACAACAACAATAATAACTACAACAATAAAACAACAAGGGCAAAAAAAGGGAATAAATTTAAAAAAATTTAAAAAAAAAAGAGAGTGGAGTTCCTATTCAGCACACCTGCAGAAAATACCATACTCAGTGGACAGAAGGTGAAGGTATCTCCCCTCAGATCAAGGACTAGACAGGACTGTCCATATCACCATTACTTTTCAACATAGCATTGGGAGTTTTTGCCATAACAATCAGACAAGAGAAAGGATTCAAAGGAATACAGATTGGAAGGGAAGAAGTCAAACTCTAACTATTTGGAAATGATATTATTGCATACTTAGAAAGACCTAGGAATTCAGCATAAAGTTACTAGAAATCATTAGTTAATATAGCAAGGTATCAGGCTACAAAATCAATGCACAAAAATCAGTGGCATTTCTTTATTCAAACACTAAGTCTGAAGAAAAGGACATCAGAATCACTCCCTTTCAAAGGCACAACACAACCAATAAAATATCTAGTAATAGGGAGTTGGGCAGTAGCGCAGTGCGGGTTAAACGCATGTGGTGCAAAGCACAAGGACTGGTATAAGGATCTGGGTTCGAGCCCCCCAGCTCCCCACCTGCAGGGGAGTCGCTTCACAGATGGTGAAGCAGGACTGCAGGTGTCTATCTTTCTCTCCTCATCTCTGTCTTCCCCTCCTTTCTCCATTTATCTCTGTCCTATCCAACAATAATGACATCAATAACTAGAACAAGAAAACAACAAGGGCAACAAAAGGGAATAAATAAATAAATATTTTTTTAAAAAAATGTAGAAATAAATCTGACCAAAGAAGTGAAAGACTTATATTCTGAAAACTGTGAGTCACTATTCAAAGATGGTACCAAGAAATAGATAGATATTCCATGCTCATGGATTAGAAGAATTAATATCATAAAAATGAATATTGTCCCCAGAGTCATATAAAATTTAATGCAATACCCATCAAAGTTCCATCAAGCTTCTTTTTTTTTTAAATTGTTGTTGTTGTTGTTGGATAGGACAGAGAGAAATGAAGAGAGGAAGGGAAGACAGAGAGGGAGAGAGAAAGATAGATACCTGCAGACTTGCTTCACCGCTTGTGATGCAACTCCCCTGCAGGTGGGGTGTCAGGAGCTCGAACTGGGATCCTTACACCAGTCCTTGTGCTTTGCACCACGTGAACTTAACCTGCTGCACTACTAAGAGAATAGAAGGAAAATTACAATCATTTATCTGGAAACAGAAAACACCTAGAATCACCAAGACAATCTTGAGGAAAAGAAACAAATGGAGGCATCACACTCCCAGATCTCAAACCATATTACAAGGCCATCATAATCAAAACAGCCTGGTATAGGAACAAAAATAGGTACACAGAGCAGTGGAACAGAATTGAAAGCCCAGAACTAAATCCCCACACCTATGGACATCTAATTTTTTTATAAAGGGGCCTAAAATATTAAATGGAAGAAGGAGTCTCTCTTCAATAAGTGTTGCTGGGAAAACTGTGTTAAAACGTGCAGAAGAATGAAACTGAACCACATTATCTCACCAGAAATAAAAATCAACTCCAAATCGATCAAGGCCGTGTATATTATACCAGAAACTATCAAATACCTAGAGGAAAACATTGATGGAACACTCCCCCACCTACACCTCAAGACAATCTTTGATGATGCAAACCCAATTGCAAGGAAGACTAAAACAAAAACAAATCAATGGGACTACATCAAATTGAAGAGCTTCAGAACAGCAAAAGAAACCAACACTCAAACAAAGAAACCCCTCACAGAATGGGAGAAGATCTTCACATGTCATATATCAGATAAGAGACTAATCACCAAAATATACAAAGAGCTCAGCAAACTTAGCAACAAAAAAAGCAAATGACCCCATCCAAAAATGGGCAGAGTAGATAAACAGAATATTCACTACAAAAGAGATCCAACAGGCTAACAAACATATGAAAAATTTCTCCAGGTCACTGACTATCAGAAAAATGCAAATAAAGACAACATTGAGATACCACCCCACTCCTGTGAGAATGGCATACTTGTAAAAAGACAGCAGCAACAAATGCTGGAGAAGTGGGGACAGAGGAACCTTTTTGCACTGCTGGTTGGAATGTAAATAGGTCCAACTTCTGTGGAGAACAGTCTAGATAAATCTCACTAGGATAGACATGAACCTTCCATATGACCCAGTAAGTCCTCTCTTGGGGATATACTCCAAGGACTCTATAATGCCCAACCAAAAAGATACATGTACAGCTATGTTCATAGCAGCACAATTAGTAATAGCTAAAGTTTGGAAGCAACCCAGATGCCCAAAATCAGATGCAAGGATGAGAAAGCTATAGTATATATACACAATGGAATACTTTTCAGGTATTAAAAACAATGAATCTACCTTCTCTGACCTATCTTGGATGGAGTTAAAAGGAATTATGTTGAGTAAGCTAAGTCAGAAAGACAAACGTTAGTATGGGATGATCTCACTCATAAACAGATGTTGAGAAAGAAGAACAGAAAAGGAAACTCAAAGCAGGATTTGACTGAATTTTGAGTAGGGCACCAAAGTAAAAATCTCTGGGCGGAGGGTGGGGGTACATGGTCAGCTTCACTGGGGGCTGCAGAGAGGAGGATGGGATGGGACACTGTCTTTTGGTGGTGGGAATGGTGTTTATGTACAATCCTATTAACTTGTAGTCATTTAAACAACTATTAATTTAATATGAGAGGGGAAATTGATTGAATGTCTCAAAATTTCAGTACACAAACCATAGGCTGAGTCTTTGAAATGTTTACTGTCCTAAAATCTTAGACTAGGGAGAACAGATGCAACCAGTGATGTTGCCTTATAAAATACACACACACACACACACACACACACACACACACACACACACACACACACACACATGCACACGCACACACGCACACACACACACACAGGCACACACACACACACATAAGATCAAAGGACAGATTATGGTGCTGTCGTGTATGATACAGAAAATCCTAACAATGGGGTTTTAAAAGTCAACCCAATTGCCAAATAATTTGATTATATAAATAACAATCTATTGCCTTCTTAAACCCTAAGACAGCCTGGTGCCAATTAGACTTCCCTGTACAACCACCAATGTGTCCTGGTGCTCTGACTCCCCAGATCCCTGCTCCACTAGGGAAAGAGAGAGGCAGGCTGGGAGTATGGATCAAACTGTCAACGTCCATGTTCAGTGGCGAAGCAATTACAGAAGCTGGACCTTCCACGTTCTGCATCCCACAATGACCCTGGATCCATACTCCCAGAGGGTTATAGAATAGGAAAGCTATCAAAGGGAGAAAATGGGATAGGGAGTTATTGTGGTGGGAATTATGTGGAGTTGTATCCCTCTTATCCTATGGTTTTGTCAGTGTTTCCTTTTTATAAATAACTAATAATAATAATAAAGTACCTAATAAAATTGTTTCTACTTAGACCTAGATATCTTCCTTGCCTACTTCCTATTACATTTCCCTCAGTGACTCCAAAGCTAACCTTATCAAAATAAGGACTACAAAAGCTGAATAAGGGAAAGAGACTGACATATTTTAATAATGACTCTTTGGTCACTATTAGGCCACCCCATCAGCTGGGGCCCTAGTCTGGGAGTCCTGGGATTCCCACACAAAAACGATGAGCCTAGACCTTGAATAGTTTCTTCTCCCCAGTATCACTAGTCATATCCATCGGGAACAATGTAATGGACCCCTTTCTGGGTCCTCCTAGGACCTTGCCCTCAATGTGGATCAACAATGGTAGAGAATGTTCCATTCTCCGAAGAGGGGTTGGATAACATACTCTACCACCTGAAGAAGATGGGTTATGAAATTGGTGCAATTTGGAATGTTCATACTGATGACCACAGAATGCAAATTCAGACCTACAGGGATATAGAGGTTACATAGGCTCCTATGCTGAATATGGGCCCCAGATCAAATCGATAGGGTTTACAGTCAACGATATTTATACACTTTTCGCATATTTGGGAGCTACTCTCTTCCCTGATTGAGCTTTCTAGACTTTTGTTCAGCCATGATATCATCTCTCCAGATAATAACCTCGGTCTATCTGCATATCAGATGTCAGGCTCAGGCAAGAAAGTCATAGGCCCTTTGGAATATACCTAAAATAGACCTACTAGCTATTTCCAAAATGCAGACACCCAAATCTTCATCTGCAATATTCCAGCCTTTAGGTTCATCATTAATCAACAATTTGTATGGCTTTATATGTTAATTATTTTTCAGCCACCAGGCTCCAGATGCTATCATGATGCAAACTAGACTTCCCTGGACAGATGATCCCAACTATGTGTCCTGGAGCTCTGCTTACTCAGAGCTCTGCCTCACTAGGGAAAGAGAGAGACAATCTGGAATTGACCTGTCAACACCCATGTTCAGTGGTGAAGCAATTTCAGAAGCCAGACCTTCTACCTTCTGTACCCCATGGTGACCCTGGGTTCATACTCCCATGGGGTTAAGGAATAGGCAAGCTATCAGGGGAGGGGTTGGGATATGGAGCTCTAGTGGTGAGAATAGTACCTCTCTTATCCTGTGGTCTTGTCAGTGTTTCCATTTTACAAATACATTAATTTTAAAAAATTAAAAAATAAATTGTTGATGCAAGCAATTATAACAGTATTATCCTTCAATTAAATTTAAATATAGGCATTTGAGAAGAGTGAAACATTTAACTCAAGGAAGATTGAAAGTAGGATGCTAAAGCCTGAAGATTACTGAAAGGAAAGGAAAGAAAAAGAAAGGTAAAGGAAGTGAAGATTGATTTGGAGAACACTTTTCAAAAGCAAATACTTTTGGAAAAACAGAGTATCATAGTGACTCATTTTAAAATGGATCATAACCATTGGATGCTGCCTGAATGCAGGGCTTTTGTGATCTTAGCCTAAAGGAGCTTTCTGAGAACAACCAGCACATTTAGCAGGTGTCCCCAGTGAGTGATGTTTCATCCACAATGTTTAAGTATAATCAAGTAAAGCTTAGGTTACATTTGTATTGTCAAACGTAAAATCTTACTTAGTTAAGTTATGACACAAACCTCATTAATGTTACAGGGCAGTCTGACTCTACTTAAGTGGAAAGATTTAAAAAATCTAGGAAATGGGCAACAGTAGATAAGTCACTGAGGACTCATATGGACAAGGCATCTGAACCAGGACAATCATAAGTTATATGCAAACTCCTCTTTGAAGTTTTTTCTTACCAGAAAGTAAATCTGTTTTTTTCCCTTTCTTTACAACTGACTTATTTAGGGACTTCCTAAGCTTTGTGTCTATTCTCTTAATCAGTTTAGGTGCTATCCAAATGCAGTTTACTGCAACAAATCTACCTAAATCTATGATCTCTATAACCACTTGATGCTCTCACTCTTAATTCCCTTCCCACCTCTCATTTACTTTAATTTCAGAGCTTAAAACAAATGTGCCTTTCAGGTGGCTATTTCTTTATCCAATTTGCAAAGTAAAGTCATTTTCCTTTCCTCTTAAAGGATTATGAGTCATGTTCTATGTTATATTACTATCAAATCTCTGAAATATCATCTATCAATCTTTTATTCTCAAAGATAAGTCTGTCTGTGACAATCTGAAAGAAAAACAAAACCTGTGTAATACTGTCAAAAGATGTATGAATTATTGATACTATACAGCTTTCAATACCTCTTTATCTTGAAATTCTATTAAAAAAATTCTACGCAAATTAGGGAAACTGCCCTATTCTTAGGAAAGGTTGGTTTTTGGTGTACTGCACCAAAGTAAAAGACTCTGATGTGTGTGTGTGTGTGTAGGGGGGGGAGGTGTTTCAGGTCCTGGAACATGATGGCAGAGGAGGACCTAGTGGAGGCTGTATTTTTGTTATACATGTAAAATTATTGTATTTTACTGTGGATTATAAACCACTAATCCCCCAATAAAGAAATTAAAATAAAACAAAGGATGGTTAATTTTTAATATATCATTAAAGAATTTTAACCTAATTAGAGAAAACTAAGATGGGGGTGTTCAAGGTGTTATGGCAATAGATGTGGATACAATGTCTTTCAGACACCTATTATGGGAAGATGATAAGTTGTACCTATGTGTCAACAGTTAACTATAAACCATAAACTTCTAATCAAGTTGAAAAAAATAAAAGTAAATTATTTTATAACATGTATTTGCACATAAAAATTATTATCACACACACACTCACACTTTATTCAAATTTCCCATGTTTCTACATGATGTCATTTTTCTGTTCCAAGAAGATTCTAATATTTCTGTTTCTTTTTCTTTTCTTTCTTTTTTTGCCTCCCAGGTTTTTTTTTTTTTTTTGAAGGGGGGGTGCACTCAGTGCCTGTACTACGAATTCACTACTCCCGTGGCCATTTTTTTCCCATTTCTGTCTTTTATTTTTTATTTTTAAAATTTCTTTATTGGGGAAGTAATTTTTTTACATTAGACAGTAAATATAATAGTTTGTACGTGCATAACATTCTCAGTTTTCCATATAACAATACAACCCCCACTAGATCCTCTCTCATCCTTGGATTTTTTTCCCATTTTTTTATAGGACAGAGAGAAATTAAAAGGGGAGAGGAAGATAGAGGAGGACAGAGACAGAGAGATACCTGCAGACCTGCTTCACCTCTTGTGAAGTGACTCCTTTCAGGTAGGGATCTGGGGGCTTGAACCAGGATCCTTGTGCCTGGTGCTATGTGGACTTAACCCAGTGAGCTACCACCGGCCCCCAAAGAACCTAATGTTTCTTTGCATTTTGTTTTGTTTTTGATCAGAGCACTGCTCAGGCCTGCCTATTGGTGGTTCTTAATCATCTTGTATACAAGTCATGTGTATTATTATTAACTTAAATACAAAATTTTGTTAAAGAAAACAATTATAACAGTTATGTTTTGAGGCAATCATGATTAACAACATACCTTAAGAATAAAATTTCCACTCCTCCTCTCTACCCCACCTCTCCTGTCTTTGAATCAACCTCAAAATCTCTCCCACTGGAGAGGGTGGCATTCAGTCCTGGAGCCTCAGGTCTGGCAGCCCCAGAGCTCTAGCACTGAGCAACTTCCCTGGATCTGTTGGCGATTATTTCTTCTCTTCCCCCAATGGTCTACTACAAAGGAGAGAAATCTCTAAACATGCTGCTCACTTCATTGTCCTTAATCACTATTTGAGGTAGAGTTTGGTCTACCAAGACAATGTGTCAGCAACTCTTAAACCTCAGAAAACACTTAGAACACATTGGGGTAAACACATATAAGACAACAAGGGCAACAAAAGGGAATAAATAAAATAAAATATTAAAAAAAACATATAAGAACTTTTGAAAGATATTTCCATTTTTTCTTTATCCTCTCTGTATTTCCATTGCAAAAAGAGACTTTCAAATTTACTCTCAGTGCAATACACTATACAAAGTACCTAATGTTTTCAGACTAAATTAAGGTGGATTTATTTTGAAAATATGCACAGTATGGTTATAAATTGACTTTCAAAAGATCATTATATAAATTATATTCTATTTAAAAGATTTTCAGTACTGAAAGCTTCTCTTCTTTCTTGTAGATGATGAACCTGAGGCCTTCTAGCTTGCCAGTGGGCTCTCACCCTGGCTCTACGGGCATGTGCTTCTTCTAGTCTACTAGTGGGTCTTATTACCTACAGAAAGCTATGAAAGTGGTGTTCATTTTATTGTTTATCATCAGTGAGATGGGTAGTACACATGAAGTAGCAGCGCACTATCCAAGTGAGCTAATTGTGCTGGCCCTAAATTAGTTTTTGACAATTAAATTTTCTTTACTTTTAATAGACCAGGCAGTGGTACACCAGGCAGAGTCCACACATTACCATGTGAAAGGAACTGGTCTGAACCACTTGCAGGGGTGAAGCAGGTCTGTGGGTATCCATCTTTCTCTCTCCCTCTCTATCTCCTCCTCTCTTCTAGCTGTATCTGTTTTATCAAATGAAATAGTAAGAGAGAAAGGGGAGGAGGGAGAAAGATGACTGCCAGGGATGTGAATTTCTAGTGCCAGCACTGAGCCTTAGCTATAATCCTGGTGGCAATGAATATAATTAAAAACAAACAGACAGACAAATTAGGCTCTTGAACAGAACTAAACTTGATTTTCACAGTACAAAAGTAAATAATAAACAGATCCGCGACCTTCCAAATTCCATGTCCAGTGGAAAAGCAATTACAGAAGCTGGAACTCCCACCTTCTGCAACCCATAAAGAATTTTGGTCCAAGCTCCCAGAGGGATAAAAGAATAAGAAAAGTTTCCAGTGGAGGAGATGGGACACAGCACTCTGGTGGTGGCAGCTATGTGGAATTACACACCTAGTACAATTATACCTCTTACATTCTTATAAATCAATATTGAATCACTAATAAAATTAAATATTAAAATAATAAGCAGATTAATAAATAGAAGTAACAGTTCTTATCTAGAGTGTAGATGCTATGCTATATTATAAGGCATGTGCTACTACAAATGCATATTGCCTATTATGGATGGTGCTTCGCCTAAACTCATCTTCAAAATGTTTCAATACTACAAAAAAAAAAAAAGACTTTACACATTTACACATGGATCAACAAGTTAGAGGCTGCAGGTAACTCAACCAATAGAATGCACATGTTACCAAGTTCATGTGGGATTCAAGTCCCACATGAGAGCACCTGGGGCTGGAGGTGCTTTACAAGAACTAGAGGGACGCTGCAGTGTCTCCCTTTATTTGTCTCTCTCCCTCTACTATCTAAAAGGTTAAAAAAAAATGACAGACAGGAATGAATGGTGAAGTAATGCATATACCAAGCCCAAGAAATTACTCTGCTGATAAAACAGACAAACAAAAGATCAACTAGGATAGCAAACATGCAAAATATATGAAGAAACCAATAAGAACAGCAGAAATACATTGCCAATGTTTTTTCTTCTATAATTCTGTGCTATTTGCTTCAAGTATTCTCTTATGGGAAAGATGATTGATTTTATAGCGATGAGAGCTATTATATATTGAGTTACACTATGCTAGTTGATATTCTGAGAACTTTTTGCGGATAAGCTCATGAAGTTCTCATCTCACACATGAGATAAGCACTTTTATAACCCCTATTTTAAAGAACAAATCAAAAGTTTGAGTCTTTAAATAGCTTTCTCATTGTATAACAAAAAACAGTGTAATAAGAATGCTTTCAATTTTCTAGCATGATAGGGAATGTTTCTAAGTACTATGCTATACTATTAACTGTTGAATTTTGTAATATGGATTTAGAACTTATGCTGTATGATAACAGCATGGATAACTAGTTTCAGAACCTAGAATTACAAAGGGAAGAATAGCACTTCAAATAAAGATACTTCCAAAGACTATAACTATCTAGAGTAGGTCCTTTCTCTAATCTACTGTCAGGTGCATTGTGGGTGCTCTATGAAACACAGATTACATGGAGAAGTTTAGCTCCAGATGAAGTGAAGTAACTTTCTTCAATTTTTGATATTTTTTCTTGTTTGTTTAATTATTTCTTTTATTTTGTAATTGCTGGGGAAACCTCACCACTCCAGGCATACTTTCCCATTTGGAAAGACAGAGACAGAAATAAAGAGAAGGAATTTCATTACAACACTGACATTTCTATCAGTACAGTGGGGTCAAAACTTGAACCTGGTTCTGCACATAATGAGACACTTTCACTAGCCAAGTAAGCAGTCTTTTCTGCCCACTGTACTTCTTATTAAGATGAAGATGAATAACTCTTTGAGAAAGTTTTGGAGAGAAGATCCTTACATCTTAAGATTAAATTAAATGATCTTTCTACATGCTTTCCAAGTATGCAATTTATTTAGTTTATGATTGTATGGACATTTCATTATTTGAAAAAAAAATCAATTGGCAGCAAACTTTCTCAAAAGGGGCTGAGGTGATATGCAGTAAACCAGACATTTGGACAACTTTGTTACTCTTTTTCCAAAATATGAAACATATACCTGGTTATTTACTGTTCATAGCTGACATTTATTTAGTGTTATTGGATCTTCTTCCATCAGAAGAGGCTCTAGACTTTTTCAATAAAAAGCATTAAGCAGTTTACTTTGGCAGTTATAATAAAGTACTATATTTGCTCTTACTCAAAAATTTATTTGCTGCTTTTCTTCATTATTTTGTTTTGATTAAACTGCCTTTACAAGAGGGGAAAAAAAAAACCTCTTTGATTTAGATTTTTGGAGAGATATATCATTCTGTCTAGCTTGGGCTCACTCCAAGGAACTCCCAACTTGTTGACATATAATACAACTTCTTTTTAAAAAAATATTTATTTATTCCTTTTTGTTGCCCTTGTTGTTTTATTGTTGTTGTTGTTGTTGGATAAGACAGAGCGAAATGCAGAAAGGAGGGGAAGACAGAGGGGGGGAGAGAAAGATAGACACTGCCTGTGAAGCGACTCCCCCACAGGTGGGGAGCCAGGGGCTCAAACTGGGATCCTTATACTGGTCCTTGAGCTTCGCACCATGTGAGCTTAACCCACTGCGCTACCTCCTGACTCCCATAAGACAACTTCTTAACTGTGTATCTTCATTGCCAACCAACTACTGATTCTCTGTGACTGTAGGTCTATTAAAACCTTAACTGCAGGGAACTTCCAGGAGGTATGGCCATAGCATAACTGGGATCGAATCATCTCTCCACCCAAGACAACAAATAAATAGAAGAAGAGACCCAACAGAAATCATAACCTGCATAGTCTTCAGCCTTAGGTGTGTACTCACCAGAAGTTGGGGTGAAAAGGAGAGTGAGTTGAAGAATAGCACAGTCAAATTAAAGCTCTGTGTGGCACAGCGCTGAGATGTACCATGCTGTCGATTTCGCTTTAAGTGCAGCAAGCAGTGAAGATTGTTGTTAGTACCAAAAGAAAAGACAAAGGGGCTTAAAACCTCTCAGTCTTTGACTCAAGGTTTTTTTTTTTTTTTTTTTTTAAGCCTTCTGAATTTAAGGCAAAGACACATCATAAGACAAAGTATTTGTGACCATAAGACAGCCCATAGCAACCACCACTCCATCCCATCCTATCCACCACAGATCATACAAACATATGAAATGCAGAGATCACAATAGCACCACCTTCTGGCCATTAGTAACCTGCACAGAGTAGCAGAAGCTGAATCTCTCTACTCTGCCCAGTCAACTAAGATTAACAAAGATCACCTGAGAACACAAGACAAGACTACATAACTGTGTATTCTGTAAGTATCTTACTTAGACACAAGTCAATCCAGGCAAGTGTGATTAGTGGATTGAATAGTACTGAGAGAGAAACCTCATAACACATCTGCCTGATGAGACTGCCTGATACAATGGTTAAACCAAGAAGAAACACTGGAGAAATGAACCAGGACAAAAGCCCAGATAAAAAACCCCCAAAGAGTTTTGAGTCAACATACAAAAATTGAGACATTAGTCACAGGAGTGATAAAAGATTTTGAAAGTAAGATCATCAGAAATGGGGAAACAGCAAATTAGATTCTGAAAGAAAACATTTACTATCTGGATGTAATTGGAGAGCTGAAATCTGAAATAGCTAAGCTAAGAGCACAACTAGCAGAATAAGCTAATACAGTATCAAAACGGGGTAATAAAATAGCTTATCTACAGAAAACAACGTAGGGGAGAGAGACTAGAATAAATGAAGCAGAAAACAGAATTAGAAAGACTGAGGATGAATTAGATAAAACTAATAAAGAAATAAAATATCTCAAAAAGAGATACTGGAAACAACAATATAGACACAGAGGGTGACTTCAAAAGAAATAATATTCACATTATTGGCTTGCCAGAGGAAGAAATGCAGGGAGGGGAAGAAAGCATTCTACAGGACATAATAGCTGAGAATGTCCCTACTCTAGACAACATAAAAGACACAAAAGTTTAAGAAGCTTAGAGGGTCCCAAACAGAATTAACCCAGACTTAAAGACACTAAGGCAATTCATATTTAGAATGAAAAGAAATAAGGACAAATAAAGGATCTTGAATGCTGCAAGAGTTAAATGAAGAGTCACCTACAAAACCCATAAGATTAGCAAAAGATGGAGGGACAGAGCCAAGATGACAGCTCAGAGACAACAGCTGGTGTGAGCTCTGCAAGGAAACTACTTGAACCTGGGATTCTCAGAGAGGGTAGTATTTTTGGGCAGAGGGAGAGAGAAAGGGGTGGTCAAGGGTAACACCAAAGAAGAATCCTGTAACCCACTCTTGGGCTGGCCAACAGAGGCCACAAAGGACAAAGGAAACAGATTCTTTGGCTTGATTATTTCTGAACTCAGCTTCCTCCCCACCCCCAAACCCACCCACATTGGCTGGCCAGCCACTCCTACCAAGCTTCCTGTGGAGCTAATTTCTTTACCAAGATTCCTGGCTCACCAGAGGTTTCATTCAAAGTCCTCCCCCCCCTTTTTGAAGGGAGCTGGAGCTCTATTTGAGGAACAGAATAGCTGACCAATCAGGGCCTCAGCCCTGCTTTGGAAAGACTAACTATTTACTTTTGGTATCTTTCTCTCTCTGGTTGTGGGGTCGGGAAATTCTGCCCCACGCTCTGGGCACCAGATTTCGGTATCTCTTTCTTTTTCTGGTTGGGAGTATGGATCCAGGGTCATTATGGAGTGCAGAAGGTGGAAGGTCTGGCTTCTATAATTGCTTCCCCAGTGAACATGGGCATTGGCAGGTCTATACATACTTCCAGTCTTTTTCTCTCTTTCCCTAGCGGGGCTCCAGGACACATTGGTGGGGTCATCTGCCCAGGGGAGTCCGGTAGACATCATGTTAGCATCTGGAAGCTGGTGGCTGAAAAAAATTAAGATATAAAGCAGAAGAAATTTTTGACCAATCATGAACCTAAAGGCTGGAATATTGCAGATGAAGATTTTGGGGTCTTCATTTTGAAGATAGTTAGTAGGCCTATTTCAACTAATTTCATAAGGGCCCGTGACTATACAAGTTTTTTCCTGAGCTAGACATCTGATATGCTTGTGGACCCAAGTTATTGTCTGGGGAGATGATGTCATGGCTTGAAAAAAAGGACAAGATAGCTGGATCATGGAGGAGAGTAGCTCTCAAATGCTGGAAAGGTGGATAAATATTGTTGACTGTAAACCCCATTGATTTGATCTGGGACCTATATTCAGCTTAGGAGCCTGTATAACCTCTGCATCCCTATAGATCTGAGCTCAAATTCTATGGTCATGAATATTAATGTTCCATGCTGCCCCAATTACAGGACCCATCTTCCTAAGGTGGTATAGAGAGTATGTTATGCAACCCCCACTTTGGAGGATGGAACATTCTCTACCATTGTTCACCCACACTGAGGGGAAGGTCCTATGGGGCACCACAAAATGGTCCATTAAGTTGTTACTGATGGAAATGACTAGTGACAATAGAGAGAGGGATCTGTTCAAGGTCTAGGCCCATCATGTCTATCAGAATCTCAATATTCCCTGACTAGGGCCCCGGATGATGAGACTGCCTGATAGTGACTAAATAGTCATCATTAAAGTATGCCAGTCTCTTGTCCTTATTCAGCTTTTGCAGTCCTTACTTTTATAAGGTTATCTTTGGAGTGACTGAGGGAAGTGTAATAGGAAGTAGGTGAGGAGGGTATGTAGGTCTAAGTAGAAAGTATTTCATTAGGAACTTTATGGTGTCTTTTTGGGTCTTTCTACTCCTTGCTTCATTTATTGACTCACTGCAAACTATTGTGCACTTTTGCCTTCAGGTATATATTTTGCCCTAATTTATGGATACATGTGTACACATGCCCTATATCATGGGGTCTGGTTTATATCTAGGCTTTGAGGCTTTGTTATGAAGTGAGCTAAACCACCCAAAATGGAATTAGAGATTCCTATGAGAAAGGAAAGGTCTCACCTGAGTAACAAGGCTGAAAGGTTGACATTCCAAGCCTGACGTCTCGGGACACAGTCCGAAGTGAAGCATGCTGAAATGGTACTAGTTGCATTGCTTAGGTTAGGATCAGCAGATGCAGTATCATTTGGTATGAACTGAAAAAAAGCATGTATGAGGGAGTCAAGTGGTAGCATAATGGGTTAAGCGCATGTGGCGTTAAGTGCAAGGACCAGTTTAAGGATCCCGGTTTGAGCCCCTGGCTCCCCACCTGCAGGAAAGTTGCTTCACAGGTGGTGAAAAAGGTCTGTAGGTGTCTATCTTTCTCTCCCCCTCTCTATATTCCCTTCCTCTCTCCATTTCTCTTTCCTATCTAACAATGATGACATCAATAAAAAAGGCAATAATAACTACAGCAATAAGAAAACAAGGGCAACAAAAGGGAAAATAAAGAAACATAAAAAAAATTAAAAAGCATATATGAAAGTAATCCCCACCCTATAGGTTCCAGGACTGGGGGAAATATGGACTTTAAGGAGGAAGCAAGAGGTTCCTGCTGTCTTAGGGTTTAGGAAGGCAATAGATAGTTATTGCTATAATCAGATTAGCTGGAAAACGAGTTAACTTTGAAAATCCCATTGTTAGGATTTGCTGTATCATACACAACATCACCATAATTTATGTCCTTTGACATTATTTATAGATAGCTGTGTCTTATAAAGTAACACCACTGGTTGCTTATCTTTTCCATGGTCTAAACTTTTAGGAGAGTCAACATTTCAAAGAACAAGTCACTACTAGAAATGTATTAACAATTTGACACCATTGTTAATATTCAATCTGATTATGTGTTTGAAGTCTTAAATACTTAGATTGAAGGAACATATACTCAGCCTATGGTCTGTGTAATATAAGCTTTGAGACATTCAATCCATTTTTCCTCTCTCATATTAATTAGTGATTTATGAGTCTACAAGTTAATAGGAATGTACATAAACACCATTCCCACCACCAAAGCACTGTGTCCCAAATACCCCCCACCCCCTTTAGTGAAGTTGAACATCTACTTTCACCCTCACCACTGAGCGATTTTTACTTTGGTGCCCTACTCCAAACTGAGTCACATCTCGCTTTGAGTTTCCCTTTCTGTTCATATTTCTCAATTTCTATTTATGAGTGGGATCATAGCATACTAATCTTTGGCTTTCTGACTTAGCTCACTTAACATAATTCCTCCTAGCTTCATCCAAGATGAGTCAGAGAAGGTGGGTTCATTGTTCTCAATAGCTGCGTAGTATTCCACTGTGTATATATAGAACAGCTTTCTCAGCCATTCGTCTGTTATTGGGCACCTGGGTTGCTCCCAGGTTGTAGCTATTATGAAATGTGCTACTGCTATGAAAGAGACACACACACATGGGGGGGGGTGAGTCCACTTTGAGTCATATTTCTTCCACAAGATAATTTCTTCCACAAGATAATTCGCAAACAAGTGCTAGTAAATTCAGAGAGTAAAAGAAGAAAGAAAATAATTTTTTTAAAAAAGAGCAGTGAACGAAAAGAGATTTTTTTTTTAAATTAGCTATGAGGAGAGAAAAAAATCAGATGGGAAAAAGAGAGAGAGAAAGTGGCAAATTCTCCTCACAATGGATAGCACACTCAGTGACCTACCAATGGAAAAACAACAGTTCATTTTGGTCAACCTGAAGAGGAGGGAAAAGGGACATGTATATATAATAATAATAAAAAGAAATAGAGTAAAAAACCCTAATAGCCAGTCTTCAGCTTGGACTGCTCCAGATTGGCTGCACACAGCCTGGTCCCCTTCTTAAACCAAGTAAAGACAAGCAATTACTAGAAGTATCACAAAAACTCCAGAGGTAAATTGTTGGTACTATGTGTAAGCCTGATAGAGCTTAGGGAGAACTACCCCTGTCCTTAGATGGAGGTCTGAGAAGATAACCTCTTGGTAAGTCTCTTTCAACCAAGGTGAGCATAAGGGGGGGAAACTCAGACTTGGTTCTTTCCTTCTTGACTCTCAGGCCCACAGAAACCCCAGTGCTTCCCTCCAGTAACTGCAGGCCACATGGCCACAGATTCACTTATTCAAATTCACCTTCTGATCACAGAAGAACACACCTTATCACACACTTCATCACACACCTCAGACCCCAGACAAGAGAAATTCCAAACTATATGGTCTTTTGATATCCATCTTCTTTCTGTCTCACCCTACAGGTTTAACCCCTATGCTTCTCTCAAATACCTTTGGATAATTAAGTTGCTTGTGTCATGGAGAATAACTGTCTTGTATCTCATCAATTCCTGTTATACCAGCCCCCTACCTTAGGGGCATGCCCACCATTAAGAAACCTGTAATTTCTGACATATTTCAACAATAATTCCCTTCGTTGCTTTTCTATTTAACTCATGTCCACTCTGCAAATAAATGGATTCTATGGATTCTACGGATTCTAGGATTCTATGGATTCTAGGATTCTAGGCACGCTAAGAGTCCCCTGGTGTCTTTTACTTCGTGTCACCCCTGTCGTGAGTGAGAAAGAACCAGTCCATTACCTTTCCCCTGGAGACCACCCCAACCAGAGAGATAAAGAATAAGAAAGCTATCAGAGGAGGTGATGGGATATGGATTTCCGGTGGTGGGAATTGTGTTGTTATTCTATGGTTTTGTCTGTGTTTTCTTTTTATAAATAAAAATTTAAAAAAAAAAAAGATTAGCAAAAGATTTCTCCACATAGTCACTTAAGGCCAGAAGAGGAATGCAAGATATATATCAAGTACTCAATCAGAAAGGTTTTCAACCAATACTACTATATCCTTCTAGACTGTCATTTAGTGCTAGGCTAGCGTGAGGGTGTTCCTTTACGGTCATGTGCTCTCTGGGTTGGAGAGAACTCTACTGGAACCAACCTGGGCTGCTGCTTACTCAGCAACTTGGGAGAGAGACCAGGAACTCATGGCAGAGCAGGAACACAATGCCTTTATTGATCAGAGACAAAGCCATTATATATATATATATATATATATATATATTTATATATAAAGAAATGGCTAGGAGAGGGGGTGGAGAAAAGAGCGCAAAGGTAGAAAGCTTCCATAGCAGCTGTTGAGAAGGTTTTAACCAGTGAGATTAATTAATACCCTGCAGGCAGGGTGGGTCTCAGGCAAAACAATGATTATGTAAATAGACTATAGTATCAGTGATGGAGCAGAGCAGGGCGGCTGCCCGACAATATAGAGTAGATGGAGGCATAAAAACCTTCTCAGACAAACAATATATGAAGGAATCAACTATCACCAAGCCTGCCCTGAAGAAACTCTGAAATTTCTCTTATAAACAATCATATCATCATAAACAGAATCAGGAAACTCTAGAATAATAGAACTAAAATATCTTCATTCTATATTATCAGTAAATGTCAATGGACTGAATTCACCTACTAAAAGGCACAGAGTAAGAAGATGGATCAGAAAACACAACACAACCATATGTTGTCTCTAGGAATCCCACCTAACATAAGACAAAAATAGATTCAAAGTGAAAGGATGGAAAACTACCATTCAACCCAATAGACCACAGAAAAGGGCAGAGATAGCTGTTCTCAGAGTCTGATACAATAATCTTAAATCAAATAAAATTTAAAAAGATAGGGGTGGACATTACTTAATGCTCAGGGGATCAGTCAATTAAGAGGTCTTTTAAAAAATTATTTATTTATTTATTTTCCCTTTTGTTGCCCTTGTTGTTTTTTTATTGTTGTTGCAATTGATGTTGTCATTCTTAGGACAGAGAGAATTGGAGAGAGAAGGGGAAGACAACAAGGAGGAGAGAAAGGCAGACACCTGCAGACCTGCTTCACTACCCTGCAGTTGAGGAGCCGGGGGCTTGATCAGGGATCATTATGCTGGTCCTTACGATTATTAACATCTATGAACCCAGTGAGAGGCCATCTAAAAAACATCTACTGGAGAGGCTACAGCAATATATTAACAGCAGCACAGTAATAATTAGGGACTTAAATACCTGTTGGATATTAGACTAGAAACTATCAAATACTTAGAGGAAAATATTTGCAGAACTCTTTTCCATCTAAATTTTAAAGGCAGCTTCAATGAAATGAATCCAGTTATAATAATAAATAAAAATTAAACAATAAACACAAAACAGAATTCAGAACTTGGACTGGGTCTGGTGTACTGCTCCAAAGTAAAGGACTCTGGGGTAGGGGAGGAGGGCTCAGGTCCTGGAACATGATGGTAGAGGAGGACCTAGAGGGACATTGAATCGTTATGTGGAAAACTGAGAAATGTGAGCAGGGGTAGATGACTTAATGGTTATGCAAAGAGACTCTTGTTCCTGAGGCTCCAAAGTCTCAGGTACATGGTGGCTTTACCTTGTTTATGCCATCTTGGGTAGAGCTCAAAGATATGTTAAATGAGATAAGACAGAAACAAAAAGATCTCACTCATAGGCAGAAGTTGGAAAAAAAAAAAAGATCAGAAGGGAAAACTCTGAGCAGAACTTGGACTAGAGCTTTTGTATTGCACCAAAGTAAAAGACTCTGGAGTGGTGGGGAGGTTTCAGGTCCTGAAGCATGATGGCAGAGGAGGACCTAGTGGGGGCTGTACTGTTTTGTGGAAATGTTTTGCATGTATAAACTATTGTATTGTACTGTTGACTGTAAGCTATTAATCCCCCATTAAATAAAATTTAAAAAAAACACGTAATTGCCAAGTGATATAGTCCTCTACTGACTAGGATATGTTAAGATTTATATAAGACAATGATAAATAAGTATATATAAACCTCACAGTTAATAGTTAAAGAAAGTAACAAAAATTTGTGCACAAGTGACTAAAAATAAAACAGTGACCAGTGACATGAAAGATAGCATTTTAAATAATAAATGTTAATATATGCAACTAATTTCTGGAGTTAGGTGGTGGTTCACCAGGTAGAGTGCACACATTACTATTTTAAGGATTCATGTTCAAGATGTGTTCTCCACCTGCAGTGCTATAGCTTTCTGTCCTTTCTTTCTCTCACCCTTAAATTGCCTTCTCTCTCACTTTTCATTTAAGTGAAAAAAGGAAAGGAAAACAAATCCCCAGGATCAGGCACCAAGTCTCAGCGATAATCCAAGTGGCAAGATAAAGACAAAAGCTGAATTTCTGTTAATAGGTACTGAGTGGCATTCACTTGTAGAGTGCTACGGTTGGTTCTTCGGTGTGGTACCCAGTTCTATATGTAGCTTGAGGCACTCATTTCCTAATTGCTATGAATATAGGCTACTGCTAACTCACATCTCACTGCTAACTCACAGCTGATTCCTTCTCTGTGAATTGCCTTAGTTGAAGATAACTTTCTTGTTCATGTCTATAAGTCTTCCAACGGGTTAGCATAGTCAATGCTCCTCACAGTTATTGGTCCTCCTAGTCTCAAACTGGAATAACTGAAGAGTTAGCTCATATGTAAAGCTCCCAGTGAGATTAGTGAGGTGTTCACTGCGTTTATTATAGTTCAAATTTTCCCTCTAATCTTGCTTTCCTACTCATGTAGAAACTTTGTCAACAAGGGGATCCCACTTAATAATTTCATGTTTGTAACTCACTATCTCAGAGTTACTTTTGAAGGGATGATGCTGAGGAATTATTCTGATGCAGTCTCTGCCCCCAGGTTTTACCATGCCCAGTGAAATCCTAGCAGTGCCCCCCCTTCAACCAATCCTGCCCCCACACGTCACCACTGGTTGTTGCCCAATAAAAGCTCTCTCACTCGCCCCCCCCTTTCTCTCTTGTCTCTCTCTGGGCTCTTTCTCGGCTCTCTGTCTCTCTCTCTCTCTCTCTTTCTCTCTCTCTCTCTCAGCGCCCCTTCCTTCTTGCCCGGTGGTGAGGTAGTGGGGACGGCCATTGTCGGCTGACTCCACGTGGCCTGAGCCACCCCCCACCCCTGATCCTAAAATAAAGATTTGTGTACCCCATTTGCTCCGGACCTCTTATCCGTGGCGCAGCCCGACACCTGGCCACAGCCAACAAAGGGACTTGATCTAGGAATGGGACAGTCCCTTGGCATAGTTTTTGTATTAAAGACTTTGGTCTTTCCCACTCTTATGTTCCCTACCTGCAGATCTGCAGGTATCTGTATTTCTCTCTTCCTTCTATTTCTCCTCCTCTCACATTCTTTCTGTCCTATCCAATAAAATAGAGAAAAAAAAAAGATGAAAAAAAATTAAAAATCATAGTATCAGCACTGAGCCCGAATGATAACCCTATAGGAAAAACAAACAAACAACTACAACAACAAAACACCAAGACAGTGAACACAGTATAAATACCATCTCTGGAATCAGTTTCCAAAAGTTGCTTAGCAGCCTTTCTTATGTATTTGCTGTCTCTCTCAGTGTCAGTGGTAAAGGTCTGAATTTTGTAACTGCAACACCACTGTATCCACTGTGCCTGCCAGAATTCCCTTTGGTAGCTATTAACATCTATTTTACAAGACTTTCTCTTGTTGGGGGAATACTTGGCTAGAATAAACTATAGAAAATGAGTGGGGCAACACTAACTAGAGGCAAAGTTGAACAAGCATCAAATTTTTCCAAAATCATAAAGCTATGGCAAAGATGTTTCTCAGAAGCTTCTTTTACTTGTATCAGTGCTGTTTTTAATGCAGACTAAGGCCAAGACAAAAGAGAGTTTTGCTACTGCCCCTACTCACTAATTATGGCATGTGAAGTAATAAACACACAAAATAAAAACCCAGGTTCTGCTCTATCACAAGGCTGATATGTGGCTAATCAAGTTTAATGTGGATTTAAGCAAAAGTATATATAACCTGGTCAAAAATAACAAATGGGCATATATCAAGAATCAAACAGAAACCAGAGTTAAGAATAGGAAAGCTATCAGGGTAGGGGATGGGATACAGAGGTCTGGTGGTGGGAATTGTGCAAATTTTTACCCCTCTTATCTTATGGTTTTGTCAATGTTTCATTTTTATAAATAAAAAAGAAAAAAAGAAAACAAAGAAAAAAAGCATTTCTTGATTATCCTTTGTAGTATTATATTTTATGTCCATTAAAAAGTTTATATATCACTTCCTCTAGAAAGTTATATCCATCTCAGTTTTGTTCAGTAATTTACTTTTCACACCTCTCAAAGCACAAGATATTAAATGGTAGCTATTCTTTTTTTTTATGTGCTATAAACATAATATTCTGACCTTATCTATGGATCACAACAGAATAAGGTAATTTTTTACATCATACAATTAGAACAAACATGATATATATGATTATTTATTAGTTATTTTTTAAGAACAAGGACAAAGAGAAAGTTTAATTAGTATAATTAAATGTAGTGGCTGAAAGTAGTAGTTTGAAATATCTGCATGTCTAGTGTGATATGGCATGGTAGAAATCTAGTTATTGTTTTGATATTGCTTAGACTAGTGTGTGTGTGTGTGTGTGTGTGTGTGTGTGTGTGTGTGTGTTACTATGATTTTGAAGGGAGTTGTATCTACATTCATACTGATATAACATGATGAATTCTAATAGGTCAGTGAATACTCTTGGATTCCAGATGGAGAAAATTCATTTATAACAGAAAAATCTCTTATCTCTTATCTAGTTCCTAAAATCAGAAAGTCGAAAAAGAGAATGTTGTGCCTTGTAATAGCTGATAGAGACAGTGTTAAGTACGATGATATTAAGCTATAAATTACGTATAGCCAATGTATGTAAAATCAATTAAAAGCATCCCCAAAGTTAGTTGCATTTTTATTTTGCATAACTTTTGTTCCATCTTATATTCAATTGTTCACTTTCTTATTACTTTCAGTAAATTCTGAATTTTAGTCTGGAGCCTGTGTCCAGTTATTTTTTCGGAGAGTAAGAGTTTAAATTACAGTTCTGTAACAAGACACTGTGGAATACATTAATATAATATAGCAAGAATTAGTGTACTTTTCAATTGAATAAGAATATCTAATTTAGAAGCAAGAGTTTGGATTGCAGACTTTTAGAAATTTAATCCAGGTAGGAAAGCTAGAGAACAATATGTGTGGTTGCAGATACTCCACATAGTTTTTTTCATTTATTTCCATATTGAAATTACAGTGTCCTCCCCATCTGGAATACAATCTGCAATTGCTGAAATGAGATAGAAAAAGGAAGTATGTCATTATGTAAAATAAACCTTGAAGATTCTAAAATACCAGCTGTATTTTCATATATTCTAAAGAAGCTAGATTTCTCCTTCACTAATAAAAGAAGGTCAAATAAAAGCATCATCCTGTGGTGGTGTCTATACTTTTATATTGTGTTTTTTATCCTTATGTCTGGGATGTCCAGGCAGACAGAGGTTTTGACTGGAACCTAACAAAAGAAAAAGAGAGTGGGAAGCTCTAGCTACATTTTATAAGGAAACTACCAATGTAGGACAAATAGAATAAAACTATGTTTCTAGCGATACAAGTTTATTTGTATTGAACTTGCAATCTTGAGCCCACATGAAAATCACAGGAGGCCTAGTTGGTGGTGACCCAGTAGAGCACATACATTAATAGGAACAAGAACCTTGTTTTAAGCCGCATGTCCCCAACTGCAGAGGGAAAGTTTTGTGAGTGGTGAAGCAGTGCTGCAGGTCTCTTCTTCTCTCTCTCCATATCTCTATCTCTATCTACGTCTCTATCCACATCTACATCTATATCTATCTATAGCTATCTTCCTCTCTACCCTGTCCTCTCCTTCTCCATCCTCTCTGCTTCATGTGAAACTCTACATATATTTAATTATTTTGAATAAAACCATTAGAAAGTTTTAAATAAAGGATTGAAATTTCAAAGAAAAATAAACTGTAATTTAGTTGGTCAAAAATAAATATTTTTTATTTTTCATAATATACTTGGGGCAAGTTATAATAATAAAAATTCAATAATGTAGTTATTAAGAGCATGAACTCTGGACTAAATTGATTAAGTTTATATTTCAATGCACTATTTATTAAATAAGGCTCATAGCAAATTTAGCGTGGTGCCTGAGTCATAACTGCCACTCAGTGAATAGAAATGTTATTATTAAATGGTTGAATGAGGTTATAGGTCATGATAACATTTTAGTTTTTTTTTTCTTTCGGAGGATTCTTGACCTCTATGCAGAAAAATTCAAGAGTTAATTTGCAAAGAGTATTATGCAAAGGAAGTTCCTTGAATCAAGAGCAAGACAGGGAAGCAGAGAAGAGACTAGTGGCTTTTGAACAATAGAAATGAAACTATGCTAACTTGGTAACGCATAAAGCTTGCAGAGATAATCATTTCAAATGAATGCAAGTTGAAGAAATCTCATTAATAAGAAGAAAATTCACAAAAGTGATTTCAGTAGAGTTCTAGAAATAATGTGGGCAGGTGCCAGACAGTCATGCACCCAGCTTAGTGCTCATATTACTATGTGCAAGGATCTGGGTTCAAGCTTCCAGATCCTACCTGCAGCAGAGAAGCTTAATGTGTGGTGAAGCAGCACTCAAATTGTGTCTCTTTCTCTCTTCCCCTCTAGTTACCACTCTTACCTGAATTTTTCTTTGTCTTATCAAATAAAATAAAGAAGAAAAAGAAAGACTACCAGGGATCATGGATTCACTGTACAGGCAAGGAGTTCCAATGATAACCATGGTGGAAAACTAGCAATAAACAATGAGGAAATAGAAGTAGTTAAATATATTAGTAGTTGGGGATACAATCTGTAGGTAATGGTTGTGAAATGGTCAAGAAAGCTTATATTTTGGTTTCAGGTTCTATCTTATGACAAAGCATAGACAAAGCATTGGGGAAGAATTAAAGGTGATTGAGACTATAAACAAAAGATGACATCAATTGACGAAGCTAAGAATCAGAAGGTATGGGAATGAGATGAATTTAGAGGCAGGTAGAGAGTGAATTTAAAGAAAAATGGAGGAACACATACTTCTCTGAGGAGAGGGAGAGGGAGAGGGAGAGGGAGAGGGAGAGGGAGAGGGAGAGGGAGAGGGAGAGGGAGAGGGAGAGGGAGAGGGAGAGGGAGAGGGAGAGGGAGAGGGAGAGAGATTTAGAAAATAGGTACATTTTCCAAACAAATGTTGGTTCATATTCCTAGAGGGGTAAATGATAGTGGAAATAAACCAGAGGGTTCTGTACCCCTATTCCATTAGGATTCAAAGCACTTTTTAATAGGCATCTTGTTTTCATACCAGCAATGAGAGGGAGGTGAATCTCAAAAACAACAGTGGAAGCCGGGTACTGTTTCTCTTAACTGAAAGAATGAAAGAAGAAGAAGAAATAAATAAAAAAGGAAAGACATTTGGAAGTAGTAATACTTGTAAGGGTGACTTAGAAAGCAAGTGAAGGCAGGGTTGTCGAAAAAAATAAGGAAGGTGCCAGGTGGTAGCACACCTGGTTAAGTGTACACATTACAGTGTGCAAGGACCCAAGTTTAAGCTCTTGGTTCCCACCTATAGGGGAAAAGCTTCACAAACGGTGAAGCAGGGCTGCAGGTGTCTCTCTATGTCTCCCTCTCTACTTCCCTCTCCCCTCTCAATTTCTCTTGTCTCAACCCAAATAATAAATAAATAAAATATTTTTTAAATGGGGAAAATATCTATATATGTATATATAGATAGATAGTTATATTCAATATCAGTGACTGTGGCCGAACTACTGCCATTTCCAATGGAGGCGATGGGACACAACTCTGATGGTAGGAACTGTATAGAATTATACCCCTATTAGCTTACAATTTTGCAAATAATTATTAAATCACTAATTTAAAAGAAAGAAATGAAAATAGATGCATTTAGAATTAAAGGTAAAAAGTTAGTAGATGTTAAGAGTCAGAACTGATGACTTGGATATATTAAGACATAAAAGATAAAGTGAAAATGAAAGTGTAGTCCTATCTTGGTTGCTCAGGAACCTATCTAGAAGGGTCAAGCCAAGTACTTTTTTTCCATAGAAATCCCCGAGGATGAAGAAACCAGATAGGCACTGAAACTTCCTAGGAAGGCAGAAGTCATGGAGGAAGAATGGTGACTACAAATGAAAGGTCTCTGTGCAAGCCAACACTTCAAAGCCAGAAGAACATTTGAAGTGTCAAGAAAATTGTATGTAGTCTTTCTTTCTTTCCAGAAAGTTCCCTTCTAGGGGTGGGAGGGGTGAGTATATGCTACTAACTAAATATATTTACTCTTACTTCTTTTATTAAAAAATTTACTTAAGATGCTAGAAAATAAAAGAAACAAAATAGTATATGCATGTAGCTTAGCTAGATTAGGACTGCTTACTTTGCAGTTCAATGTAAATTCTAAGAATTCATGTATGTAAGTTCTTTCTGACTTGACCTTAATACTATTTGACTAAATGGAAAGCTAGTGTGATGAAAAAGAGTGACTTTACTTTTATACTTCATAAGTAGAAGCCAAGACTTGCAAATGACCATACGAGGTCCAGCTTTCAAAATGCTAAGACTAGTTGGATTTCAATAGGATTCTGACACATACTTGTAGAACAATTCTAATTCCATCCGGTTGCTCATTCCTTCCCTTTCATTATGCAGTGCTGACAGAGCAGCCACATTTCCCAAGAGTTTCTCTTTCCTTTAGTGCAGATGTTGCTCCAGTTGTGATAAAAAAAGAGTACTTCAGAATTACCCACTGTTTTCTTTTCATAATATGATTAATCCAAACTGAAGTCAAAGTTTGACTTGGTCTCTAAGACAGAGTCACGAATTGGCGTTGTCCCTTTGTACACAGAAAAACATTCTCAGAGACTGAAGGGAATACTCTTACAAATATTAGAAACTTTTCTACACTAAATGTTAAATGATACACATTTTTTATTAAAAATTTGGGGTCCAGGCAGTGGCACACCCAGTGAAGTGCACATAGTACTAAGCGAAAGGACAAGCCCCCAGGTACTGGTTCAAGGACCCAGTTCCCATTTAGAGAGGGGTTGCTTCACAAGCAGTGAAGCAGGTCTAAAGGTTTCTATCTCTTTCTCTCTATCTCTCCCTCCCCTCTCAATTTCCTTCTGTCCTACTCAATAAAAATGGAATAAATATGGCCACCAGGAGCATTGAATTCATAGTGCCAGCACTGAACTCCAGAGATATCCCTGGAGGCAATAAAAAAAAAAAAGATATTTTCATAATTTTGATACCTTTGGCATTCTCTTATCTTAGAGGAAATGCATTCTGTTTGATGTATGCATAACACAAATTTTGCTTTATGGACCATCTTCCTTCTCCAACTTAAACACAATTCTAATGTCTTTGAGATGAATATTCTTTCTATTTAGATAGAGGTGTTCATTTCTGGTACCTGGTTGAGTCATTCAGCTGTCTCTGATATTCTTCCAGGAAGTAGACTTTAGTTTTATATATAAAATGCTAAATGATGACTATCCATTAAGCTTTGGTATTTTAACATAATTGATCAACTAGATAAGAAATTGGTGGAGAGGAAGGGAAATTAAAGCACAGCAAATGTAGATCAAATGTCTACATGCTAAGATTTCACTCTGAGAATAATAAACATGAGCACTGAGTTGTCAAATGAGGTTAAAACACATAGGTACTAATTCTCTCAGTAGGCAGATCAGTGCCAAGTGAGACAAATTATTATTTTTATATAGTTTTTTAATATTTATTTATTTCCTTTTTGTTGCCATTATTGTTTTCTTTTATTGTTGTTGTAGTCATTGTTGGTTAGGACAGGAGAAATGGAGAGAGGAGGGAAAGACAGAGAGGAGGAGAGAAAGATAGACACCTGCAGACCTGCTTCACTGCTTGAACCTCCTGCAGGTGGGGAGCCAGGGCTTGAACCAGGAACCTTGCGCCTCTGGTCCTTGTACTTTGAAACACGTGCGCTAAAGCCGCTGCGCTACTGCCCGACTCCCAAGACAAATTATTATATAAAACTGTAACTGTTAAAGTTTTCTGATCCCAGGTTTCTTGTCATTTGTTGTTAGAAATTCTATTATTTTTTACCTATAGTCTTCATGTTTACAAAACATGTCTGGTTGAATGTTAACAGATGCCCAGTAAGTAAGGCTCCAAGCAAATCTGTAATTCTGGCTTCTTCTCTCCTGAAGACTTTGTGGTTTGTGCACAATAAAATGACCTGAATGTTTCTCGAGGCATCAGAGAATTGCACCTGACAACATTCAGACAAAGGCTGTTGTAATCAAGGTTGAATACATTCTTGATGTCTCCCATATCTTGAAAATAATTTTTTACTTTGGCCATTGCTCCTGAATAATTTATCTAAACACAGTTTTGGTTTTCCTATTCTATTTGGTGTGATATAATTTTTATTAATAAATACTCTGCCCCAAGTATGTTTTGTATATCCCAAGTATGCTTTGTATGTTAACTCTCTTTTCAGCCACAAGGTGCCAGATGCTAGCATGATGCTGGCCAGACTTCCCTGGACAGACGACCCAACCAATATGTCCTGGAACTCCGCTTCCCCAGAGCCCCATCCTACTAGGGAAAGAGAGAGGCAGGCTGGGAGTATGGATCAAACAGTCAACACCCATGTTCAGCGGGGAAGCAATTACAGAAGCCAGACCTTCTACCTTCTGCAACCCACAACGACCTTGGGTCCATGCTCCCAGAGGGATAGAGGATAGGAAAGCTATCAGGGGAGGTGATGGGATATAGAGATCTGGTGGTAGGAACTGTGTGGAGTTGTACCCCTCCTATCCTACGGTTTTGTTAGTATCTCCTTTTTTAAACAAAGAAAGAAAGAAAGAAAGAAAGAAAGAAAGAAAGAAAGAAAGGAAGGAAGGAAGAAAGAAAGAAAGAATGAATTTTTTTTTTTTACTTTGGCCACTGTTTCTGAATAATTTACCTAAACACAATTTTGATTTTTTTCTATTCTATTTGATGTGATGTAATTTTATTAATAAATACTCTGTCCCAAGTTCTGATCACTGGCACAGCTGATATTCTCCCATCTCCAGGTGTCTAGAGGGCTGTCCCTCCAGACTGTTTAGATAAGCTAGAAACTGACTGGAGTTATTTTCTCTCAACCATGAAATTCTTTGGATCTCAGGGTTCTGGCATCTGGCTAGGGTACTCCTACCCACAAATAAACCATAACTTTATCTTCTTATTTTATTTTTATTGAAAGGATTAATGGTTTATAGTAAATATAGTTATTGACACATGTATAAAATATCGCAGTTTTCTGCAAAAGACAGTCACTCCCAGTCTAGGTCCTCCTCCACCACCTTGCACCAGAATTCCAAAGCCCTGCCTCTACCCCAGAGTCATTTTATCTAGTAAAACTAGTCCAAGTTCTACTCTGTGTTTCCTTTTTTTTTCTTGTTTCTCAGCTTCTGTCTATGTATGAGATAATCCTACATTTATTCTTCTCTTCCTAGCTTATCTCATTTAACATAATTCCATCAAGCTCCATCAAGATGAGGTGAAAAGGTAAAACAATCATTTTTGATAGCTGAGTAGTATTCCATTTTGTACATATGCCACTGCTTTCTTAACCACTCATCTATTGTCAACATCTGGGTTGCTTCCAGGTTTTTGCTATTACAAATTGTGCTGCTTTGAGCATAGGTATACACAGATCTTTTTGGATGGCTGTGTTTGTTTCCTTAGGGTACATTCACAGAAGAGGAATTGCTAGGTTATAAGGTAGGTCCATTTTTAGTCTTCTGAGAGTTCTCCAGACTGCTCTCCACAAGTGCTAAAACAATTAACGTTCCCACCAACAGTGCAGAAGAGTTTATTTTTTTATTGAGGGGGTGAATGGTTTGTGGTGTATTCACTGACATATGCATTCAGTTTTATTATGCATGACAACCCCCAAGTTCTCTTCTACTCCTTTATCTCCCTCCATTCCCAGAGTCTTTCGCTTTTATGCAGTACATCATGTTCAGTTCACGTTTTATTTTGTGTTCTCCCATCCTTTCCCCATATATTAAGTCCTGCTTATAAGAGAGATCAGTTATCAAGGACCTTTCCAAGAATGAAAGTTCAGGACCAGATTGTTTTACAAATGAATTTTACAAAACCTTCAAGGAAGAGTTAAAACCTGTACTTTTTTAATTGATTAATTGTGATCGGCAACTCTATTGGATAATAGGGGCACAATTCCACATAATTCCCACTACCAGAGTTATGCATTCCATGCCCTTCATTGGAAGATTTCCTATTCTTTATCCTTTGGGGAGTATGGACCTGGGATCATTATAAGGTGCACATGTGGGAAAGGTCTGTCTTCTATAATTGCTTCTCTGCTGGACATGGGCATTGGCAATACCTATACTTTTTAAGCTCTTCCAAAAGATTGAAGACACAGGAGGACTTCCTTCTAGCTTCCGTGAAGCAAACATAACCCTTATACCAAAAACAGAGAGACATAACAACAGGAGATAAGTACAGACCAATCTCTGATGAACATAGATGCTAAAATGTTGAACAAAATTTTGGCCAACCTCATACAACAGTATATTCAAAAGATTGCACATCACAAGCAGGGATACAAACTGGTTCCATGTATGAAAATAAATAAATGTGATTCACCACATCAATAAAAGAAAAACAAAAACCACATGATTATCTCAAGAGACACAGAGAAAGCCTTTGATAAAACCCAATATCCATTAATGATCAAATCACTACAAAATGCAAGTAGATAGAAAATTCCTTGTATTTTTTGTTCCCTCCAAAGTTATCACTGGGGCTCAGTGCCAGTACTATGAATCCACTGCTGCTAGAAGCCATGATTTTATAAATATATTGTATAGAAGAGGGAGAAATTGAGAGGGGAGAGAGAAATAGAACGATAGACACTTGCAGACCTGCTTTACCACTTGTGAAGCAAATCCCCTGCAGGTGGGGGTCTCTAACCAGGATTCTTGGGCAGTCTTTGCACTTCGTACTCTGTGCGTTTAACCTGGTGCACTACCACCTGGTCCTCTGGAAAATTTGTAAACTTAATAGAGTTCATATACAGCAAACCCACAGCCAACATCATACTCAATGGTGAGAAACTGGAAGCCTTCCTATTTAGTTCACATACTAGACTTTGATGAGGTAACTATCACCATTACTATTTCAACATAGTGATGGAAGTTCTTGCCATAGAAATTAGTCAAGAAAAAGGAATAAAAAGAATACAGATTGGAAGGGAAGATGTCAAACTGCCACTATTTGCAGATAATATGATAGTCTACATAGAAAATCCTAAAGAATCCAGCAATAAAGCTTCTGGAGATTACTAAACAATATAGTAAGGTATCAGGGTACAGAATTAATATACAAAAGTTGGTGGAGGGGCTTTCCAAAGGCATGGCTATGGAGTAACATCAAAGTCACTTTGCTGTCCCCAATCAACTACGAAAAGCAATGAAAATCACTTGAAAATTCAACAAAATATGACCATGTTTGTGTTGAAACTCATCAAGCCACAGGTGAGTACAGACATGCTTGGTCCTTGGACAAAAATGGGGTAAGGGAGAGAGCCTGGGACTGAAAAGTCATACTCAGGGATGGCTGGTACCAGACTGGGAGTTTGGCAGCTGAAGCACACCACTTCCAGTTCTGAGTTAAAAAAAAAAACAAACTGTTAAAGAAGGAAGGAAGGAAGGAAGGAAGGAAGGAAAGAAGGAATAAAGAAAGACAATCACCTAAGCAGTAGCTGAGTACTGACACCTATAACTTGTGGATAGAAAAAGGGGTGAGGGAGCAATTCTCATTACCAAGATTAAAAAAAAGAAATTAAAAATTACTTGGAGAACAATGAAAATGAAGGGGCCAACTACCAGACCCTGTGGGATGCTGTGAAAGCTATCCTAAGAAGGAAGTTTATAGCAGTACAGGCCCATATTAACAAACAGCAAAGATCTCAAGTAAGCTACCTAACATCACACCTGAGACAAGAAAAGGAGCAACAAAGAAACCTAATAGTCAGCAGAAGGAAGGAAACAGTCAAAATCAGAGCAGAAATTAGTAAATTAGAATCCAGAAAAATGATCCAAAAAATTAATGAAATTAAGAACTGGTTCTTTGAAAAGATAAATAAAATAGATAAAACACTGGCTAGACTCACAAAAAGAAAAGGGAGAGAGCAAGGATAAAAATAATCAGATACAAGAGGTATACTATTACTACTGAAGACAGGGAGATACAAATAATCATACATGAATATTATGATTATCCCTAAGGAAATAAATTAGACAACCTAAAAGAAATGGATGCATGTCTAGAATCATATCACCTGCCAAGCCTACCCCAAGAGGCAGTAGATAGCTTAAACAAGCCAGTCACTAGTTTAGAAATAAACCAGTAATCAAAAATTTTCCCAAGAATAAATAAATAAAATATTTACCCAAAATAAAAACTTTCCCAGGCCCAGAGAGTTGTCTCTTAGTCTCTCTTTCTCTTTCTCTCCCTTCCCTACAAATTTCTTTCTCTCCTATCAAGTAAAATAAATAAAACTTAAACTTTAAAAGCTGTTCATTTGCTCAAAGTATTATTTTTTTATATTTTTCTTTTTAATTATTAGTTATGGATTTTCTACTCTATTATGTAAATAGGAGGCAATTTGAAGGTGGGGATAGATAGCATAATGGTTATGCAAGAGACTCTCATGCCTGAGGCTCCGAAGTCCCAGGTTCAGTCCGCAAAACACTGTAAGCCAGAGTTGAACAGTGATCTGGTAAAAAAAAAAAAAAAAAAAAAAGAGGCAATTTGAGATTCTAAATTATAACTGTAAAAAATTTACCCAATTATTTTTATTTTCTTGAAAATTTTATTTGATAAGAGTTCTTTATTTATTTATTTCATAAGTGACAGAGAAGAGAAGGGGACTAAATCACTGCTTGATGTTGAAATATTATGTTCCCAACTGGTGCTATCTTTCCAGTCCACATTCAATAACTGTCCTGTAAACTATTAACCTCCCCCAGTAATGGGTGGGGGGATAATAAATTAGTTGTCATGAAAATAAAAAATGGATATAAAGGTATGTAGTTTGACATATATCATATTTGTTTCTTTAAGTTCACCACGTTTTAACTCCTAAGAGTAAAGCAGCAGAATCAGAGTTTAGTGGCATCTTTCATATAAAAAACAAGTGTGGTTAAGTTGTGCAGACACCATGCCTAATAGATAACTCTGGTGGTGAAAACAAACAAAACAAAAAAAAAACCCTATCTCAGAAAAAAATACCAATTCCTTAATTCCTTTTCTTTTACCACAAAACGGTCTGTCTCTCTGTGTGTGTTTTTAATATAGATACCAGTTGTGACATAATATCTGTTTTCTTTTATATTCTTTTAACTGAATGAGATATAGCCAGATGAATAATCTGGCATCTGTTTTCTGGATTTGTCTATGATGTTTGTTATAAACTACTGAGCTCATTTAACTCTCTCTTTCACTTCAATTTCAATTTCTGTTTTCTTTGCCACTAGGGTTATCACTGTGGCTCGTTGCCAGCACTACAAATCCACTACCCCCTTCAGCCACCCAGGGGCTCGAACCCTGGCCCTTGTATATAGTAATATGTGTGTTTAACCGAGTGCACCGTGGCCCAGTCCCCCTTGAACTTCTAACTGAAAGGCAGACGCATACATTTGCATCAGGTATTACTGCATATAGTAAAAAGAATATACATAAGCACCATTATTTTTTTATTATACTCCTAGCAGCAATTATTCAGGAACAGGTTGTGATTATTCCAGAAGCATTAATCCTTCCTTTGGGATAGATATGCAAGACTAGTGCAAGTTGAATGTAGATTCACAGGGGTAAAGAAAGAATATCATAGTCCCATGATTGTGTCAATTTATAGAGTAAAATCTTTTTAATTTATCTAGAAATTCATACAGATTTAAAGTAGTTTTAGAGTTGTTATTTTATTTTTCATGATAACTATAGGATTAATAAACATTAGACTAAGTGGGTCTCCCCATCTCAAAGCCTGTATTTCTCCTCATAATATCAGTATTCTTTCATGTATAGAACCATAGTATTTCCTTGGAAGTTCGCCTGCTAATTCATTGAGCTACAGCTAGGATTCATCCTTAGCCCTTCACTCCTGGTATTTACATTTTAGACTCCTTCATGTGATTATTTACTGTTCTGTCTCTTCAATCTCTCTCCTTTGATTGTTTGCTTCTTCTTTTAACATACATGATATTGGTGGGAGTTGTTATTTGCACTGTAATCTTTCTGGGTTTAGATGCATTTATTTTATCTCTAGAATGTTTCTTTCCCTTACTGCTCTGAAACTTTTATCCACACCTTTTCTGCTTTACTTTGTGTTGTATATTTGATCTCCTCAAACTACATTTCTGGATAGTTTTATCTAGCAAATAGTAAGTGTTGCTTACAAATTGGAAATGATGAGATGCAACTCAGGGAGTTTCTTCTGTTTCTGCTTTGGGAAACAGTTCCAAGACACTATATCCAACTCTAAATTTTAGGTGTGATTACTGGTTATGTAGGCTCTTATCCTGTGGTATCTCTGGTCCCTTTATGGTCTCAACTTTAGGACTTTTACTCTGTCTTTGCTATTGTGAATCTGTGAGCTGTTTCACTGATCACTCATTTACTTTTTCAGCTTTCCGATACATTTACAATTCTGTTGCCGGTTTAAATTTCTTTACACTGCACTACCTGGCATGAGTTGTGATTTTCTGATTGGTGCCATATTAGTAGATCTTTTTCTACCACAGTATATCACCCATCTGAATTTGGATTGAATAAGAATCTTATGATAGTTTAAAAATAAAGTGTTTTTTTTAATTCAGTCTTGATTCTTCATTCTGTCCCTATCTATTAATGAATTATTGCTTGCTAGTAAAATAGATATTTTCCAGCTTTAATAGTAAACAAATAGATCTTTTAAATATTTATTTCCATAGTTGTTGTCAATTTATTATTGAATCAATTTTTATATCTTTTTTTAAATTTTTAATATTTATTTATTTATTTTTCCCTTTTTGTTGCCCTTGTTTTTCATTGTCGTTGTGGTTATCATTGTCATTGTGGTTATCATTGTCGTTGTTGGATAGGACAGACAGAAATGGAGAGAGGAGGGGAAGACAGAGAGGGGGAGAGAAAGATAGACACTAGCAGACCTGCTTCACCGCCTGTGAAGCCGGGTGGGGAGCCGGGGCTCCAACGGGGATCCTTATGCCGGTCCTTGTGCTTTGCGCCACGTGCGCTTAACCAGCTGCACTACCGCCGGACTCCCTTTTATATCTTTTTTACATTTAATTATTCCCTTTTGTTGCCCTTGTTGTTCTATTATTGTAGTTATTATTATTGTTGTTATTGATGTCACCATTGTTGGATAGGAGAGAGAGAAAAGGAGAGAGGAGAGGAAGACAGAGGGGGAAAGAAAGATTGACACCTGCAGACCTGCTTCACTGCTTGTGAAGCGATTCCCCTGCAGGTGGGTGCCGCCCTAGTGTGGGGTGCCTCTTCTCTGATGTGGACACTCTGGGTTGGAGAGAAAGTGACCAGAGGCAGCTGGGGCTGCTACTCACTCAGCAACGCAAGAGAGATGACCCAGGAACAGAGCTGGTGATGGTGAGGCAATTCAAATCTTTATTCATCTGAGCACCCAAGCTCTTAAAAGTTGGAAAACAAAAGTGGCAAGTTGGAAACGGAAGTGGCTTGACAATACTATACATGGTTAGGAAAGGGGCAGAGAAAGGTTAAAGGGGGCTGGGAAAGGTAGGAACTTCCTTAGCAACTGTTGTGAGAGGTTAACTGGTAGGATTAATAATACCCACAGGTAGGGAGGGTCTTTAGGGTAGAAAAAGAATATATCAAATGAGCAGAATGAGTGGGGAAATAGGGAGGAGACCTTAAGTCATTTGTTAGACAAAGCAGAACATTGAAATGTAGATAATAAGAGAGAGGGCCATTGTATCAAGGAATGCACAGTGAAGCAGGGGAGCTGGCTTAATGCTTTAAGGAATGCCAAGTCCCTGGAGGCAGAAAAATGCAGGGTCTCTGGAAACGGAGTAAAGTAACAGGGAGACAGAAAACTGAGATCCATTCCTCTCCCAAGCTCAACCTCAGAAAGAGAGAGTCTGACAGGGAGATTCTTTTCCTCAGTTCCCCATTTTCAATGGGAAAAACCTCACTACACTCAACCTGGTTCTCACAGTATTCCCAGTAGGTGGGGAGCTGGGAGCTCCAACTGGGATCCTTACACCTGTCCTTGCACTTTGCGCCATACCTGCTGCACTACCACCCGACTCTCAAATCAATTTCTTTTTAAAAATATTTATTTATTTTTTAAACTTTATTTTATTTGATAGGACAGAGAGTAACTGAGGGCCAAGGGAAGGGGAGAAGAAGAGAGAGAAAGAGAGAGAGACAGAGAGAAGGAAAGAGACAGAGAACCTGTAGTACTGCTTCACCACTCAGGAAATAGATTTCTGTTTAAAATGGAAAATACAACTTCATCTGCTTCAATAACTTTCTCTGTAAAACTGTTAGCTACAGTTGTCAATGAACATTCAGGAATTTAAGCTTTGGATTTCTGCTAAGAGGGTGAACTTTATTAACTTCTTTGACTTTTGTAAGGAAAGGTACTACTTCCAGGAAATGATTTTCAACTCAGCATATTTGCAAACACATGCACATTATACCCCACACCACACACTATCCCACACTACACACAACACATTTATAGTTTTATCTTTTTGCATTTTTAATAATTCTAACTATTTAGTGTTTGAATTTTCATGTCTAGGTATGTGGGTTATAGAACCAGATTCAGTCTTGTCTTTTCTTAATTCTTTTGCTAATAAATAATAAACTTGAAGCTTTTAATCACATTTGAGTATATGAATGGCAACATTTCTGTAATACTTTGTGTATAGTAAGTGCACAATAATTGCAAGTTGAGTTAAAATAAGCATAAAATTGGGGGCTGGGGAGACAGCATAATGGTTGTGCAAAAGTCTTTCATGTCTGAGGCACCAGGGCCCTGGTTCAACCCTTAGCACAACCATAAGCCAGAGCTGAACAGTGCTCTGGTGTTTCTCTCTGTATCTTTCTCTCTGAATTTTTCTCTAAAATAAAATATAATACAATATTTTTAATACATTTAAAGACACATAAAATTACACAAATGCAAAACTTTGAAAATCAAAAGCAATTTATTGTCACTTTTGAATATTTTAATTAATACTTATTTTAATTATTCTTCAGTATGTAATGCTATTAGGGTTCTAAGAATAACAAATGCTTTTACAACATTACTCTGAAAAAATATATCTATAGTCCAGATTCCACAGGATTATTATGGAAATACCACCTAATCAAAACTTGAAAGATCAATTTAGTTGTTATGACTAAATTTTATTAGTTTTTAAGACTCTTGTATTTTTCATATATTTATCTTAAATATTTTGTCACCAAGATTTTTTTTTCAATATTGCTTATACCACAGAGTTATTGTTGGGACTTTGTTTCTGAATAATTTTATTGATCTCAGTTGCCATTATTCTTTTTCTATTTCTTTATTGGGGATTAATGGCTTACAGTCAACAGTAAATGACAATAGTTTGTACATGCATAGCATTTCCACATAACAATACAACCCCCACTAGGTCCTCCTCTACCATCATTTTCCAGGACCTGAACCCTCCCCCTCACCTACCTCAGAGTTTTTTACTTTGGTGCAATACACCAACTCCAGTCCAAGTTCTGCTTAGTGTTTTCCCCTCTGATCTTGTTTTACAACTTCTCTATGAATGAGATCATTCCATATTCATCATTTTTATTCTGACTTAACTCACTTAACATGGTTTCTTCAAGCTCTAAGATGGAGTAAAGAAGGTGAATTCACCATTTTTAATAGCTGAGTAATATTCCATAGTGTGTATAGACCACTTAGCCTCTTACTCAACCTGCTATTGGATGCCTGGGTTGCTTCCAGGTTTTGGCTGTAACAATTTGTGCTGCTATAAACATAGATATACACAAATCTTTTTGGATGGGTGTATTTGGTCCTTTCCTCTAGATACAGTAAGAGAGGTAGAGGGAGAAAGAGACATAAATAGAAAGATACCACAGCAGTGTTCTACCATGCATGAAACATACTCCCTTTAGGTGCTCTAACTTGGTGGCCAGAGGCTCAAAACTAAGTCACGGTGCATAATAAGTTATATGAGATGAAGAACCTGCTAGTCCCTAAAAAAACTTTGTAAATTCTAATGAATTAGATAATTAGTAGAAACAGAATCTTATCTGTTTTGAATCATTGTGATTGTAAGAACATAATTTGTGGAGAATTGAAAAACACTGTACTTTACTTATTTTGTCTTCAGGGTTATCGCTGGAGTTCAGTGCCTGCACTATGAATCTGCTGCTCCTGTGGCCATTTTTTAAAATTATTTTTTGGATAGTATGGGGAGGAATTGAGAGAGGAGGGGGAAATAGAGAGAGGGGAGAAAGATAGATACCTGCAGACCTGCTTTACTTCTTGTGAAGTGACCCTCCCACATGTAGGGAGCTTGGGGCTCGAACAAGGATCCTTGCACTGGTCTTTGTGCTTCATATTATGTGTGCTTACCCCCTAAAACACTTTAATACAAAGCATTATAAATGTTATACCTAATAATATTGTATTTTACAACAGTTTTTTGCTATCTTCTTACCTAGATGGCTCATAAAATTATCCTTATCCATAAAGCATGAGTAATCTTGTTATTTTTATCTTATTTGTTATTAATAGTATATTATAACATTGTAAGATAAGAATGTATAGTGCCAAACCACACCACACTCACCACCAAAGTTCTATATCCCTACACTCACACCTCTCAAAAATAATCATCATAGGTCTTACAAGTCTTACAAGTCCAGAAACAGACTTACTTCTGCTTTTTATTTTATTTATTTATGTATTGCAAGTTCATGTGAATCAGATCTCTAGATTCCATATATGTGTGAAACAATTTGATAGTTGCCTGTCATCTCTTTATCTATTTCACTAAGTATAACTGTCTTCATAGTTGTCCATTTTGTCTTAAAGGATACAATATCATTTTTTTAGATTGCAGAGTAATATAACATGGAATATATATATCCCATAGCATCTTTAACCAGTAATCTGTTGATGGGCACTTAGACTGCTTCCACTCTTTGACAATTGTGAATAATGCAGCTGTGAACATAGGGGTGCATATGTCTCTTCTAATTTGTGTTTGAGTGTCTGTTGGATAAATGCCTAAGAGTGGTATTGCTGTATCATATGCTAGTTATTTTTACTTATTTTTCTTGTTCCTGGTTTCTGACAGTTTTACAGTGATGTCTTTTCATATATGTGTCATTTTGAGATCATGAATTTTAGGAGTGAGTTTGCCTTCTTGTATTTCTATATTTTGAACATTGCTTAGGTATGTCAAATTTTCTGCTAAAATTTCTTTGAAAATGTTCCCTGTTGCTCTTTCCCTCGCTTCTTCCTCTAGGATTCAAATAACTTGGATGTTCATCTTTCTGATGGAGTTTGCTATTTATTAGAGAAATTCTTCATTTTTTCTAAACCTTTCCAAATGTTTTAAATTCACAGAGTGTCAAGCAAATGTGATAACCACTACACTATGGAAACCTGACAGGCATGATAGGCGTAGACCTCGAATAAATTCCTCTCCCCATTGTTACCGGTCATCTCTATAAGGAACAACAAAATACACCCCCCTTGTGTGCCCCCCATAGGACCTTGCCCTCAACATGGATCAAAAACAGTAGAGAATGTTCCATCCTCTGAAGGGAGGTTGGACAACATACTCTATGCTACACCTGAGGAAGACAGGTTGATATTGAGGCAGCTTAGAATGTTCCTACTCATGACCACAGAATGCGAGCTCATAGATATCTACAGGGATGAAGATGTCACAGAGGCTTCTAAGCTTAATATGGACCCCAGATCACATCAAATCACTGGAGATTACATTCAACAATATTTATACACCTTTCCCATATTTGGGAGCTACTCTCTTCCCTGATCCAGCTTTCTGTCCCTTTTCCAGCCATGACATCACTTGGATTCATCTGCATATCAGGTTTCAGGCTCAAGGAAAGAAAAAAAAAAACTAGTATAGCCACAGGCCCTTTGGAATATAACTAAAATATACCTACTAGCTATCTACAAAATGGAGGACCCTTCCCAACTCTTTATTTGCACTATTCCAGCCTTTAGGTTCATTATTAGTCAACAATTTGTTTGGATTTATACATTAACTCTCTTTTCAGCCACCAGGTTCCGCATGCCAGCATGATGCCAACCAGACTTCCCTGGACAGACAACCCCTCCAATGTGTCCTGGAGCTCTGCTTTTTAGAGACCCACCATACTAGGGAAAGAGAGAGACAGGGTGGGAGTATGGATCAACCAGTAAATACCCATGTTAAGTGGGGAAGCAATTACAGAAGGCAGACCTTCAACCTTCTGCATCCCACAATGACCTTGGGTCCATATTCCCAGAAGGTTAAAGAATAGGAAAACTAAAAGGGAGGGGATGGGATATGGAGTCCTTGTGGTGGGAATTATGTGGAGTTGTACTCCTCTTATCCTATGGTTTTGTCAATGTTTCCTTTTTATAAATAAAATAAAATAAAGAGGAAAAATAAAAAGAAAGAGAAAATTCCAGTTAGCTAATTGATTCTCATGAAAACCTTTATAAAATTTTGCTGAACTATTGTACTTAAACTACAATATGAATTCAAGTTAATTTTATGAAAATTGAACTACAAATCATTTATTGGTTACAATTAGATTCAGCAAGAAAACTTTATCTCATTGATGACAATTATGTACTCCTCATATGAATACTGACTGATAAAATGTTTTGGAACCTTATGTGCTCATCAATGGCAGGCATGGGTTCTTTGATGAACTGGACAATAACTTTGAAAGATGGAAAAACATTGCCTCTAATGTATGTGCGTTCACAATAAAATGACTACAAATAGAGAAAAAAATAAAATTCACAGAGTGTGTTGGTTGTGTCTTCTAGCTTTGATATTGTATCTCCACCTGAGTAAGTCTACTTCTGAGGCCTCTTTTTTTTTTTTTTAGGTGTCTATCTTTCTTTTTTTTTTTTTATTTAAGAAAGGATAAATTAACAAAACCATAGGGTAGGAGGGGTACAACTCCACACAATTCCTACCACCCAATCTCCATATCCCACCCACTCCCCTGTTGGCTTTCCCACTCTCTATCCCTCTGGGAGCATGGACCCAGGGTCATTGTGGGTTGTAGAAGGTGGAATGTCTGGTTTCTGTAATTGCTTCCCCGCTAAACATGGGCATTGACTGGTCCATCCATACTCCCAGTCTGCCTCTCTCTTTTCTAGTATGGTGGGTCTCTGGGGAAGCTGATCTCCAGGACACATTGGTGGAGTCTTCAGTCCAGGGAAGCCTGGCCGGCATCCTGATGACATCTGGAACCTGATGACTGAAAAGAGAGTTAAAATACAAAGCCAAACAAATTGTTGAGCAATCATGGACCCTAAGCTTGGAATAGTGGAGAGGAAGTGTTAGGAGGATACTCACTGCAAACTCTAGTGTACTTCTGCTTTCGGTTATATATTTTGCACTAGTTTATGGATACATGTGAACATATGCTCTCTCTCACAGAAACTGGTGTATATCTAGGTTTTGGGACTTTGTTAGAAAATGAACCACCTGAGATGGAATTAGAGTATACTATGAAAGGAAAGGTCTCACCCGAGTAATGAAGCTGAAGGGTTGTCATTCCACACGTGAAGTCTCTGGACACAGTCTGAAGTGAAGCATGTTGAGGTGGCAATCGTTGCGTTGATTAGGTTGTGATCGGCAGATGCAATATTATTTGTTATGGATTGGGAGAGGCATACAGGAAAGTGGGCCCTATCCAAGGGTTCCAGGACTGGGGGAAGTAGAGGCTCTATAGTGGAGATGTGAGGTTCCTGCTTTCTTAGGGTTCCAAAAGACAATCGACAGTTAATGTTATCATCACATTATTTGGTAATTGGGTTAACTTTGAAAAGTCCTTTTGTTAGGGTTTGCTGTACAGTACCCAGTATCTTGTATATAGCTGTGATATTGGTTGCTTCTGATCTACTTGGTATAGGCTTTTGAGAGAGTCCGCCTATCAAATACACAGCCTATATATTAAAAAGATTCAGTCTGTGTTTTAAAAAACTTCAAGATATACAATTAATTTTCCCCTCTCATATTAATTAACTAATGATTTATATGGCTACATTTTACTAGAAGTGTACATAAACACCATTTCCACCACCAAAAGACTATGACCCATCCCTCCCACCCACTCCCACCCCCCACTGGCCCAGGAAGCTGCATGTCTACCCCTCACCACAGGGTTTTTACTTTGGTGCCCTACTTACAATTTGGTCAGGTCCTCCTTTTAGTTTCCCTTTCAGATCATCTTCCTCAACTTCTGTTGATGAGTGGGATCATCCCATACTCATCTTTATCTTTCTGACTTAGCTCACTTAACATAATTGTTTCTAGCTCTGTCCAAGATGGGTCAGAGAAGGTGGGTTCATTGTTCTTGATAGCTGCATAGAATTCCACTGTGTATATATACCACAGCTTTCTCAGCCACTCATCTGTTGTTGGGCACCTGGGTTGCTTCCAGATTTTAGCTGTTATGAATTGTGCTGCTATGAACATAGGAGTACACACCTCTTTTTGGTTGGGTGTTATGGAGTCCTTGGGGTATATCCCCAGGAGAGGAATTACTGGATCATATGGAAGGTCCATGTCTAGCCTTCTGAGAGTTTTCCAGACTGCTCTCCACAGAGGCTGTACCAATTTACATTCCCACCAGCAATGTAAAAGGGTTCCTCTGTCCCCACATCCTCTCCAGCATTTGTTGCTGCTGTCCTTTTTGATGTATGCCATTCTTACAGGAGTGAAGTGGTATCTTAGTGTTGTCTTAATTTTCATTTCTCTGACAATCAGTGACCTAGAGCACTTTTTCATGTTTGTTAGCCTTTTGGATCTCCTCTGTAGTGCATGTTTTTTTCATATCCTCTCCCCATTTTTGGATGGGGTCATTTGCTTTTTTGGTGCTAAGTTTGCTGAGCTCTTTATATATTTTGGTGATTAGTTTCTTGTCTGATGTATGGCATATAAAGATCTTCTCCCATTCTGTGAGGGGTCTCTCTGTTTGTTTAATAGTTTCTTTGGATGTACAGAAGCTTTTCAATTTGATGTAGTCCCATTGGTTTGTTTCTGCTTTAGTCTTCATTACAATTGGGTTTGATTCATCAAAGATGTCCTTGAGGTGTAGGTGGGAAAGTGTTTTACCAATGTTTTCCTCTAAGTATTTGATTGTTTCTGGTCTGAAATCTAGGTCTTTGATCCATTTGGAGTTGATTTTTGTTTCTGGTGAGATAAAGTGGTTCAATTTCATTTTTTTGCATGTTACAACCCAGTTTTCCCAGCACCATTTATTGAAGAGAGCCTCCTTCTTCCATTTAATCCTTTGGGCCCCCTTATCAAAGGTTATATGTCCATAGGTGTGGGGATTTATTTCTGGGGTTTCAATTCTGTCCCACTGGTCTCTGTGCCTATTTTTGTTCCAGTACCATGCTGTTTTGATTATGATGGCTTTATAATATAATTTAAGGTCTGGGAGTGTGATGGTGAGGCCTATTTTTAAAAAATATTTATTTATTCCCTTTTGTTGCCCTAGTTATTTTTATTGTTGTAGTTATCATTGTTGTCATCGTTGTTGTTGGGTAGGCCAAACAGAAATGGAGTAGGAGGGGAATACAGAGAGGAGGAGAGAAAGATAGACACCTGCAGACCTGCTTTACCACCTATGAAGCAACTCTCTTGTAGGTGAGGAGCTGTGGGCTCCAACTAGGATCCTTATGCCGGTCCTTGAGCTTTGTGCCATGTGTGCTTAACCAGCTGTGCTACTGCCTGACTCCCCTTCTGAGGCCTCTTACCACACCCTAACCTGAATCCAAAGTTTCCTTTAGACCCTGCAGTTCTGTTTGGGGTATTTTTTCTGTACTTTGTAATTCTTACTTAAAATGATCAGCTTTCTGTTCCTTTTCCAGCCATGACATCATCTCCCCAGACAATAACTTACATCTGCCTGCATATCAGATTTCAGGCTCAGGGAAAAAACAAAACAAAACTAGCATAGCCACAGGCCCTTTGGAATATAACTAAAATATACCTACTAGCTATTTACAAAATGGAGGACCCCTGCCCCAACTCTTCATCTGCACTATTCCAGCCTTTAGGTTCATGACTATTCAACAATTTGTTTGGCTTTTGTATGTTAACTCTCTTTTCAACCACCAGGATCCAGATACTAGCAGGATGCCAACCAGACTTCCCTGGACAGACAACCCCACCAGTGTGTTCTGGAGCTCCCCTGCCCTAGAGCTCCACCTTACTAGGGAAAGAGAGAGGCAGGCTGAGAGTATGGATGGACCAGTCAATGCCCATGTTCAGCAGGGAAGCAACTACAGAAGCCAGACCTTCCACCTTCTGCATGCCACAATGACCTTGGGTCCATACTCCCAGAGGGATAAAGAATAGGAAAGCTATAAGGGAGGGGATGGGATACAGAGATCTGGTAATACGACTTGTGTGGAATTGTACCCCTCTTATCTTATGGTTTTGTCAATGTTTCCTTTTCATAAATAAATAAATAAATAATCACCAGGTTCTTGAATCTTAAGCTTAATTTCTTTAATTAATTTCATGAGTTTCTGAATTCTGTCATTTTTTTCTACATCAGTGTCTTTTGGTCATTTGGAGTTTCTGTCATTGCTATCTATGTATTTCTTAGTGCTGCATTTTAGCATGGCTTTTGTTGCTGTGCCAGCAGAAGGCACTATAGTTATGGTGTTCAATTTCTCTGCTTATGTCTTTGTGAGGCAGGGGAGATTTTATCCTGTGTCACCAGATCGGTTTAGTGTCTTTTATGCCTATGTGAGGTCTCCCTGCTTTTGCTCTAGCCTGTGTGTGTGTGTGTGTGTGTGTGTGTGTGTGTGTGTGTGTGTGTGTGTGTATGTGTGTGTGTATGTGTGTGTAGGGGGTTACAGCCTTGGAGGATTTCTTTTTCTTAGAAGTCAATGAAAAAATCAATAGTCATGGCCCACAAAATCCTCTGTCTTCCTTCTTTTGACTATGTGATTTGTTTCCTAAGTCCCAAAATGGGACCTGCTGCCACTGAGCACAGCTTCTTAATATTTGATACCTTTTCCTTTACTCCTGATCAGGCTTCCCTGTACACACTTATGGCTGTGAATTACTTAAGAAGTCACAATTGTGGGGAAGGGAGATTTTGTTTTTCTTATTATTGATTTAATAATGGTTGACAAGACTGTAGGATCAGAGGGGTATAATTCCACAGAATTCCTACCACCAGAGTTCTGCCTCTTATCCACTCCATTGAAAGCTTCCCTATTCTTTATCCCTCCGGGAGTATGGACACAGGATCATTATGGGATGCAGAAGGTGGAAGGTCTGACTTTGGTAATTGTTTTCCTGCTGGACATGAGCATTGGGAAGTAAATCCATACTCCCAGCCTGTTTCTCTCTTTCCCTAGTAGAGCAGGGCTCTGGAGAGGTGAAGTTCCAGGACACATTTGTAAGGCTGTATGCCCAGGGTGAAGTCAGCTTGGCACCATGGTAGCATCTGTAACTTCATGGCTGAAAAAGCATTAAGACATAAAACAGAACAAAATTGTTTAATAATCAGGCATGTAAAGGTAAGAATACAGCAGATGAGACTTGGGGCCTCCATTATGGAAAAAGCCAAGGAGTCTTTTTATCCTTAGTCTCCTGGCCATTTTAGTATCTTTGCTCTCTCTTGATATTTTAGTAGTTTTTGTGGAAACTTCAGAAGTTACAGTTGTAACTTGCTGACTTTTTGGGTAATTTTTTTTTTCTTTTTAACAATTTTCATTACATTAACTTGGACCAGGAAGTGGTATGTCTCAGCTGCTAATCTCCTAATTTGGTGCCAACTGTCCCTGATTATGGATTTTTCCTTCCAGGAATTTCCTTCTCACCCCTTTTTGTCCATGACCCACACATGTCTGTACTCACTTGCCATGGTGAGTTTCTGAAGAAATTCTGTCATATTTTGTTGAGTTTTCAGGTGATTTTCATTGCTTTTTCTAATTTAAAGGGAGAAATTGCTCTGTACCCACGCCTCCTGAAGTCTCTCTTCTAGTTTCAAATTTCACCACAGTGAATCAACTGTATACTGTTCATCATCATAGATGATATCTGATCGGTGTTAAAATAATTAATAATTCAATAAGATAGTAGATCTATACAGTTGTCCTAAAAAAGCAATGAAATGAAGAAGCTAGCCATACTTCCAGAAAGTACAGCCACTGAAAAACACCACTTGGCACCTACCATTCAGTCATCTTAACATCACTCTTGAGGATTAAGAAATAAAATTTAGGGCCAAGTAAGTATAGCTCAGGCCAACTGCTTGTTTATTACTCATAGCACTGTTTGTCTTATAAAGCTCTCACTTTGCTAAGTATGCGAAAACATTTTTTGTTATAAGATACAAGAAAAATAAGTTTTGAAGAAAAAATTTTGATTTTTAGTAAAATATTACAATGCCATGTCATGTATATCATATAAACACACATCCTATTGTCATTTAAATTATAGGAAACTTAGACAATATATATTGTCAGCTGCATCACAACATCACTAAATTTTGTATTGTTAGAATTGTTGTTTGACTTTGGTATCTGTAGATGTGTAATAACATACGATTGTGGCATTTTGTTGTTGTTGTTTCTGTTATTATTATTAGATTGTTTCTTTGGTCTTTTGTTTACTTATTTATTTATTTTTACTATACTATTTCTCTTAATATATTTTAACATTTTAATTTCAGACAGAGTGAAAGAGAAATGTCAGGGGATACACTTAGAAAGAAGGAAAGATACCACAGCACATCTCCTCAGTTTTCCAACCAAGAAGTTGTTTGTTGTTTGCTTGTTTTTGTTGCCACCAAGGTTATTGCTGGGGCTCTGTGACTGCAGGAGCAATCCAATATTCCTTGCAGATGGACTTCCTTCCTTCCTTCCTTCCTTCTTTCCTTCCTTCCTTCCTTTGTTCCTTCCTTCCTTCCTTCCTTCTTTTCTTCCTTCCTTCTACTTTTCTTTCCTTCATTCTTTTTAATTCCTTCTTCCTTCCTTTCTTTCTTTCTTTCTTTCTTTCTTTCTTTCTTTCTTTCTTTCTTTCAATTTATTATTTCTCTTTTTTATAGAGACAGAGATAAATTGAGAAATCAGGGTGGATACAGAGGGAGAGAAAAAGAGGGGGGGTGCGGTTGAAGCACTATTTCACTCCTCATGAAGCTTGTCTTCTGCATGTGGAGATGTGGAGTCTATGGACTTGAATCTAGATCTTGTGTGTGTTCTACCACATGGGCCAATACCTATTCCATAGCCAAGAAATTTTAAATTTGATGAAATTCATATTCTCTATTATTTCTCTTTGTGTGTTAAGAAATATGTGCCTAACAGCAAAAGAAACTACTACCCAAGCAAAAAGATCCCTCACAGAATGGGAGATCTTTACATGTCATATATCAGAAAACAGGCTAAAAACCAAAATATATAGAGTTCACCAAACTGAACAACAAAAAAAATGACCTCATCCAAAAATGGGAAGAGGACATGAACAGAATATTCACCATAGAAGAGATCCAAAAGGCCAACAAAACATATGAAAAAAAATGCTCCAAGCCATTGACTATTAGAGAAATGCAAATAAAGACAATAGGATACCACTTCACTCCTATGAGAATGTCATACACCAGAAAAGGTAGCAGCAACAAATGCTCGAGAGGCTGCTGGGACAAAGGAACCCTCCTGCACTTCTGCTGGGAATGTCAATTGGTCCAACCCTTGTGGAGAACAGTCTGGAGAACTCTCAGAAGGCTAGAAGTGGACCTACCCTATGAACCTGCAATTCCTCTCCTGGGGCTATATCCTGAGGAACTAAATACACTCATCTGAAAAGATGTGTGTATACATATGTTCATAATAGCACAATTTGTAATAGCCAAAACCTGGAAGCAATTCAGGTGTCCAACAACAGATGAGTGGCTGAGCAAGTTGTGGTATATGTACACAATGGAATACTACTCAGTTATTAAAAATGATTTCACTGTTTTTAGCCCATCTTGGATGGAGCTTAAAGGAATCATATTAAGTGAGATCAGCCAGAAACAAAGGAATGAATATGGGATGATCTCACTTATCGGCAGAAGTTGAAAAGCAAGATCAGAAGAGAAAACACTCAGCAGAATTTAGACTGGAGTTGGTGTATCACACCAAAGTAAAAGACTCTGGAACACGATGGCAGAGGACCTAGTGGGGGTTGTATTGTTCTATGGAAAACTGCAAAATGTTCTGCATGTACAAAATGTTATATTTACTGTTGACTCTGAAACATTAATCCTCCAACAATGAAATAAAAAAGAAGGAAGTGCTACAAATTATCTTTTCCTGGTTGATCTTGAAATTCTTTTGGCTTATATAATCCTAATAGTTCTTGTATAAAGTATTTGGTAGGGACTGGTAATCATTTTTGTATGTGCTGAAAAGACTGTAATTAGTACATTTGAATTAACTTGTCTGATTTTCTGTGAGTCAACAGAATATATGTGATGAGGTATGTGTTGTGTTTTCTGATTTTTTTTTTTAATTTCAGAGTCTGGTCTCATGCGTGTATAACTCACTGCTTTTGTGCCTTTTTTTTTTTTGTTCAGACATTGATACACACAGAAAGAGGGAGATCTCCCTTGTAGTGCTTGAGCTTAAACCTAGGATATGCACATGGCTAGACATTTGTCCTACTGTTCAAATATCTCCAACGACTAGTTATGTTTTCTATATTCATTTATTCTGATTGTTCTGTTCTATAAAAAAGTTATTACAATGAGAAAATTTGAGGTTTCTTTAACAAGTTGATGACATCAATAACAAGCATTTTTTTAGTAATATTCATTTACCTATAGATGCCATTTTGCTTGTTTTTAGATTCTGTGGGCTAAGGAGTAATGGTTTGCAGTACAGCCTTTAACACATAGACACAGGCTCTCATCTCACTTTAGTTGGTGTCTAGGAGATCTCACACTTTTATTAGATTGAGCATCTTAAAACCAGAGACTTTTTCTTTTAAAAATTAATTATTTATATTTAATGACAGAAGGTGATAACTAACTAGATAGACCAGAGAACTGATCAGCTCTGAATTGTGGTGGTGCTGGGGATGGAATCTGGAACCTCAAGAGCCTCAAGGATGAAATTTCTTTTGCATGACATTATGCTTTCTCCCCAGCTCCTTTCCCACCCCCCTCCACTTCTTCAAAATGAACTGGAACCTACAGAATAGATGATAAGTTCTACTGTAAACAAAATTTTGAGGGAGGTTTGGGTTTTTAGAGAACATAGGAAGAACATGAAGTTTCAGAGGAAAATTGTTAAAGTAATCTAAATTCAGAGGAGATTTAATATGTTAAGATGTGACTATATCCCTTAGTCAAATACATACAACTTTGTGGCACCCTCATCTCTTTTTTATGTTTAATAAGACATGAATTCAAACATGAATGAATGGTATTGACAAAGGAACAGTAGTATTTTATTTTCATATCTCACATTATTACTTTGCAGAGCCTTAAAAATCTCTGTCACCGTAAACTAAAATTCAGTGTTTATTTAGAATCGTTCAAACTCCAATATATCTGTCAAGCAAAGTTATTGACTGGTTCCTGCAGGGTCTCGTGTGCCAAAGAAGAGCTGAAAGAATTTTGTTTTCAAAGAATATATCCTTTAAACTGTAATTATATTTCAAAGATAGATTGCTAAACAGGGAGTTAAATAAATTTAGTTTAAATTCCATTTCTGTCTTTAAGTAGAAAGCAAATTGTTAAACTGCCTTAACTGTCAGCTTTCTTATTTGTAAATTGGAACTAATTGGCCTCAAAAGACCTTTGCATGATGGATGAGATAATAAATGTGAAAGCACTGTGTAATTACTAACATCCTATGCAAATATAGGTCATTGTTATTATGGAGAATCAAAGCCAACTTTATGTTATTTGTTGATCAATGAAAATGACCCCTCTAGACCTCCTTCCAAACCAACCCACAATCTTTGAGGACATAATGCTACCTGTCATCTTACCATGCATAATGCATTGCTTTATGACAAGAATGCTTTCTCAAGTTTCCATTAAAATTGGAATCAAATAGAAAAGTAATACTTAAAGTCACAGCTCAGAGTGAAAAGATATCATGGACCTTATATTAAATGCCTGGCACCCAGGCAACATTCTCACATGCCTTTCCCTCCACTCTTCCTAACTAAAGCATATAATAGAAAAACACAAGTTCTAGAAGACTTGAAAATAACAGTAATAAAGGAAGAAAAAAAAACCCAGAACTGGATAAGATATGTTGGAAAGTGATCAAAAAGTATAAGTCAACTTTCCCAGTTGTCTAGAATTAACCCTCTGAGAAGATGAGCTTAAAAATACATTGCAAAAATATTAGTAAAATCGTGGACCCCTTAGAATATACCTAAAATAGACTTCCTAGCCAGAGGCTCAAACCGGGATCTTTGTGTGGACCCTTTTGCTTTGTACTATGTGCACTACAACACAGACCTTTCCCCTCCCCCCATATCTTAATGCTTTTCAGCTGCCAAGTTGCAGATGCTACCATGATGCCAACCTGACTTCCCTGGGCAGACAGCCTCACCAGTGTGTCCTGGAACCCCATCTCCCCAGAGCCCTGCCCCTCTAGGGAAAGATAGAAACAGTCTGGGAGTATGGATA